>NW_027142531.1:0-551197 GCF_026170545.1 Melanerpes formicivorus
AGGGAGGTGGTGGAGTCACCATCACTGGAAGTGTTTAGAAAGAGACTGGATGAGGCACTCAGTGCCGTGGTTTAGTTGATTAGATGGTGTTGGAATGGAATGGACCGGACCAGGTTGGAAGAGACCTTCAAGATCATCGTGTCCAACCTATCATCCAACACCACCTAATCAACTAAACCATGCAACCAAGCACCCTATCCAGTCTCCTCCTGAACACCTCCAAAGATGGTGACTCCACCACCTCCCTGGGCAGCCCATTCCAATGGGCAATCACTCTCTCTGTGCAGAACCTCTTCCTAACCTCTAGCCTAAACCTCCCCTGCCACAGCTTGAGACTGTGTCCTCTTGTTCTGGTGCTGCTTGCCTGGAAGAAGAGACCAACCCCCACCTGGCTACAACCTCCCTTCAGGGAGTTGCAGAGAGCAAGAAGGTCTCCCCTGAGCCTCCTCTTCTCCAGGCTAAGCAACCCCAGCTCCCTCAGCGTCTCCTCACAGGCCTGTGCTCCAAACCCCTCCCCAGCTTTGTTGCCCTTCTCCGGACTCCTTCCAGCAACTCAACGTCTTGCTTAAACGGAGGGGCCCAGAACTGGACACGGGACTCAAGGTGTGCCCTAACCAGTGCCAAGTGCAGGGGCAGAATGACCTCCCTGCTCCTGCTGGCCACACTGTTCCTGATATTGGCCAGGTTGCCAGTGGCCTTCTTGGCCACCCGTGCACGCTGCTGGTCACGACCAGAAGACAGGGATCAGAAGAGTCTTCGGCCAAGCTGTAAACCTCTTCCTAACATTCAGCCTAAACCTCCCCTGGCACAGCTTGAGACTGTGTCCTCTTGTTCTGGTGCTGCTTGCCTGGGAGAAGAGACCAACCCCCACCTGGCTACAACCAGAACTGAGGGGACTGCAATCCTTGCAGCTTTCCTTCTCTGCTACTTCTTTTTTCAGATGGATTGTTTTTCAAAGGGACTGCTGGACAGCAGAACAGGATGGATGGCTGGGCCCCAAGAGCGGTGGGGAACAGAGTTAAACCCAGCCGGTGGCCGGCCGGGCACGAGTGGTGTTCCCCAGGACACCCCTTGTGAGAGAGTGAGTCCAGAGAAGGGCCACAAAGCTGGTGAGGGGTCTGGATAACAAGCCTTACGAGGAGTGGCTGAAGGAACTGGGACTGTTTAATCTGCAGAAGAGGAAGCTGAGGGAATTATGGCGTGGTCTGGCTTCAGCTCTCAACTAGTTCCACGTTGAGCAAGGACAGCTTGTACTCACAGAAGGCACTGGCTGCTTGGGTTCAAGGTTCCTGCAGAGCTCAGGCTATCTCTCTTCATTAGTGAGGTCGTCCTGTCACCTAGGCAGAGAGAAGAAAATGCAGCTATGAAATTAGACCACTGGAATCGTGAGACTCGTTCTGTGTGCGACTCCAGGAGAATCCAAACCTAACCTTGGAGCTGCCCTGAAGAGCTCCTCTTTGGAAAGCTCTCGCTGCCGGGCCCCACAAACCCCACACCCTCTGTCAGCAAACCGGATGTACGAGCTGAAGAGTGTCGACAGAAACTGTACGTGGACAGCTCAGGAAGATCCTGCCAGTCCCAGCACACCAGTCCTGGAATGATCAAAGAAAGTCCGTTAACAGCTGTCTGTGTGTCTGCTCATAGCTTGAGGAGAACCCCCCAACTCCTTCAGGACCCCCCCAGACTCCCCAACTTAGATGCCCACAAAACCCCTTTGGATGCACCCAAACCCCCCATCTGATACGCCCAGATCCGTTTTAGGTACCCCCAGACGCTTCTAATGTCCCCAGACCCGCTGGTAGACCAGCCCAGAACCCCCTGACACTATCCCAGACCCTTTCAGGGGGCTCCACACCCCTTCTAGATGCCCACAAAACCCCTTCACATGCCAAAAGAAACCTTTACCTGCCTCCAAACCCCATTAGGGGGCCACTCAGACCCCTTAGCAGCGGGTGGCAGCAACCAAGTCTGTTGCTCTCACCAATTAAACCTGGATGTTAGGAAGAAGGTCTTCATAGAATAGAATAGAGCAGGTTGAAAGAGAGATTGGCCTTTGGAATGTGCTGCCCAGGGAGGTGGTGGAGTCACCATCACTGGAAGTGTTTAGAAAGAGACTGGATGAGGCACTCAGTGCCGTGGTTTAGTTGATTAGATGGTGATGGAATGGAATGGACCGGACCAGGTTGGAAGAGACCTTCAAGATCATCGTGTCCAACCTATCATCCAACACCACCTAATCAACTAAACCATGCAACCAAGCACCCTATCCAGTCTCCTCCTGAACACCTCCAAAGATGGTGACTCCACCACCTCCCTGGGCAGCCCATTCCAATGGGCAATCACTCTCTCTGTGCAGAACCTCTTCCTAACCTCTAGCCTAAACCTCCCCTGCCACAGCTTGAGACTGTGTCCTCTTGTTCTGGTGCTGCTTGCCTGGAAGAAGAGACCAACCCCCACCTGGCTACAACCTCCCTTCAGGGAGTTGCAGAGAGCAAGAAGGTCTCCCCTGAGCCTCCTCTTCTCCAGGCTAAGCAACCCCAGCTCCCTCAGCCTCTCCTCACAGGCCTGTGCTCCAAACCCCTCCCCAGCTTTGTTGCCCTTCTCCGGACTCCTTCCAGCAACTCAACGTCTTGCTTAAACGGAGGGGCCCAGAACTGGACACGGGACTCAAGGTGTGCCCTAACCAGTGCCAAGTGCAGGGGCAGAATGACCTCCCTGCTCCTGCTGGCCACACTGTTCCTGATATTGGCCAGGTTGCCAGTGGCCTTCTTGGCCACCCGTGCACGCTGCTGGTCACGACCAGAAGACAGGGATCAGAAGAGTCTTTGGCCAAGCTGTAAACCTCTTCCTAACATCCAGCCTAAACCTCCCCTGGCACAGCTTGAGACTGTGTCCTCTTGTTCTGGTGCTGCTTGCCTGGGAGAAGAGACCAACCCCCACCTGGCTACAACCAGAACTGAGGGGACTGCAATCCTTGCAGCTTCAACTTTCCTTCTCTGCTACTTCTTTTTTCAGATGGATTGTTTTTCAAAGGGACTGCTGGACAGCAGAACAGGATGGATGGCTGGGCCCCAAGAGCGGTGGGGAACAGAGTTAAACCCAGCCGGTGGCCGGCCGGGCACGAGTGGTGTTCCCCAGGACACCCCTTGTGAGAGAGTGAGTCCGGAGAAGGGCCACAAAGCTGGTGAGGGGTCTGGATAACAAGCCTTAGGAGGAGTGGCTGAAGGAACTGGGACTGTTTAATCTGCAGAAGAGGAAGCTGAGGGAATTAAGGTATGGTCTGGCTTCAGCTCTCAACTACTTCCACGTTGAGCAAGGACAGCTTGTACTCACAGAAGGCACTGGCTGCTTGGGTTCAAGGTTCCTGCAGAGCTCAGGCTATCTCTCTTCATTAGTGAGGTCGTCCTGTCACCTAGGCAGAGAGAAGAAAATGCAGCTATGAAATGAGACCACTGGAATCGTGAGACTCGTTCTGTGTGAGACTCCAGGAGAATCCAAACCTAACCTTGGAGCTGCCCTGAAGAGCTCCTCATAGCTTGAGGAGTACCAGAGCAGGAACAATTCCCAAAAGGTTTTCACTGCATTCCTAGGGCACTTGAAGGATTGCCCTGGCTGTAGTTAATACCTAGAAATTCCTATCAAAATCTTTGCAGCACAGCAAGGAAATTGAGGGATGGGAAGGCAATATGTACTTACACGTTAGGCAAGAATTGGCTTTGCAAACTAATCTCTCTAACTGTTGGATATGCACTGAACTTCCTCGAGGCCAAATGAGGACCCCTTTATTTGGGGAAGCCTCAATGAATTGGACTTGGGGGGCATCAGACTGGGTGACTACATCTGAGAGTACCTTCCACAAGTGTCAGCATGGGAAAGATAGCTCAGAAAGCCTGGGTCCAAAGTTTGCCTGAAGAAAATATAGTATAGGAATATACTGTTGGCTGTGAGAAAGGGGGGAACTGATGAACAGAAAAGTCTCATTAACAGAACCACAGAGTTGATAAGAATTTTCCGCTTGTTAGCTGAAATGCTGGGACGCAGGGAGGGGGAGAGGGGCTGGCAGACAGCCTTTGGATAGAGAAGGAATAACAGGATTTGTCAGTGATTCACTTCTGTTAGTCTTGGACAAGATGCTCTTTTGTATACGATAAAGGACACCTGCATGATATGTGTACTTCTGCTCTTTTAGAGAGATAAGCTTTGTATAGATAGGCAGCATCTGGACCTCTGTCATTATAGACAGATAACTTTTTGTATAAAAGTTTGCCCAAACCTCTCTGAAGACACACAGCTCTTTTGAAATGATCCTACCTGTGTCAGGCGCCAGAATAGAAGCACGATACAAGAGACTTACTGAGTCTCTTGTGTGTCTTTCTCTAAGTCATTATCAACGCTGTTTGCAGCACAAACCCAAACCCAAACCCAAACCCACCCCGAGACACCCCCAGCTCCCACGGCAGCCTGCAGAGACCTCCCAAAGGGTCCGTCGGAGGTGCCCAGCTGCCTCTCCACGACCCTTGACCCTTTCAGATGGCCCCACCAGAACTTTACATATCCCCAGACCCTTTTAGGTGTCCCCAAGACCTCCTCCGTCACCCCCAAAAGCCCTGCCGATGGCCCCAGACCACCTTCAGACGCCGGAAGGAACACACCTGGGAGTCCCGGGCCGGCAGCGACACCGGAAACCGCACTGCGAGCTCCCCGAATGCGCCAGCACCCCTTGCCCCGCCAAAGGACGGCGGTTCGCAGGCACCCTGGGGCACAGAACGGCGTCAGGCGCCGAATCAGGGCTCTCCGCCACCGGTCCGGCTCCAAAGCTGCTCACCGCGGCGCCCGCCCCCCCGGCCAGAAAAGCGGGGCGCAGCCCGCGAGGAGGGCGCGTGCGCGGGACCGGACCCGCTGCGGCGCAGGCGCCGTATCCATAGCGACCACCGGGACGCTGCCCCCCTGGCGCGAGCAGAGCCGGGCTAGGGCGCAGGCGCCGTATCCACAGCGACCACCGGGACGCTGCCCCTCTGGCGCCAGCAGAGCCGGGCTAGGGCGCAGGCGCCGTAATCCATTGGGACCACCGGAACGCTGCCCCCCTGGCGCGAGCAGAGCCGGGCTAGGGCGCAGGCGCCGGATCCATAGCGACGCTCGAGTCAAGCTCTCCGCCCTCCGTTCTCCCCCTAAGAATTTTCGAGCATTCAGCGCAGTTAGGCTGCAGAAATTAGCTCCCCCGGGGCGGCACACGCCGCGGCACGGCTGCACTGCCGGCCATTACACACCGGGTGGCAGCATTGAGCTCCCACGGGGCGGCACACACGCGGCACGGCTGCACTGCCGGCCGTTACACACCGGGTGGCAGCATTGAGCTCCCACGGAGGCACACGCCGCGGCACGGCTGCACTGCCGGCCGTTACACACCGGGTGGCAGCACTGAGCACCTCCCTGGGCGTGGGCAGCAGCCGGGCCCCCACCTGGCTTTTATTTTCCAATGCTAAAAGCCTTTTAGAAGCAGAGAGGGCAGACAGGGGTCGTTTCCAAAGCTTTCTTACGCACCAGTCACTCCAAGCCCGCCCTCTCCAGCTGCAAACCAGAGGTTTGCCTCCGCCTCGCCTCACCCCAGTACTTACACTTTTAAAGATAGTGTGGTCCCCTCGGAGAATTTTCAGCACTTTAGGGGGGGGCCCCCAGCCCTCGCTCACCTGCTCCTCTGCTGCAGCAGCCCCCTGCCCCACGTGGCAGAACCAGCCCACCCACAATCCCCCCACTCCCTTTGATTCACCCCCAAAAAGGCACAAAATAAAGCAAACTTCCCCAGCCTTCCTGTAGGCCCCATTCAGATACTGGAAGGCCACAATTAGGTCACCTCGGAGCCCTCTCTTCTGCAGACTGAACAGCCCCAACTCCTTCAGTCTGCCCTCATAGGAGAGGTGCTCCAGCCCTCTGATCATCCTCGTGGCCCTTCTCTGGACACGTTCCAGCACCTCCACATCCCTCTTGTCATAGGGGCTCCAGAACTGGACACAGTACTCCAGGTGGGGTCTCACCAGGGCTGAGCAGAGGGGGAGGATCACCTCCCTCGACCTGCTAGCCACACTTCTCCTGATGCAGCCCAGGATCTGATTGGCCTTGCGGGCTGCAAGTGCACATTGAGAGCTCATGTTGAGCTTTTTGTCCACCAGCACCCCCAAGTCTCTCTCCTCAGGGCTACTTTCCAGCCAGTCACTGCCCAGCCTGGATTTGTGCCTGGGATTGCCTCGACCCAGATGCAGGACCCTGCACTTGCTCTTATTGAACTTCATGAGGTTGGCTTGTGCCCACCTCTCCAGCCTGTCAAGGTCCCTCTGGATGGCCTCCCTTCCCTCCAGCGTGTCTGCTGCACCACACAGCTTGGTGTCATCAGCAAACTTGCTGAGGGTGCACTCAATGCCAC
Source organism: Melanerpes formicivorus (assembly GCF_026170545.1). Lineage (NCBI taxonomy): Eukaryota > Metazoa > Chordata > Aves > Piciformes > Picidae > Melanerpes > Melanerpes formicivorus. Next base: position 6,419 of record NW_027142531.1, read on the forward strand.
TGTCCATGGCACCCACAGAGATGTTGAACAAGCCTGGTTCCAGGAGTGATCCCTGAGGGACTCTGCTTGTCCCTGGCCTCCCCTGGGACATGGAGCCATTGACAGCCACTCTTTGGCTGCGGCCATCAAGCCAGTTCCTTATCCATCCAGTGGTCACCCATCACACCCATGTGTCACCAGCCTGGAGACCAGGATGTGGTGTGGGACAGTGTCGAAGGCTTTGCTCAGGTCCAGGTAAATGACATCAGTTGCTCGCCCCTCAGCTATTAATTTTGTCACCTGCTCATAGAAGGCCACCAGGTTGGTCAGGCAGGATTTGCCCTTGGCAAAGCCATGCTGACTGTTCCCAATCACCTCTTCACTATTCTTTTGAGCGAGTAGTGACTCCAGGAGGATCTGCTCCATGATCTTTCCAGGCACAGAGGTGAGACTGACTGGCCTGGAGTTCCCTGGTTACTCCTTCTTGCCCTTTTTGAAGATGGGGGCAATGTTTCCCCTTTTCCAGTCTGTGGGGACTGCCCCAGACTGCCATGACTTTTGAAATATAATAGAGAGGGGTTTAGCAACCTCCTCCGCCAGTTCTCTCAGCACCCGTGGGTGTATCCCGTCGGGTCCCATGGACTTGAACACTTTCAGGTTCTTCAGATGATCACGAACCTGATCTGCACTTACAATGGGCAGTTCTTCCTCCCTGTCCCTGGCTTTGACTTCCATAACATCAGGAGTGTGGCTAGAGGCCCTTGCAGTGAAGACTGAGGTAAAGAAGTTATTAAGCACCTCAGCCTTTTCCTCATCACTTGTGACCATGTCACCAGTTTCCTTTCTGAGGGGAACCTCCTCAGAAAGGAAACCTCCTGATGAACCTCCTGCCTTTCACAGCAAGGACTGAACATTGCAGCTTTGGCCAAGACTATCAGCCCAAAGGAAGGCCTGGCCCCTGAGGAGCTAAATGCAAGTGAACCGTCTGACACCACCACAGTCCTGTGAATGTTGCAAAGCAGTAGTGCATGCAGTATAATAATTCGAACGTTAAGGGCTGCTCAAGCTTTACACAAAGTATCCTATTCAGTTTTGGGTTCCACTTAACACAAAGTAAAAGTATAAAAGGTCAGAGGGAAAGCCAACTCCAACTCTACCTCTGAACTACAGCAAGAAATACTGGAATCAAGGGGCCCTTTCTTCTGCTACTAATAGATGAAGAGAACATGAAAACTGATGGGCTAAACCAACAGGGCAAGATTAGAATAACTAGTAGAGAGAACGGAAGATACAAAGCTTCAACTGCATCTGTTTAGCAACGACTCCTACCAGATAACTTCCATGCCATAACTTTGCTGAATTCAAACAAGCCAGCTGGTGAAGCGTCTCGCTTACAGGCGGCCGACGAGGAGACGTGCAGAAGGCAGAGGCGAGGGAACACGTCCTGAGCTTTGCTGCAGGCTGTCCTGCGGCTTCCCCTACCCACTCTTTCCCGTACACCACCGCAGAAGGAGTTGGGTGAATTTTGTCTCAAACCCATTAAACCCTTTGGTGGTTTCAGCTTCCCGAGGATGTGTCGGCACAAGTCCTTGTCGGGGCACCGCAAACAGGGAGAGACAAAGCTCCGAGATCCAGGAAGAGGACGGCTGAGCAGACACCCCTAAAGAGAGAAACTTCATCAGCTGAACCTCACACTTCTCCCAGCTTTGCAACAGCAAAGAACTTTGTGAACAACACAGTGCTGCTCCTAAGGAGGTCACCAGCTTGCAAGTTACAGGAGAAATAAAAACCTTTTTATTACAGAAGCACTGGCAAAAATTTACGGACAGGAACAGCAGACGAGCAAATTCTGCGATTGAGCTAACGACAGACATCAGGCCTAGGATCTGGCTACCCTGACAAAGGATGCCAACAGGACAGAGTGAGGCCTCAGCAGCACTCCCAAAAAGCCCCACAGAGAGCCACAGGCTCTGGCCCGTGCCCCACCTACGGGCCGGCCCTCCTGGCAGCAGCGCAACACCACCTCTTCAGGAGCCCAGGGACTGACCTCAGCCCCCTAAGGGCCAGGCAAGGTTGGTTCCTGTTAGCTGCCTAAAGCAGCCTCCCCAGCCCTGCTTACAGGGACCTTGGGCTGCTGCTGGGGACAGAAGGGGGATGGAGGGCTCCACAACTCGTCACACAGGCCCCGAGTACAGGGCTGTTAAGCTGACAGGGTGCCAAGGGAACAGGCTGCCATGAAGGCACAGACCCAGGCCCTGAACTACAGGGTGGGTCACCTTGCCGCAGCAACACGACCCAGCGGCTTCGCTGCGTCCGACGAATAAAAGGAGGAAGTTCCACAGGAACAGAAGGGAAAACCTTTTCACTGTGTGTGCCAGAGCCCTGGAGCAGGCTGCCCAGAGAGTTAGTGGAGTCTCTGGAGACATTCAAAACCCGCCCCAGGTGATCCTGCACTGGCACAGGGGTTGGACCGGATGCTATTTTGGGGTCCCTTCCAACCCCTAACACTCAGTGATTCTGTGATTAGCTATGCTGGTGACAGAGTCTCACTGAGTGCTCTTTAAAATGTTTTTCTTTTCTTTCAGCCTAGGAGTTTCATATTTAAATAGACCTTCTGCTCTGTCTTCCCCCTTCCTTCTTCCATCTTGCGTCTAAACACTAGGAGAGCTTGATGAGCTCTATCCTGGGCGTCCCAACGTAACACATCTCAACTGCATACATGGATTTTGTAATCTTTTGCCCCATTGCTCGCACAGGGTGGATTAAGTTCATTACTTAGAGCTTGTCGGGACAGCTGTTGAAGTGTCCTGTGCAATGCAGGAGGAGTTGAATCCCATAGGAAACCACATTACTGTGCTTTGTCAGCCTGGTTATGGTCAGAAACCTCCTTCATTTTTTTTTCTCTTGAACAGATATATCACATGAGTCCCCAGAATTAATTTGCCTCTTCTCATAATTATTTCTTTAAAACTGTCTTAGAAGTGTCTCTGTCCTTCCCTCTCTCTAGATACTGGCCTCCTGAGCCCACGGCAGACTTGCACAGAGCTACTGCGAGCACCACTCTGCACGGCCTCTGGGGGGCTTTCAAGCACAGGCACCCCAGGAGAATCCAAACCTAACCTTGCAGCTGGCCTTAGAGCTCCTCTTTGGAAAAGTGTCGCTGCCAGGGCCCACAAACCAACGTCCTCTGTCGGCAAACCGGATGTAAGGGCTGAAAAGTGTCAACGGAAACCGTAATCGGATGGCCCAGGAAGATCCTGCCGGTCTGAACACACCAGACCTGGAATGCACAAAGAAACTCTGTTAACAACTGCCTGTGTGTCTGCTCATAGCTTGAGGAGTAACAGAGCAGAACCAATTCCCAAAAGGTTTTCACTGCGTTCCCAGGGCAAGTAGAGGCTTGCTCTGGCTGTAGTTAATACCTAGAAATTCCTATCAAAATCTTTGCAGCACAACAAGAAAAAAACCAAACCAACCAAACCACAAACTGCTTTATATTATTAAGTAGGAACTCGAAAGCTTACAGGAACTGTGGGGATTTTTTTATGACAAATTATTCCTTTTCTTTTTTTCAGTGAGCAATTGGGTTTCCAACAGCTCCACATTCTGACACCAAAGCACCCCGCTCCGTGTCAGGGCTTGTGGCTGAGGCCGAATACAAATCTGCAACTGGTCCTCAGGCAAAGCAGTTAAGCTCCCTGAAAAAAAAGGAAAGAAAGCAAGAGTGAGTCAACCATAAAAACAAGACCTAACCAAACCCCCAAAGCCATTTTGTCAGGAAGTCGCCTCCACTATCACCCGCCACATGCTGAAATTCCCTTCCCCTGGGGCTCCTGCTTGGCCCACAGCTGGGGAACATAAAGCAAGGCACAGCCCTGTGGGTACCTGCTGCCCTGGAGCCACCAAAACCGGAGCACCCAGTCACTACCAATCCCACGGCAGACCCAAGATACAACAGGGACTCCATAGAGACTCCAAAACCTCACTGAGAACCCCCCAACTCCTTCAGGACCCCCACAGATTCTCCAACTTAGATGCCCACAAAACCCCTTTGGTTGCACCCAAACCCCCCATCTGAAACACCCAGCTCCACTTTAGGTACCCCCAGATGCTTCCAATGTCCCCAGACCCGCTGGTGGACCAGCCCAGAACCCCCTGACACTATCCCAGACCCTTTCAGGGGGCTCCACACCCCTTCTAGATGCCCACAAAACCCCTTCACACGCCAAAAGAAACCTTTACCTGCCTCCAAACCCCACGTGGGGGCCACTTAGCAGCGGGTGGCAGCAACCAAGTCTGTTGCTCTCACCAATTAAACCCTTTGGTGCTCTCAGCTCTCTGACCCCGTGTCAGTGCAAGTCCTTGTCGGCCGGCACCTTCGTCCTGATCCAGGCGGAGAGAGAACTGCCAGGAACACAGCTTCGCCGCTCCGCTTGCGGCACGCCTGCTGCCGAGGGCAGCCTCGTCCGCAGCCTGCCCGAGAGGAACACGGCCCCCGGGGCCGGGGGACACACAAAAGCCTTCCACAAAGGTAACAAGGGAAGTCTCTTGGCCACTCTTCACGTGCCGAGTGCGATTGTCATGCGGAACACACCGCGGCATCTGGAACGAGTTTAAGTCCAGGTCTGTGGCAGCACAGAGGTTCCTGGAATATCCCGGTACATCGATCCACAGGAGGTTGTCTTTCGGTCCCCAGTCTGATGCTTGGCAGCACAGCCATCACACCATTTCTCTCGAGTGCTTTGAACTGACAATTCATGCAGGAGAATAAAACCAAACAGGAGTAAGCAGCTTGGAAAAGAACTTTGATCATCACCAGGCCCAGCAAGAGGACACAGTCTCAGGCTGCACCAGGGGAGGTTTAGGCTAGAGGTTAGGAAGAGGTTCTGCACAGAGAGAGTGATGGCCCATTGGAATGGGCTGCCCAGGGTGGTGGTGGAGTCACCATCTTTGGAGGTGTTCAGGAGGAGACTGGATAGGGTGCCTGGTTGCTTGGTTTAGTTGATTAGGTGGTGTTGGATGATAGGTTGGACACGATGATCTTGAAGGTCTCTTCCAACTCGGTCTGGTCTATTCTATTCTATTCCGTTCCATTCCATTCCAACACCATCTAATCAACTAAACCACGGCACTGAGTGCCTTATCCAGTCTCTTTCTAAACACTTCCAGTGATGGTGACTCCCTGGGCACCACCTCCCTGAGCAGCACATTCCAAAGGCCAATCTCTCTTTCAACCTGCTCTATTCTATTCTATGAAGACCTTCTTCCTAACATCCAGCCTAAACCTCCCCTGGCACAGCTTGAGACTGTGTCCTCTTGTTCTGGTGCTGCTTGCCTGGGAGAAGAGACCAACCCCCACCCGGCTACAACCAGAACCGAGGGGACTGCAATCCTTGCAGCTTCAGCTTTCCTTCTCTGCTACTTCTTTTTTCAGATGGATTGTTTTTCAAAGGGACTGCTGGACAGCAGAACAGGATGGATGGCTGGGCCCCAAGAGCGGTGGGGAACAGAGTTAAACCCAGCCGGTGGCCGGCCGGGCACGAGTGGTGTTCCCCAGGACACCCCTTGTGAGAGAGTGAGTCCAGAGAAGGGCCACAAAGCTGGTGAGGGGTCTGGATAACAAGCCTTACGAGGAGTGGCTGAAGGAACTGGGACTGTTTAATCTGCAGAAGAGGAAGCTGAGGGAATTAAGGTATGGTCTGGCTTCAGCTCTCAACTACTTCCACGTTGAGCAAGGACAGCTTGTACTCACAGAAGGCACTGGCTGCTTGGGTTCAAGGTTCCTGCAGAGCTCAGGCTATCTCTCTTCATTAGTGAGGTCGTCCTGTCACCTAGGCAGAGAGAAGAAAATGCAGCTATGAAATGAGACCACTGGAATCGTGAGACTCGTTCTGTGTGAGACTCCAGGAGAATCCAAACCTAACCTTGGAGCTGCCCTGAAGAGCTCCTCTTTGGAAAAGTCTCGCTGCCGGGCCCCACAAACCCCACACCCTCTGTCAGCAAACCGGATGTACGAGCTGAAGAGTGTCGACAGAAACTGTACGTGGACAGCTCAGGAAGATCCTGCCAGTCCCAGCACACCAGACCTGGAATGATCAAAGAAAGTCCGTTAACAACTGTCTGTGTGTCTGCTCATAGCTTGAGGAGAACCCCCCAACTCCTTCAGGACCCCCCCAGACTCCCCAACTTAGATGCCCACAAAACCCCTTTGGATGCACCCAAACCCCCCATCTGATACGCCCAGATCCGTTTTAGGTACCCCCAGACGCTTCTAATGTCCCCAGACCCGCTGGTAGACCAGCCCAGAACCCCCTGACACTATCCCAGACCCTTTCAGGGGGCTCCACACCCCTTCTAGATGCCCACAAAACCCCTTCACATGCCAAAAGAAACCTTTACCTGCCTCCAAACCCCATTAGGGGGCCACTCAGACCCCTTAGCAGCGGGTGGCAGCAACCAAGTCTGTTGCTCTCACCAATTAAACCTGGATGTTAGGAAGAAGGTCTTCATAGAATAGAATAGAGCAGGTTGAAAGAGAGATTGGCCTTTGGAATGTGCTGCCCAGGGAGGTGGTGGAGTCACCATCACTGGAAGTGTTTAGAAAGAGACTGGATGAGGCACTCAGTGCCGTGGTTTAGTTGATTAGATGGTGATGGAATGGAATGGACCGGACCAGGTTGGAAGAGACCTTCAAGATCATCGTGTCCAACCTATCATCCAACACCACCTAATCAACTAAACCATGCAACCAAGCACCCTATCCAGTCTCCTCATGAACACCTCCAAAGATGGTGACTCCACCACCTCCCTGGGCAGCCCATTCCAATGGGCAATCACTCTCTCTGTGCAGAACCTCTTCCTAACCTCTAGCCTAAACCTCCCCTGCCACAGCTTGAGACTGTGTCCTCTTGTTCTGGTGCTGCTTGCCTGGAAGAAGAGACCAACCCCCACCTGGCTACAACCTCCCTTCAGGGAGTTGCAGAGAGCAAGAAGGTCTCCCCTGAGCCTCCTCTTCTCCAGGCTAAGCAACCCCAGCTCCCTCAGCCTCTCCTCACAGGCCTGTGCTCCAAACCCCTCCCCAGCTTTGTTGCCCTTCTCCGGACTCCTTCCAGCAACTCAACGTCTTGCTTAAACGGAGGGGCCCAGAACTGGACACGGGACTCAAGGTGTGCCCTAACCAGTGCCAAGTGCAGGGGCAGAATGACCTCCCTGCTCCTGCTGGCCACACTGTTCCTGATATTGGCCAGGTTGCCAGTGGCCTTCTTGGCCACCCGTGCACGCTGCTGGTCACGACCAGAAGACAGGGATCAGAAGAGTCTTCGGCCAAGCTGTAAACCTCTTCCTAACATTCAGCCTAAACCTCCCCTGGCACAGCTTGAGACTGTGTCCTCTTGTTCTGGTGCTGCTTGCCTGGGAGAAGAGACCAACCCCCACCTGGCTACAACCAGAACTGAGGGGACTGCAATCCTTGCAGCTTCAACTTTCCTTCTCTGCTACTTCTTTTTTCAGATGGATTGTTTTTCAAAGGGACTGCTGGACAGCAGAACAGGATGGATGGCTGGGCCCCAAGAGCGGTGGGGAACAGAGTTAAACCCAGCCGGTGGCCGGCCGGGCACAAGTGGTGTTCCCCAGGACACCCCTTGTGAGAGAGTGAGTCCAGAGAAGGGCCACAAAGCTGGTGAGGGGTCTGGATAACAAGCCTTAGGAGGAGTGGCTGAAGGAACTGGGACTGTTTAATCTGCAGAAGAGGAAGCTGAGGGAATTATGGCGTGGTCTGGCTTCAGCTCTCAACTAGTTCCACGTTGAGCAAGGACAGCTAGTACTCACAGAAGGCACTGGCTGCTTGGGTTCAAGGTTCCTGCAGAGCTCAGGCTATCTCTCTTCATTAGTGAGGTCGTCCTGTCACCTAGGCAGAGAGAAGAAAATGCAGCTATGAAATGAGACCACTGGAATCGTGAGACTCGTTCTGTGTGAGACTCCAGGAGAATCCAAACCTAACCTTGGAGCTGCCCTGAAGAGCTCCTCATAGCTTGAGGAGTACCAGAGCAGGAACAATTCCCAAAAGGTTTTCACTGCATTCCTAGGGCACTTGAAGGATTGCCCTGGCTGTAGTTAATACCTAGAAATTCCTATCAAAATCTTTGCAGCACAGCAAGGAAATTGAGGGATGGGAAGGCAATATGTACTTACACGTTAGGCAAGAATTGGCTTTGCAAACTAATCTCTCTAACTGTTGGATATGCACTGAACTTCCTCGAGGCCAAATGAGGACCCCTTTATTTGGGGAAGCCTCAATGAATTGGACTTGGGGGGCATCAGACTGGGTGACTACATCTGAGAGTACCTTCCACAAGTGTCAGCATGGGAAAGATAGCTCAGAAAGCCTGGGTCCAAAGTTTGCCTTAAGAAAATATAGTATAGGAATATACTGTTGGCTGTGAGAAAGGGGGGAACTGATGAACAGAAAAGTCTCATTAACAGAACCACAGAGTTGATAAGAATTTTCCGCTTGTTAGCTGAAATGCTGGGACGCAGGGAGGGGGAGAGGGGTTGGCAGACAGCCTTTGGATAGAGAAGGAATAACAGGATTTGTCAGTGATTCACTTCTGTTAGTCTTGGACAAGATGCTCTTTTGGATAAGACAAAGGACACCTGCATGATATGTGTACTTCTGCTCTTTTAGAGAGATAAGCTTTGTATAGATAGGCAGCATCTGGACCTCTGTCATTATAGACAGATAACTTTTTGTATAAAAGTTTGCCCAAACCTCTCTGAAGACACACAGCTCTTTTGAAATGATCCTACCTGTGTCAGGCGCCAGAATAGAAGCACGATACAAGAGACTTACTGAGTCTCTTGTGTGTCTTTCTCTAAGTCATTATCAACGCTGTTTGCAGCACAAACCCAAACCCAAACCCACCCCGAGACACCCCCAGCTCCCACGGGAGCCTGCAGAGACCTCCCAAAGGGTCCGTCGGAGGTGCCCAGCTGCCTCCCCACGACCCTTGACCCTTTCCGATGGCCCCACGAGAACTTTACGTATCCCCAGACCCTTTTAGGTGTCCCCAAGACCTCCTCCGTCACCCCCAAAAGCCCTGCCGATGGCCCCAGACCACCTTCAGACGCCGGAAGGAACACACCTGGGAGTCCCGGGCCGGCAGCGACACCGGGACCGGACCCGCTGCGGCGCAGGCGCCGGATCCATAGCGACCACCGGGACGCTGCCCCCCTGGCGCGAGCAGAGCCGGGCTAGGGCGCAGGCGCCGGATCCATAGCGACGCTCGAGTCAAGCTCACCGCCCTCCGCTCTTCCCCTAAGAATTTTCGAGCATTCAGCGCAGTTAGGCTGCAGAAATTAGCTCACCCAGGGCGGCACACGCCGCGGCACGGCTGCACTGCCGGCCATTACACACCGGGTTGAGCACTGACCTCCCACGGGGCGGTATACGCCGCGGCACGGCTGCACTGCCGGCCATTACACACCGGGTTGAGCACTGACCTCCCCCGGGGCGGTATACGCCGCGGCACGGCTGCACTGCCGGCCATTACACACAGGGTGGCAGCATTGAGCTCCCCCGGGGCGGCACACGCCGCGGCACGGCTGCACTGCCGGCCATTACACACAGGGTGGCAGCATTGAGCTCCCACGGGGCCTCTGGGTACGGTTGAGGCAGCAGCCGCCACCCCCGCAGAGCCCCGCCGGCCAAGCCCGGACACGCCCCCCTCCCCCCCCCTAAAAGCCCCGCGCTGCCCCGCCGGTGGCCACCCCCCCCAAGCCCCGCGCAGCTCCAGCGGCTGCTATAGAGAAACCCCCCAAAGCAGCAGAGACTGGCACTGACCTGGGACACAGCAGAAGAGCTCCAACCTCTAGCAGCCACAACCCTGCACTGAGCCACTTTAAGCATCGGGCGCCATGTTGTTGAGGGCGGTGCCACGCTGGGGGGGGCGGTGCCACGCTGGGGGGGGGCGGTGCCACGCTGGGGGGGGCGGTGCCACGCTGGGGGGGGTGGTGCCACGCTGGGGGGCGGTGCCACGCTGGGGGGGGCGGTGCCACGCTGGGGGGGGCGGTGCCAAGCTGGGGGGGCGGTGCCACGCGGGGGGGGGGCGGTGCCACGCTGGGGGGGCGGTGCCACGCGGGGGGGCGGTGCCACGCGGGGGGGCGGTGCCACGCGGGGGGGGCGGTGCCACGCGGGGGGGGCGGTGCCACGCTGGGGGGGCGGTGCCACGCTGGGGGGGGCGGTGCCACGCTGGGGGGGGCGGTGCCACGCTGGGGGGGGCGGTGCCACGCTGGGGGGGGCGGTGCCACGCTGGGGGGGGCGGTGCCACGCTGGGGGGGGCGGTGCCACGCTGGGGGGGCGGTGCCACGCTGGGGGGGGCGGTGCCACGCTGGGGGGGCGGTGCCACCCTGGGGGGGGGCGGTGCCTGCGTTGTGACCTCACGCTCAGCGTTCCATGAGTTTTATTCCCCTCCAAGACAACACGTTGAGTTCTGAGCAGCTGAGGAGCCCTGGGGAACACCTGTACAGAAACGTTCCTCCAAGTGCTGTCAGAAAAACGTTCGTTCCGCCAGCACTGCCGGCCGTTACACACCGGATGGCAACATTGAGCTCCCCCGGGGCGGCACACGCCGCGGCACGGCTGCACTGCCGGCCGTTACACACAGGGTGGCAGCATTGAGCTCCCACGGGGCGGCACACGCCGCGGCACGGCTGCACTGCCGGCCGTTACACACCGGGTGGCAGCACTGAGCACCTCCCTGGGCGTGGGCAGCAGCCGGGCCCCCACCTGGCTTTTATTTTCCAATGCTAAAAGCCTTTTAGAAGCAGAGAGGGCAGACAGGGGTCGTTTCCAAAGCTTTCTTACGCACCAGTCACTCCAAGCCCTCCCTCTCCAGCTGCAAACCAGAGGTTTGCCTCCGCCTCGCCTCACCCCAGTACTTACACTTTTAAAGATAGTGTGGTCCCCTCGGAGAATTTTCAGCACTTTAGGGGGGGGCCCCCAGCCCTCGCTCACCTGCTCCTCTGCTGCAGCAGCCCCCTGCCCCACGTGGCAGAACCAGCCCACCCACAATCCCCCCACTCCCTTTGAGTCGCCCCCAAAAAGGCACAAAATAAAGCAAACTGCCCAGCCAGCACCTCCTGCCTTTCACAGCAAGGACTGAACATTGCAGCTTTGGCCAAGACCATCAGCCCAAAGGAAGGCCTGGGCCCTGAGGAACTAAATGCAAGTGAACTATCTGACACCACCACAGTCCTGTGAATGTTGCAAAGCAGTAGTGCATGCGGTATAATAATTCGAAAGTTAAGGGCTGCTCAAGCTTTACACAAAGTATCCTATTCAGTTTTGGGTTCCACTTAACACAAAGTAAAAGTATAAAAGGTCAGAGGGAAAGCCAACTCTACCTCTGAACTACAGCAAGAAATACTGGAATCAAGGGGCCCTTTCTTCTGCTATTCATAGATGAAGAGAACATGAAAACTGATGGGCTAAACCAACAGGGCAAGATTAGAATAACTAGTAGAGAGAACGGAAGATACAAAGCTTCAACTGCATCTGTTTAGCAACGACTCCTACCAGATAACTTCCATGCCATAACTTTGCTGATTTCAAACAAGCCAGCTGGTGAAGCGTCTCGCTCACAGGCGGCCGACGAGGAGACGTGCAGAAGGCAGAGGCGAGGGAACAAGTCCTGAGCTTTGCTGCAGGCTGTCCTGCGGCTTCCCCTACCGACTCTTTCCCGTACACCACCGCAGAAGGAGTTGGGTGAATTTTGTCTCAAACCGGCTCCTAAGACAACCTCCGCTTTTTCCCTGGGTGCCTACGTGGGTGTTGCTTCATCTTTCCCTCACGCTCGGTACGGCATTCGGGTGCAGAGCAAGGCTCTGGACAGCCAAACCGAACTCCTGTGCTGAAGAAAAGGAAGCGGAAGCACAGGCTGAGCCCCTGAGCTCTAAACATTCACTGAGCCCCAGGAAATGCCTGCATGTGCTGGCTGCTGCCACCTCCTCGTTGCCCCGGGCCTGCTCATTGGAGGCTGCCTGGCAAAAGCACCTGCCCCCACTTTCCTCGGCGTTCTTTGAATACCCAGGTTGGAAACCTAAGAGGTAGCGTACTAATTGGAAAGCATGTTCCAGCGGGCGTGGCTGGAGGCTGGGCGCCGCCGCCGCTTTCTCTGCTCCCCGCCCCTCCTTTGCGCGGCCCCTAATCACGTGACGATCGCTGGGCGAGTCTGGGTGCTGCTGGGTTCGCCCTGGGATCGCTGGGCGAGTCTGGGTGCTGCCGGGTTCACCCTGGGATCGCTGGGCGAGTCTGAGGGCATTGGGGTCAGCCTGCAAGAGCTGGGAGAGACAGGAGAACAGCTCGTGAACTGGGAGTAGACTGCTCCCGACCGCGGCAAATCGACACCCACCCCCCCCCCCCCCGCCGCTGGTGTTTCTCGGCCCCCCCCTCGCTGCCGCCCACCCTCAAACCCATAGCAGAGTCCTGCAGCAGGCACAGAGCAACTCCAGAGAGCAGCAGAGTCCACACCGAGCTGATGCGGAGCGGAGAAAGCAGAGGGGACGAGGATTACGCTGGCTAGGTCGGAGCCGACGGGGCGAGGGCGGCGCCATCTTGGGAAGGGCAGGCGCTGTCACGGGGAGGGCGACGCCATCTTGGAAAGGGCAGGCGCTGTCACGGGGAGATCGACGCCATCTTGGGAAGGGCAGGCGCTGTCACGGGTAGGGCGGCGCCATCTTGGGAAGGGCAGGCGCTGTCACGGGGAGGACGGTGCCGTCTTGGTGCCCTCACTTCCGTCTACATGCCCCCAGCCCTCCTTTCTCACCCTCTAAGGCCCTTGAGGTGCTCGCAGCTCGCCTTGAGATGCCGGGGGAGATGTGGCTGGGGGACCCTGGGACTGCAGGACACCCAATACCGGGGTGAGACCACCGCAATCCTGCGGGACCCCAAACCCTGGAACCCCCCCGAGACCTCTAACACAACACCACCACTCCCCGCCCCCTCAGCTGCTTCAGGACCCTCCAGAGACCCCCCGGAGACCCTCCAGAGGCCGCCAGACACCTCTCGATGCCCACAAAGCCCCTCTAGACGCCCCAGAATACCTCTCTGCGCCTCCCTGCAGAGGCCACTCACACCCTTGGCAGCAGGCGACAGCAAGCAGTACCTGGCCGTGCCCACAAGGTGGGAGCAGTGAGCAGAAGAGTCAGCGGCGCTAGGGACACCGAGACTCCAGCAGTGCCACACAGCAACCCACACGCTGTGGGGACCTGACACAGAGACCCCGAAACCACACTGAGGCACAGACCCCCCCACTCCTCCCTGACCCTCCAGACATGACCCAGGAGCCCCTCCAGAGGTCCCCAGACACCTCTAGATGCTCCCAGAACCCTTCACATGCCCCCAAATTCCCCTTTCATACCCCCAAGCCCACTTCAGATGACAGCAGACCCTCCTTAACAGGCCCTCAGCGCTCAGCAGGTCCGGTGCTGCTGTGCCTCGGGAGCAGATCAGCTGGTCTCCCTGCAGAGCTTTTTCCAGTCAATGAAAAAACAGCACACCACACACACACACGAAAGACAATCCACTGTTTTAATTGAGAGACAGTTGCTATTTCTGCTTCAAACCACACCCCACACCCCCCCGTGGCTCTGCTCAGGATGTGCTTTTCTCCTCTAGAAGCCTTTCTACAGAACAGAGGGGGGTCACGTCAAGGCCTTTCTGCACACAAATCACTGCCCTTCTGCAATCTCTCAATAAGCAGCACCGCTGTTCCTCTGCTGGAACACCTCACACTCACTCTTACACTTTCCCGGGGCTTTCCCTCCCCTCCAAGAACGTCCTGGCATTTCAAACATTTGGCATTTCAGGTCTGCAAGCAGCCTTTGTGGGAGGCTGCCCTCACCCCTCCCTCACTGCTCCTCTGCTGTATCCTCGCCCACCCCGCTGTGGCATCACAGAAGGAAAGACAGCCGAGCGGCTACGCTCCTGTTCTTTTTATCACCCCGAGCCGGGGACAGCCTTCTGGGCAAGGTTTGCAGCTTCAGCACACAGCTGAGCTTTGCTCTCACCCATTAAACCCTTTGGTGGTTTCAGCTTCCCGAGGATGTGTCGGCACAAGTCCTTGTCGGGGCACCGCAAACAGGGAGAGACAAAGCTCCGAGATCCAGGAAGAGGACGGCTGAGCAGACACTCCTAAAGAGAGAAACTTCATCAGCTGAACCTCACACTTCTCCCAGCTTTGCAACAGCAAAGAACTTTGTGAACAACACAGTGGTGCTCCTAAGGAGGTCACCAGCTTGCAAGTTACAGGAGAAATAAAAACCTTTTTATTACAGAAGCACTGGCAAAAATTTACGGACAGGAACAGCAGACGAGCAAATTCTGCGATTGAGCTAACGACAGACATCAGGCCTAGGATCTGGCTACCCTGACAAAGGATGCCAACAGGACAGAGTGAGGCCTCAGCAGCACTCCCAAAAAGCCCCACAGAGAGCCACAGGCTCTGGCCCGTGCCCCACCTACGGGCCGGCCCTCCTGGCAGCAGCGCAACACCACCTCTTCAGGAGCCCAGGGACTGACCTCAGCCCCCTAAGGGCCAGGCAAGGTTGGTTCCTGTTAGCTGCCTAAAGCAGCCTCCCCAGCCCTGCTTACAGGGACCTTGGGCTGCTGCTGGGGACAGAAGGGGGATGGAGGGCTCCACAACTCGTCACACAGACCCCGAGCACAGGGCTGTTAAGCTGACAGGGTGCCAAGGGAACAGGCTGCCATGAAGGCACAGACCCAGGCCCTGAACTACAGGGTGGGTCACCTTGCCGCAGCAACACGACCCAGCGGCTTCGCTGCGTCCGACGAATAAAAGGAGGAAGTTCCACAGGAACAGAAGGGAAAACCTTTTCACTGTGTGTGCCAGAGCCCTGGAGCAGGCTGCCCAGAGAGTTAGTGGAGTCTCTGGAGACATTCAAAACCCGCCCCAGGTGATCCTGCACTGGCACAGGGGTTGGACCGGATGCTATTTTGGGGTCCCTTCCAACCCCTAACACTCAGTGATTCTGTGATTAGCTATGCTGGTGACAGAGTCTCACTGAGTGCTCTTTAAAATGTTTTTCTTTTCTGTCAGCCTAGGAGTTTCATATTTAAATAGACCTTCTGCTCTGTCTTCCCCCTTCCTTCTTCCATCTTGCGTCTAAACACTAGGAGAGCTTGATGAGCTCTATCCTGGACGTCCCAACGTAACACATCTCAACTGCATACATGGATTTTGTAATCTTTTGCCCCATTGCTCGCACAGGGTGGATTAAGTTCATTACTTAGAGCTTGTCAGGACAGCTGTTGAAGTGTCCTGTGCAATGCAGGAGGAGTTGAATCCCATAGGAAACCACATTACTGTGCTTTGTCAGCCTGGTTATGGTCAGAAACCTCCTTCATTTTTTTTTCTCTTGAACAGATATATCACATGAGTCCCCAGAATTAATTTGCCTCTTCTCATAATTATTTCTTTAAAACTGTCTTAGAAGTGTCTCTGTCCTTCCCTCTCTCTAGATACTGGCCTCCTGAGCCCACGGCAGACTTGCACAGAGCTACTGCGAGCACCACTCTGCACGGCCTCTGGGGGGCTTTCAAGCACAGGCACCCCAGGAGAATCCAAACCTAACCTTGCAGCTGGCCTTAGAGCTCCTCTTTGGAAAACTGTCGCTGCCAGGGCCCACAAACCAACGTCCTCTGTCGGCAAACCGGATGTAAGGGCTGAAAAGTGTCAACGGAAACCGTAATCGGATGGCCCAGGAAGATCCTGCCGGTCTGAACACACCAGACCTGGAATGCACAAAGAAACTCTGTTAACAACTGCCTGTGTGTCTGCTCATAGCTTGAGGAGTAACAGAGCAGAACCAATTCCCAAAAGGTTTTCACTGCGTTCCCAGGGCAAGTAGAGGCTTGCTCTGGCTGTAGTTAATACCTAGAAATTCCTATCAAAATCTTTGCAGCACAACAAGAAAAAAACCAAACCAACCAAACCACAAACTGCTTTATATTATTAAGTAGGAACTCGAAAGCTTACAGGAACTGTGGGGATTTTTTTATGACAAATTATTCCTTTTCTTTTTTTCAGTGAGCAATTGGGTTTCCAACAGCTCCACATTCTGACACCAAAGCACCCCGCTCCGTGTCAGGGCTTGTGGCTGAGGCCGAATACAAATCTGCAACTGGTCCTCAGGCAAAGCAGTTAAGCTCCCTGAAAAAAAAGGAAAGAAAGCAAGAGTGAGTCAACCATAAAAACAAGACCTAACCAAACCCCCAAAGCCATTTTGTCAGGAAGTCGCCTCCACTATCACCCGCCACATGCTGAAATTCCCTTCCCCTGGGGCTCCTGCTTGGCCCACAGCTGGGGAACATAAAGCAAGGCACAGCCCTGTGGGTACCTGCTGCCCTGGAGCCACCAAAACCGGAGCACCCAGTCACTACCAATCCCACAGCAGACCCAAGATACAACAGGGACTCCATAGAGACTCCAAAACCTCACTGAGAACCCCCCAACTCCTTCAGGACCCCCACAGATTCTCCAACTTAGATGCCCACAAAACCCCTTTGGTTGCACCCAAACCCCCCATCTGAAACACCCAGCTCCACTTTAGGTACCCCCAGATGCTTCCAATGTCCCCAGACCCGCTGGTGGACCAGCCCAGAACCCCCTGACACTATCCCAGACCCTTTCAGGGGGCTCCACACCCCTTCTAGATGCCCACAAAACCCCTTCACACGCCAAAAGAAACCTTTACCTGCCTCCAAACCCCACGTGGGGGCCACTTAGCAGCGGGTGGCAGCAACCAAGTCTGTTGCTCTCACCAATTAAACCCTTTGGTGCTCTCAGCTCTCTGACCCTGTGTCAGTGCAAGTCCTTGTCGGCCGGCACCTTCGTCCTGATCCAGGCGGAGAGAGAACTGCCAGGAACACAGCTTCGCCGCTCCGCTTGCGGCACGCCTGCTGCCGAGGGCAGCCTCGTCCGCAGCCTGCCCGAGAGGAACACGGCCCCCGGGGCCGGGGGACACACAAAAGCCTTCCACAAAGGAAACAAGGGAAGTCTCTTGGCCACTCTTCACGTGCCGAGTGCGATTGTCATGCGGAACACACCGCGGCATCTGGAACGAGTTTAAGTCCAGGTCTGTGGCAGCACAGAGGTTCCTGGAATATCCCGGTACATCGATCCACAGGAGGTTGTCTTTCGGTCCCCAGTCTGATGCTTGGCAGCACAGCCATCACACCATTTCTCTCGAGTGCTTTGAACTGACAATTCATGCAGGAGAATAAAACCAAACAGGAGTAAGCAGCTTGGAAAAGAACTTTGATCATCACCAGGCCCAGCAAGAGGACACAGTCTCAGGCTGCACCAGGGGAGGTTTAGGCTAGAGGTTAGGAAGAGGTTCTGCACAGAGAGAGTGATGGCCCATTGGAATGGGCTGCCCAGGGTGGTGGTGGAGTCACCATCTTTGGAGGTGTTCAGGAGGAGACTGGATAGGGTGCCTGGTTGCTTGGTTTAGTTGATTAGGTGGTGTTGGATGATAGGTTGGACACGATGATCTTGAAGGTCTCTTCCAACTCGGTCTGGTCTATTCTATTCTATTCCGTTCCATTCCATTCCAACACCATCTAATCAACTAAACCACGGCACTGAGTGCCTCATCCAGTCTCTTTCTAAACACTTCCAGTGATGGTGACTCCCTGGGCACCACCTCCCTGAGCAGCACATTCCAAAGGCCAATCTCTCTTTCAACCTGCTCTATTCTATTCTATGAAGACCTTCTTCCTAACATCCAGCCTAAACCTCCCCTGGCACAGCTTGAGACTGTGTCCTCTTGTTCTGGTGCTGCTTGCCTGGGAGAAGAGACCAACCCCCACCTGGCTACAACCAGAACTGAGGGGACTGCAATCCTTGCAGCTTCAGCTTTCCTTCTCTGCTACTTCTTTTTTCAGATGGATTGTTTTTCAAAGGGACTGCTGGACAGCAGAACAGGATGGATGGCTGGGCCCCAAGAGCGGTGGGGAACAGAGTTAAACCCAGCCGGCGGCCGGCCGGGCACAAGTGGTGTTCCCCAGGACACCCCTTGTGAGAGAGTGAGTCCAGAGAAGGGCCACAAAGCTGGTGAGGGGTCTGGATAACAAGCCTTACGAGGAGTGGCTGAAGGAACTGGGACTGTTTAATCTGCAGAAGAGGAAGCTGAGGGAATTAAGGTATGGTCTGGCTTCAGCTCTCAACTACTTCCACGTTGAGCAAGGACAGCTTGTACTCACAGAAGCACTGGCTGCTTGGGTTCAAGGTTCCTGCAGAGCTCAGGCTATCTCTCTTGATTAGTGAGGTCGTCCTGTCACCTAGGCAGAGAGAAGAAAATGCAGCTATGAAATGAGACCACTGGAATCGTGAGACTCGTTCTGTGTGAGACTCCAGGAGAATCCAAACCTAACCTTGGAGCTGCCCTGAAGAGCTCCTCATAGCTTGAGGAGTACCAGAGCAGGAACAATTCCCAAAAGGTTTTCACTGCATTCCTAGGGCACTTGAAGGATTGCCCTGGCTGTAGTTAATACCTAGAAATTCCTATCAAAATCTTTGCAGCACAGCAAGGAAATTGAGGGATGGGAAGGCAATATGTACTTACACGTTAGGCAAGAATTGGCTTTGCAAACTAATCTCTCTAACTGTTGGATATGCACTGAACTTCCTCGAGGCCAAATGAGGACCCCTTTATTTGGGGAAGCCTCAATGAATTGGACTTGGGGGGCATCAGACTGGGTGACTACATCTGAGAGTACCTTCCACAAGTGTCAGCATGGGAAAGATAGCTCAGAAAGCCTGGGTCCAAAGTTTGCCTTAAGAAAATATAGTATAGGAATATACTGTTGGCTGTGAGAAAGGGGGGAACTGATGAACAGAAAAGTCTCATTAACAGAACCACAGAGTTGATAAGAATTTTCCGCTTGTTAGCTGAAATGCTGGGACGCAGGGAGGGGGAGAGGGGTTGGCAGACAGCCTTTGGATAGAGAAGGAATAACAGGATTTGTCAGTGATTCACTTCTGTTAGTCTTGGACAAGATGCTCTTTTGGATAAGACAAAGGACACCTGCATGATATGTGTACTTCTGCTCTTTTAGAGAGATAAGCTTTGTATAGATAGGCAGCATCTGGACCTCTGTCATTATAGACAGATAACTTTTTGTATAAAAGTTTGCCCAAACCTCTCTGAAGACACACAGCTCTTTTGAAATGATCCTACCTGTGTCAGGCGCCAGAATAGAAGCACGATACAAGAGACTTACTGAGTCTCTTGTGTGTCTTTCTCTAAGTCATTATCAACGCTGTTTGCAGCACAAACCCAAACCCAAACCCACCCCGAGACACCCCCAGCTCCCACGGGAGCCTGCAGAGACCTCCCAAAGGGTCCGTCGGAGGTGCCCAGCTGCCTCCCCACGACCCTTGACCCTTTCCGATGGCCCCACGAGAACTTTACGTATCCCCAGACCCTTTTAGGTGTCCCCAAGACCTCCTCCGTCACCCCCAAAAGCCCTGCCGATGGCCCCAGACCACCTTCAGACGCCGGAAGGAACACACCTGGGAGTCCCGGGCCGGCAGCGACACCGGGACCGGACCCGCTGCGGCGCAGGCGCCGGATCCATAGCGACCACCGGGACGCTGCCCCCCTGGCGCGAGCAGAGCCGGGCTAGGGCGCAGGCGCCGGATCCATAGCGACGCTCGAGTCAAGCTCTCCGCCCTCCGCTCTTCCCCTAAGAATTTTCGAGCATTCAGCGCAGTTAGGCTGCAGAAATTAGCTCACCCAGGGCGGCACACGCCGCGGCACGGCTGCACTGCCGGCCATTACACACCGGGTTGAGCACTGACCTCCCACGGGGCGGCACACGCCGCGGCACGGCTGCACTGCTGGCCATTACACACCGGGTGGCAGCATTGAGCTCCCCCGGGGCGGCACACGCCGCGGCACGGCTGCACTGCCGGCCATTACACACAGGGTGGCAGCATTGAGCTCCCACGGGGCCTCTGGGTACGGTTGAGGCAGCAGCCGCCACCCCCGCAGAGCCCCGCCGGCCAAGCCCGGACACGCCCCCCTCCCCCCCCCAAAAGCCCCGCGCTGCCCCGCCGGTGGCCACCCCCCCAAGCCCCGAGTAGCTCCAGCGGCTGCTATAGAGAAACCCCCCAAAGCAGCAGAGACTGGCACTGACCTGGGACACAGCAGAAGAGCTCCAACCTCTACCAGCCACAACCCTGCAATGAGCCACTTTAAGCATCTGGCGCCATGTTGTTGAGGGCGGTGCCACGCTGGGGGGGGGCGGTGCCACGCGGGGGGGGGCGGTGCCACGCGGGGGGGGGGCGGTGCCACGCGGGGGGGGGCGGTGCCACGCTGGGGGGGCGGTGCCACGCTGGGGGGGGCGGTGCCACGCTGGGGGGGGCGGTGCCACGCTGGGGGGGGCGGTGCCACGCTGGGGGGGGCGGTGCCACGCTGGGGGGGGGCGGTGCCACGCTGGGGGGGGCGGTGCCACGCTGGGGGGGGGGCGGTGCCTGCGTTGTGACCTCACGCTCAGCGTTCCATGGGTTTTAATCCCCTCCAAGACAACACGTTGAGTTCTGAGCAGCTGAGGAGCCCTGGGGAACACCTGTACAGAAACGTTCCTCCAAGAGCTGTCAGAAAAACGTTCGTTCCGCCAGCACTGCCGGCCGTTACACACCGGATGGCAACATTGAGCTCCCCCGGGGCGGCACACGCCGCGGCACGGCTGCACTGCCGGCCGTTACACACAGGGTGGCAGCATTGAGCTCCCACGGGGCGGCACACGCCGCGGCACGGCTGCACTGCCGGCCGTTACACACCGGGTGGCAGCACTGAGCACCTCCCTGGGCGTGGGCAGCAGCCGGGCCCCCACCTGGCTTTTATTTTCCAATGCTAAAAGCCTTTTAGAAGCAGAGAGGGCAGACAGGGGTCGTTTCCAAAGCTTTCTTACGCACCAGTCACTCCAAGCCCTCCCTCTCCAGCTGCAAACCAGAGGTTTGCCTCCGCCTCGCCTCACCCCAGTACTTACACTTTTAAAGATAGTGTGGTCCCCTCGGAGAATTTTCAGCACTTTAGGGGGGGGCCCCCAGCCCTCGCTCACCTGCTCCTCTGCTGCAGCAGCCCCCTGCCCCACGTGGCAGAACCAGCCCACCCACAATCCCCCCACTCCCTTTGAGTCGCCCCCAAAAAGGCACAAAATAAAGCAAACTGCCCAGCCAGCACCTCCTGCCTTTCACAGCAAGGACTGAACATTGCAGCTTTGGCCAAGACCATCAGCCCAAAGGAAGGCCTGGGCCCTGAGGAACTAAATGCAAGTGAACTATCTGACACCACCACAGTCCTGTGAATGTTGCAAAGCAGTAGTGCATGCGGTATAATAATTCGAAAGTTAAGGGCTGCTCAAGCTTTACACAAAGTATCCTATTCAGTTTTGGGTTCCACTTAACACAAAGTAAAAGTATAAAAGGTCAGAGGGAAAGCCAACTCTACCTCTGAACTACAGCAAGAAATACTGGAATCAAGGGGCCCTTTCTTCTGCTATTCATAGATGAAGAGAACATGAAAACTGATGGGCTAAACCAACAGGGCAAGATTAGAATAACTAGTAGAGAGAACGGAAGATACAAAGCTTCAACTGCATCTGTTTAGCAACGACTCCTACCAGATAACTTCCATGCCATAACTTTGCTGATTTCAAACAAGCCAGCTGGTGAAGCGTCTCGCTCACAGGCGGCCGACGAGGAGACGTGCAGAAGGCAGAGGCGAGGGAACAAGTCCTGAGCTTTGCTGCAGGCTGTCCTGCGGCTTCCCCTACCGACTCTTTCCCGTACACCACCGCAGAAGGAGTTGGGTGAATTTTGTCTCAAACCGGCTCCTAAGACAACCTCCGCTTTTTCCCTGGGTGCCTACGTGGGTGTTGCTTCATCTTTCCCTCACGCTCGGTACGGCATTCGGGTGCAGAGCAAGGCTCTGGACAGCCAAACCGAACTCCTGTGCTGAAGAAAAGGAAGCGGAAGCACAGGCTGAGCCCCTGAGCTCTAAACATTCACTGAGCCCCAGGAAATGCCTGCATGTGCTGGCTGCTGCCACCTCCTCGTTGCCCCGGGCCTGCTCATTGGAGGCTGCCTGGCAAAAGCACCTGCCCCCACTTTCCTCGGCGTTCTTTGAATACCCAGGTTGGAAACCTAAGAGGTAGCGTACTAATTGGAAAGCATGTTCCAGCGGGCGTGGCTGGAGGCTGGGCGCCGCCGCCGCTTTCTCTGCTCCCCGCCCCTCCTTTGCGCGGCCCCTAATCACGTGACGATCGCTGGGCGAGTCTGGGTGCTGCTGGGTTCGCCCTGGGATCGCTGGGCGAGTCTGGGTGCTGCCGGGTTCACCCTGGGATCGCTGGGCGAGTCTGAGGGCATTGGGGTCAGCCTGCAAGAGCTGGGAGAGACAGGAGAACAGCTCGTGAACTGGGAGTAGACTGCTCCCGACCGCGGCAAATCGACACCCACCCCCCCCCCCCCGCCGCTGGTGTTTCTCGGCCCCCCCCCTCGCTGCCGCCCACCCTCAAACCCATAGCAGAGTCCTGCAGCAGGCACAGAGCAACTCCAGAGAGCAGCAGAGTCCACACTGAGCTCGCTGATGCGGAGCGGAGAAAGCAGAGGGGACGAGGATTACGCTGGCTAGGTCGGAGCCGACGGGGCGAGGGCGGCGCCATCTTGGGAAGGGCAGGCGCTGTCACGGGGAGGGCGACGCCATCTTGGAAAGGGCAGGCGCTGTCACGGGGAGATCGACGCCATCTTGGGAAGGGCAGGCGCTGTCACGGGTAGGGCGGCGCCATCTTGGGAAGGGCAGGCGCTGTCACGGGGAGGACGGTGCCGTCTTAGTGCCCTCACTTCCGTCTACATGCCCCCAGCCCTCCTTTCTCACCCTCTAAGGCCCTTGAGGTGCTCGCAGCTCGCCTTGAGATGCCGGGGGAGATGTGGCTGGGGGACCCTGGGACTGCAGGACACCCAATACCGGGGTGAGACCACCCCAATCCTGCGGGACCCCAAACCCTGGAACCCCCCCGAGACCTCTAACACAACACCACCACTCCCCGCCCCCTCAGCTGCTTCAGGACCCTCCAGAGACCCCCCCCGGAGACCCTCCAGAGGCCGCCAGACACCTCTCGATGCCCACAAAGCCCCTCTAGACGCCCCAGAATACCTCTCTGCGCCTCCCTGCAGAGGCCACTCACACCCTTGGCAGCAGGCGACAGCAAGCAGTACCTGGCCGTGCCCACAAGGTGGGAGCAGTGAGCAGAAGAGCCAGGGGCGCTAGGGACACCGAGACTCCAGCAGTGCCACACAGCAACCCACACGCTGTGGGGACCTGACACAGAGACCCCGAAACCACACTGAGGCACAGACCCCCCCACTCCTCCCTGACCCTCCAGACATGACCCAGGAGCCCCTCCAGAGGTCCCCAGACACCTCTAGATGCTCCCAGAACCCTTCACATGCCCCCAAATTCCCCTTTCATACCCCCAAGCCCACTTCAGATGACAGCAGACCCTCCTTAACAGGCCCCCAGCGCTCAGCAGGTCCGGTGCTGCTGTGCCTCGGGAGCAGATCAGCTGGTCTCCCTGCAGAGCTTTTTCCAGTCAATGAAAAAACAGCACACCACACACACACACGAAAGACAATCCACTGTTTTAATTGAGAGACAGTTGCTATTTCTGCTTCAAACCACACCCCACACCCCCCCGTGGCTCTGCTCAGGATGTGCTTTTCTCCTCTAGAAGCCTTTCTACAGAACAGAGGGGGGTCACGTCAAGGCCTTTCTGCACACAAATCACTGCCCTTCTGCAATCTCTCAATAAGCAGCACCGCTGTTCCTCTGCTGGAACACCTCACACTCACTCTTACACTTGCCCGGGGCTTTCCCTCCCCTCCAAGAACGTCCTGGCATTTCAAACATTTGGCATTTCAGGTCTGCAAGCAGCCTTTGTGGGAGGCTGCCCTCACCCCTCCCTCACTGCTCCTCTGCTGTATCCTCGCCCACCCCGCTGTGGCATCACAGAAGGAAAGACAGCCGAGCGGCTACGCTCCTGTTCTTTTTATCACCCCGAGCCGGGGACAGCCTTCTGGGCAAGGTTTGCAGCTTCAGCACACAGCTGAGCTTTGCTCTCACCCATTAAACCCTTTGGTGGTTTCAGCTTCCCGAGGATGTGTCGGCACAAGTCCTTGTCGGGGCACCGCAAACAGGGAGAGACAAAGCTCCGAGATCCAGGAAGAGGACGGCTGAGCAGACACCCCTAAAGAGAGAAACTTCATCAGCTGAACCTCACACTTCTCCCAGCTTTGCAACAGCAAAGAACTTTGTGAACAACACAGTGGTGCTCCTAAGGAGGTCACCAGCTTGCAAGTTACAGGAGAAATAAAAACCTTTTTATTACAGAAGCACTGGCAAAAATTTACGGACAGGAACAGCAGACGAGCAAATTCTGCGATTGAGCTAACGACAGACATCAGGCCTAGGATCTGGCTACCCTGACAAAGGATGCCAACAGGACAGAGTGAGGCCTCAGCAGCACTCCCAAAAAGCCCCACAGAGAGCCACAGGCTCTGGCCCGTGCCCCACCTACGGGCCGGCCCTCCTGGCAGCAGCGCAACACCACCTCTTCAGGAGCCCAGGGACTGACCTCAGCCCCCTAAGGGCCAGGCAAGGTTGGTTCCTGTTAGCTGCCTAAAGCAGCCTCCCCAGCCCTGCTTCCAGGGACCTTGGGCTGCTGCTGGGGACAGAAGGGGGATGGAGGGCTCCACAACTCGTCACACAGACCCCGAGCACAGGGCTGTTAAGCTGACAGGGTGCCAAGGGAACAGGCTGCCATGAAGGCACAGACCCAGGCCCTGAACTACAGGGTGGGTCACCTTGCCGCAGCAACACGACCCAGCGGCTTCGCTGCGTCCGACGAATAAAAGGAGGAAGTTCCACAGGAACAGAAGGGAAAACCTTTTCACTGTGTGTGCCAGAGCCCTGGAGCAGGCTGCCCAGAGAGTTAGTGGAGTCTCTGGAGACATTCAAAACCCGCCCCAGGTGATCCTGCACTGGCACAGGGGTTGGACCGGATGCTATTTTGGGGTCCCTTCCAACCCCTAACACTCAGTGATTCTGTGATTAGCTATGCTGGTGACAGAGTCTCACTGAGTGCTCTTTAAAATGTTTTTCTTTTCTTTCAGCCTAGGAGTTTCATATTTAAATAGACCTTCTGCTCTGTCTTCCCCCTTCCTTCTTCCATCTTGCGTCTAAACACTAGGAGAGCTTGATGAGCTGTATCCTGGGCGTCCCAACGTAACACATCTCAACTGCATACATGGATTTTGTAATCTTTTGCCCCATTGCTCGCACAGGGTGGATTAAGTTCATTACTTAGAGCTTGTCAGGACAGCTGTTGAAGTGTCCTGTGCAATGCAGGAGGAGTTGAATCCCATAGGAAACCACATTACTGTGCTTTGTCAGCCTGGTTATGGTCAGAAACCTCCTTCATTTTTTTTTCTCTTGAACAGATATATCACATGAGTCCCCAGAATTAATTTGCCTCTTCTCATAATTATTTCTTTAAAACTGTCTTAGAAGTGTCTCTGTCCTTCCCTCTCTCTAGATACTGGCCTCCTGAGCCCACGGCAGACTTGCACAGAGCTACTGCGAGCACCACTCTGCACGGCCTCTGGGGGGCTTTCAAGCACAGGCACCCCAGGAGAATCCAAACCTAACCTTGCAGCTGGCCTTAGAGCTCCTCTTTGGAAAAGTGTCGCTGCCAGGGCCCACAAACCAACGTCCTCTGTCGGCAAACCGGATGTAAGGGCTGAAAAGTGTCAACGGAAACCGTAATCGGATGGCCCAGGAAGATCCTGCCGGTCTGAACACACCAGACCTGGAATGCAC
Source organism: Melanerpes formicivorus (assembly GCF_026170545.1). Lineage (NCBI taxonomy): Eukaryota > Metazoa > Chordata > Aves > Piciformes > Picidae > Melanerpes > Melanerpes formicivorus. The sequence goes on from NW_027142531.1 coordinate 32,357, forward strand.
AAAGAAACTCTGTTAACAACTGCCTGTGTGTCTGCTCATAGCTTGAGGAGTAACAGAGCAGAACCAATTCCCAAAAGGTTTTCACTGCGTTCCCAGGGCAAGTAGAGGCTTGCTCTGGCTGTAGTTAATACCTAGAAATTCCTATCAAAATCTTTGCAGCACAACAAGAAAAAAACCAAACCAACCAAACCACAAACTGCTTTATATTATTAAGTAGGAACTCGAAAGCTTACAGGAACTGTGGGGATTTTTTTATGACAAATTATTCCTTTTCTTTTTTTCAGTGAGCAATTGGGTTTCCAACAGCTCCACATTCTGACACCAAAGCACCCCGCTCCGTGTCAGGGCTTGTGGCTGAGGCCGAATACAAATCTGCAACTGGTCCTCAGGCAAAGCAGTTAAGCTCCCTGAAAAAAAAGGAAAGAAAGCAAGAGTGAGTCAACCATAAAAACAAGACCTAACCAAACCCCCAAAGCCATTTTGTCAGGAAGTCGCCTCCACTATCACCCGCCACATGCTGAAATTCCCTTCCCCTGGGGCTCCTGCTTGGCCCACAGCTGGGGAACATAAAGCAAGGCACAGCCCTGTGGGTACCTGCTGCCCTGGAGCCACCAAAACCGGAGCACCCAGTCACTACCAATCCCACAGCAGACCCAAGATACAACAGGGACTCCATAGAGACTCCAAAACCTCACTGAGAACCCCCCAACTCCTTCAGGACCCCCACAGATTCTCCAACTTAGATGCCCACAAAACCCCTTTGGTTGCACCCAAACCCCCCATCTGAAACACCCAGCTCCACTTTAGGTACCCCCAGATGCTTCCAATGTCCCCAGACCCGCTGGTGGACCAGCCCAGAACCCCCTGACACTATCCCAGACCCTTTCAGGGGGCTCCACACCCCTTCTAGATGCCCACAAAACCCCTTCACACGCCAAAAGAAACCTTTACCTGCCTCCAAACCCCACGTGGGGGCCACTTAGCAGCGGGTGGCAGCAACCAAGTCTGTTGCTCTCACCAATTAAACCCTTTGGTGCTCTCAGCTCTCTGACCCTGTGTCAGTGCAAGTCCTTGTCGGCCGGCACCTTCGTCCTGATCCAGGCGGAGAGAGAACTGCCAGGAACACAGCTTCGCCGCTCCGCTTGCGGCACGCCTGCTGCCGAGGGCAGCCTCGTCCGCAGCCTGCCCGAGAGGAACACGGCCCCCGGGGCCGGGGGACACACAAAAGCCTTCCACAAAGGAAACAAGGGAAGTCTCTTGGCCACTCTTCACGTGCCGAGTGCGATTGTCATGCGGAACACACCGCGGCATCTGGAACGAGTTTAAGTCCAGGTCTGTGGCAGCACAGAGGTTCCTGGAATATCCCGGTACATCGATCCACAGGAGGTTGTCTTTCGGTCCCCAGTCTGATGCTTGGCAGCACAGCCATCACACCATTTCTCTCGAGTGCTTTGAACTGACAATTCATGCAGGAGAATAAAACCAAACAGGAGTAAGCAGCTTGGAAAAGAACTTTGATCATCACCAGGCCCAGCAAGAGGACACAGTCTCAGGCTGCACCAGGGGAGGTTTAGGCTAGAGGTTAGGAAGAGGTTCTGCACAGAGAGAGTGATGGCCCATTGGAATGGGCTGCCCAGGGTGGTGGTGGAGTCACCATCTTTGGAGGTGTTCAGGAGGAGACTGGATAGGGTGCCTGGTTGCTTGGTTTAGTTGATTAGGTGGTGTTGGATGATAGGTTGGACACGATGATCTTGAAGGTCTCTTCCAACTCGGTCTGGTCTATTCTATTCTATTCCGTTCCATTCCATTCCAACACCATCTAATCAACTAAACCACGGCACTGAGTGCCTCATCCAGTCTCTTTCTAAACACTTCCAGTGATGGTGACTCCCTGGGCACCACCTCCCTGAGCAGCACATTCCAAAGGCCAATCTCTCTTTCAACCTGCTCTATTCTATTCTATGAAGACCTTCTTCCTAACATCCAGCCTAAACCTCCCCTGGCACAGCTTGAGACTGTGTCCTCTTGTTCTGGTGCTGCTTGCCTGGGAGAAGAGACCAACCCCCACCTGGCTACAACCAGAACTGAGGGGACTGCAATCCTTGCAGCTTCAGCTTTCCTTCTCTGCTACTTCTTTTTTCAGATGGATTGTTTTTCAAAGGGACTGCTGGACAGCAGAACAGGATGGATGGCTGGGCCCCAAGAGCGGTGGGGAACAGAGTTAAACCCAGCCGGCGGCCGGCCGGGCACAAGTGGTGTTCCCCAGGACACCCCTTGTGAGAGAGTGAGTCCAGAGAAGGGCCACAAAGCTGGTGAGGGGTCTGGATAACAAGCCTTACGAGGAGTGGCTGAAGGAACTGGGACTGTTTAATCTGCAGAAGAGGAAGCTGAGGGAATTAAGGTATGGTCTGGCTTCAGCTCTCAACTACTTCCACGTTGAGCAAGGACAGCTTGTACTCACAGAAGGCACTGGCTGCTTGGGTTCAAGGTTCCTGCAGAGCTCAGGCTATCTCTCTTGATTAGTGAGGTCGTCCTGTCACCTAGGCAGAGAGAAGAAAATGCAGCTATGAAATGAGACCACTGGAATCGTGAGACTCGTTCTGTGTGAGACTCCAGGAGAATCCAAACCTAACCTTGGAGCTGCCCTGAAGAGCTCCTCTTTGGAAAAGTCTCGCTGCCGGGCCCCACAAACCCCACACCCTCTGTCAGCAAACCGGATGTACGAGCTGAAGAGTGTCGACAGAAACTGTACGTGGACAGCTCAGGAAGATCCTGCCAGTCCCAGCACACCAGTCCTGGAATGATCAAAGAAAGTCCGTTAACAACTGTCTGTGTGTCTGCTCATAGCTTGAGGAGAACCCCCCAACTCCTTCAGGACCCCCCCAGACTCCCCAACTTAGATGCCCACAAAACCCCTTTGGATGCACCCAAACCCCCCATCTGATACGCCCAGCTCCGTTTTAGGTACCCCCAGACGCTTCTAATGTCCCCAGACCCGCTGGTAGACCAGCCCAGAACCCCCTGACACTATCCCAGACCCTTTCAGGGGGCTCCACACCCCTTCTAGATGCCCACAAAACCCCTTCACATGCCAAAAGAAACCTTTACCTGCCTCCAAACCCCATTTGGGGGCCACTCAGACCCCTTAGCAGCGGGTGGCAGCAACCAAGTCTGTTGCTCTCACCAATTAAACCTGGATGTTAGGAAGAAGGTCTTCATAGAATAGAATAGAGCAGGTTGAAAGAGAGATTGGCCTTTGGAATGTGCTGCCCAGGGAGGTGGTGGAGTCACCATCACTGGAAGTGTTTAGAAAGAGACTGGATGAGGCACTCAGTGCCGTGGTTTAGTTGATTAGATGGTGTTGGAATGGAATGGACCGGACCAGGTTGGAAGAGACCTTCAAGATCATCGTGTCCAACCTATCATCCAACACCACCTAATCAACTAAACCATGCAACCAAGCACCCTATCCAGTCTCCTCATGAACACCTCCAAAGATGGTGACTCCACCACCTCCCTGGGCAGCCCATTCCAATGGGCAATCACTCTCTCTGTGCAGAACCTCTTCCTAACCTCTAGCCTAAACCTCCCCTGCCACAGCTTGAGACTGTGTCCTCTTGTTCTGGTGCTGCTTGCCTGGAAGAAGAGACCAACCCCCACCTGGCTACAACCTCCCTTCAGGGAGTTGCAGAGAGCAAGAAGGTCTCCCCTGAGCCTCCTCTTCTCCAGGCTAAGCAACCCCAGCTCCCTCAGCCTCTCCTCACAGGCCTGTGCTCCAAACCCCTCCCCAGCTTTGTTGCCCTTCTCCGGACTCCTTCCAGCAACTCAACGTCTTGCTTAAACGGAGGGGCCCAGAACTGGACACGGGACTCAAGGTGTGCCCTAACCAGTGCCAAGTGCAGGGGCAGAATGACCTCCCTGCTCCTGCTGGCCACACTGTTCCTGATATTGGCCAGGTTGCCAGTGGCCTTCTTGGCCACCCGTGCACGCTGCTGGTCACGACCAGAAGACAGGGATCAGAAGAGTCTTCGGCCAAGCTGTAAACCTCTTCCTAACATTCAGCCTAAACCTCCCCTGGCACAGCTTGAGACTGTGTCCTCTTGTTCTGGTGCTGCTTGCCTGGGAGAAGAGACCAACCCCCACCTGGCTACAACCAGAACTGAGGGGACTGCAATCCTTGCAGCTTCAGCTTTCCTTCTCTGCTACTTCTTTTTTCAGATGGATTGTTTTTCAAAGGGACTGCTGGACAGCAGAACAGGATGGATGGCTGGGCCCCAAGAGCGGTGGGGAACAGAGTTAAACCCAGCCGGTGGCCGGCCGGGCACAAGTGGTGTTCCCCAGGACACCCCTTGTGAGAGAGTGAGTCCAGAGAAGGGCCACAAAGCAGGTGAGGGGTCTGGATAACAAGCCTTACGAGGAGTGGCTGAAGGAACTGGGACTGTTTAATCTGCAGAAGAGGAAGCTGAGGGAATTATGGCGTGGTCTGGCTTCAGCTCTCAACTACTTCCACGTTGAGCAAGGACAGCTAGTACTCACAGAAGGCACTGGCTGCTTGGGTTCAAGGTTCCTGCAGAGCTCAGGCTATCTCTCTTCATTAGTGAGGTCGTCCTGTCACCTAGGCAGAGAGAAGAAAATGCAGCTATGAAATGAGACCACTGGAATCGTGAGACTCGTTCTGTGTGAGACTCCAGGAGAATCCAAACCTAACCTTGGAGCTGCCCTGAAGAGCTCCTCATAGCTTGAGGAGTACCAGAGCAGGAACAATTCCCAAAAGGTTTTCACTGCATTCCTAGGGCACTTGAAGGATTGCCCTGGCTGTAGTTAATACCTAGAACTTCCTATCAAAATCTTTGCAGCACAGCAAGGAAATTGAGGGATGGGAAGGCAATATGTACTTACACGTTAGGCAAGAATTGGCTTTGCAAACTAATCTCTCTAACTGTTGGATATGCACTGAACTTCCTCGAGGCCAAATGAGGACCCCTTTATTTGGGGAAGCCTCAATGAATTGGACTTGGGGGGCATCAGACTGGGTGACTACATCTGAGAGTACCTTCCACAAGTGTCAGCATGGGAAAGATAGCTCAGAAAGCCTAGGTCCAAAGTTTGCCTTAAGAAAATATAGTATAGGAATATACTGTTGGCTGTGAGAAAGGGGGGAACTGATGAACAGAAAAGTCTCATTAACAGAACCACAGAGTTGATAAGAATTTTCCGCTTGTTAGCTGAAATGCTGGGACGCAGGGAGGGGGAGAGGGGCTGGCAGACAGCCTTTGGATAGAGAAGGAATAACAGGATTTGTCAGTGATTCACTTCTGTTAGTCTTGGACAAGATGCTCTTTTGGATAAGACAAAGGACACCTGCATGATATGTGTACTTCTGCTCTTTTAGATAGATAAGCTTTGTATAGATAGGCAGCATCTGGACCTCTGTCATTATAGACAGATAACTTTTTGTATAAAAGTTTGCCCAAACCTCTCTGAAGACACACAGCTCTTTTGAAATGATCCTACCTGTGTCAGGCGCCAGAATAGAAGCACGATACAAGAGACTTACTGAGTCTCTTGTGTGTCTTTCTCTAAGTCATTATCAACGCTGTTTGCAGCACAAACCCAAACCCAAACCCACCCCGAGACACCCCCAGCTCCCACGGGAGCCTGCAGAGACCTCCCAAAGGGTCCGTCGGAGGTGCCCAGCTGCCTCCCCACGACCCTTGACCCTTTCCGATGGCCCCACGAGAACTTTACGTATCCCCAGACCCTTTTAGGTGTCCCCAAGACCTCCTCCGTCACCCCCAAAAGCCCTGCCGATGGCCCCAGACCACCTTCAGACGCCGGAAGGAACACACCTGGGAGTCCCGGGCCGGCAGCGACACCGGGACCGGACCCGCTGCGGCGCAGGCGCCGTGTCCATAGCGACCACCGGGACGCTGCCCCCCTGGCGCGAGCAGAGCCGGGCTAGGGCGCAGGCGCCGGATCCATAGCGACGCTCGAGTCAAGCTCTCCGCCCTCCGCTCTTCCCCTAAGAATTTTCGAGCATTCAGCGCAGTTAGGCTGCAGAAATTAGCTCACCCAGGGCGGCACACGCCGCGGCACGGCTGCACTGCCGGCCATTACACACCGGGTTGAGCACTGACCTCCCACGGGGCGGTATACGCCGCGGCACGGCTGCACTGCCGGCCATTACACACCGGGTTGAGCACTGAGCTCCCCCGGGGCGGTATACGCCGCGGCACGGCTGCACTGCCGGCCATTACACACCGGGTGGCAGCATTGAGCTCCCCCGGGGCGGCACACGCCGCGGCACGGCTGCACTGCCGGCCATTACACACCGGGTGGCAGCATTGAGCTCCCACGGGGCCTCTGGGTACGGTTGAGGCAGCAGCCGCCACCCCCGCAGAGCCCCGCCGGCCAAGCCCGGACACGCCTCCCTCCCCCCCCCAAAAGCCCCGCGCTGCCCCGCCGGTGGCCACCCCCCCAAGCCCCGCGCAGCTCCAGCGGCTGCTATAGAGAAACCCCCCAAAGCAGCAGAGACTGGCACTGACCTGGGACACAGCAGAAGAGCTCCAACCTCTACCAGCCACACTCCTGCACTGAGCCACTTTAAAGCATCTGGCGCCATGCTGGGGGGGGCGGTGCCACGCTGGGGGGGGCGGTGCCACGCTGGGGGGGGGCGGTGCCACGCTGGGGGGGGGGCGGTGCCACGCTGGGGGGGGGCGGTGCCACGCTGGGGGGGGCGGTGCCACGCTGGGGGGGGCGGTGCCACGCTGGGGGGGGCGGTGCCACGCTGGGGGGGGCGGTGCCACGCTGGGGGGGCGGTGCCACGCTGGGGGGGGGCGGTGCCACGCTGGGGGGGGGCGGTGCCACGCTGGGGGGGGCGGTGCCACGCTGGGGGGGCGGTGCCACGCTGGGGGGGGCGCTGCCACGCTGGGGGGGCGGTGCCACGCTGGGGGGGGCGGTGCCACGCTGGGGGGGCGGTGCCACGCTGGGGGGGGCGGTGCCACGCTGGGGGGGGCGGTGCCACGCTGGGGGGGGCGGTGCCACGCTGGGGGGGCGGTGCCACGCTGGGGGGGGCGGTGCCACGCTGGGGGGGCGGTGCCACGCTGGGGGGGGGGCGGTGCCACGCTGGGGGGGGCGGTGCCTGCGTTGTGACCTCACGCTCAGCGTTCCATGGGTTTTATTCCCCTCCAAGACAACACGTTGAGTTCTGAGCAGCTGAGGAGCCCTGGGGAACACCTGTACAGAAACGTTCCTCCAAGAGCTGTCAGAAAAACGTTCGTTCCGCCAGCACTGCCGGCCGTTACACACCGGATGGCAACATTGAGCTCCCCCGGGGCGGCACACGCCGCGGCACGGCTGCACTGCCGGCCGTTACACACAGGGTGGCAGCATTGAGCTCCCACGGGGCGGCACACGCCGCGGCACGGCTGCACTGCCGGCCGTTACACACCGGGTGGCAGCACTGAGCACCTCCCTGGGCGTGGGCAGCAGCCGGGCCCCCACCTGGCTTTTATTTTCCAATGCTAAAAGCCTTTTAGAAGCAGAGAGGGCAGACAGGGGTCGTTTCCAAAGCTTTCTTACGCACCAGTCACTCCAAGCCCTCCCTCTCCAGCTGCAAACCAGAGGTTTGCCTCCGCCTCGCCTCACCCCAGTACTTACACTTTTAAAGATAGTGTGGTCCCCTCGGAGAATTTTCAGCACTTTAGGGGGGGGGCCCCCAGCCCTCGCTCACCTGCTCCTCTGCTGCAGCAGCCCCCTGCCCCACGTGGCAGAACCAGCCCACCCACAAGCCCCCCACTCCCTTTGAGTCGCCCCCAAAAAGGCACAAAATAAAGCAAACTGCCCAGCCAGCACCTCCTGCCTTTCACAGCAAGGACTGAACATTGCAGCTTTGGCCAAGACCATCAGCCCAAAGGAAGGCCTGGGCCCTGAGGAACTAAATGCAAGTGAACTATCTGACACCACCACAGTCCTGTGAATGTTGCAAAGCAGTAGTGCATGCGGTATAATAATTCGAAAGTTAAGGGCTGCTCAAGCTTTACACAAAGTATCCTATTCAGTTTTGGGTTCCACTTAACACAAAGTAAAAGTATAAAAGGTCAGAGGGAAAGCCAACTCTACCTCTGAACTACAGCAAGAAATACTGGAATCAAGGGGCCCTTTCTTCTGCTATTCATAGATGAAGAGAACATGAAAACTGATGGGCTAAACCAACAGGGCAAGATTAGAATAACTAGTAGAGAGAACGGAAGATACAAAGCTTCAACTGCATCTGTTTAGCAACGACTCCTACCAGATAACTTCCATGCCATAACTTTGCTGATTTCAAACAAGCCAGCTGGTGAAGCGTCTCGCTCACAGGCGGCCGACGAGGAGACGTGCAGAAGGCAGAGGCGAGGGAACAAGTCCTGAGCTTTGCTGCAGGCTGTCCTGCGGCTTCCCCTACCGACTCTTTCCCGTACACCACCGCAGAAGGAGTTGGGTGAATTTTGTCTCAAACCGGCTCCTAAGACAACCTCCGCTTTTTCCCTGGGTGCCTACGTGGGTGTTGCTTCATCTTTCCCTCACGCTCGGTACGGCATTCGGGTGCAGAGCAAGGCTCTGGACAGCCAAACCGAACTCCTGTGCTGAAGAAAAGGAAGCGGAAGCACAGGCTGAGCCCCTGAGCTCTAAACATTCACTGAGCCCCAGGAAATGCCTGCATGTGCTGGCTGCTGCCACCTCCTCGTTGCCCCGGGCCTGCTCATTGGAGGCTGCCTGGCAAAAGCACCTGCCCCCACTTTCCTCGGCGTTCTTTGAATACCCAGGTTGGAAACCTAAGAGGTAGCGTACTAATTGGAAAGCATGTTCCAGCGGGCGTGGCTGGAGGCTGGGCGCCGCCGCCGCTTTCTCTGCTCCCCGCCCCTCCTTTGCGCGGCCCCTAATCACGTGACGATCGCTGGGCGAGTCTGGGTGCTGCTGGGTTCGCCCTGGGATCGCTGGGCGAGTCTGGGTGCTGCCGGGTTCACCCTGGGATCGCTGGGCGAGTCTGAGGGCATTGGGGTCAGCCTGCAAGAGCTGGGAGAGACAGGAGAACAGCTCGTGAACTGGGAGTAGACTGCTCCCGACCGCGGCAAATCGACACCCACCCCCCCCCCCCCCCGCCGCTGGTGTTTCTCGGCCCCCCCCTCGCTGCCGCCCACCCTCAAACCCATAGCAGAGTCCTGCAGCAGGCACAGAGCAACTCCAGAGAGCAGCAGAGTCCACACCGAGCTGATGCGGAGCGGAGAAAGCAGAGGGGACGAGGATTACGCTGGCTAGGTCGGAGCCGACGGGGCGAGGGCGGCGCCATCTTGGGAAGGGCAGGCGCTGTCACGGGGAGGGCGACGCCATCTTGGAAAGGGCAGGCGCTGTCACGGGGAGATCGACGCCATCTTGGGAAGGGCAGGCGCTGTCACGGGTAGGGCGGCGCCATCTTGGGAAGGGCAGGCGCTGTCACGGGGAGGACGGTGCCGTCTTGGTGCCCTCACTTCCGTCTACATGCCCCCAGCCCTCCTTTCTCACCCTCTAAGGCCCTTGAGGTGCTCGCAGCTCGCCTTGAGATGCCGGGGGAGATGTGGCTGGGGGACCCTGGGACTGCAGGACACCCAATACCGGGGTGAGACCACCCCAATCCTGCGGGACCCCAAACCCTGGAACCCCCCCGAGACCTCTAACACAACACCACCACTCCCCGCCCCCTCAGCTGCTTCAGGACCCTCCAGAGACCCCCCCCGGAGACCCTCCAGAGGCCGCCAGACACCTCTCGATGCCCACAAAGCCCCTCTAGACGCCCCAGAATACCTCTCTGCGCCTCCCTGCAGAGGCCACTCACACCCTTGGCAGCAGGCGACAGCAAGCAGTACCTGGCCGTGCCCACAAGGTGGGAGCAGTGAGCAGAAGAGCCAGGGGCGCTAGGGACACCGAGACTCCAGCAGTGCCACACAGCAACCCACACGCTGTGGGGACCTGACACAGAGACCCCGAAACCACACTGAGGCACAGACCCCCCCACTCCTCCGTGACCCTCCAGACATGACCCAGGAGCCCCTCCAGAGGTCCCCAGACACCTCTAGATGCTCCCAGAACCCTTCACATGCCCCCAAATTCCCCTTTCATGCCCCCAAGCCCACTTCAGATGACAGCAGACCCTCCTTAACAGGCCCCCAGCGCTCAGCAGGTCCGGTGCTGCTGTGCCTCGGGAGCAGATCAGCTGGTCTCCCTGCAGAGCTTTTTCCAGTCAATGAAAAAACAGCACACCACACACACACACGAAAGACAATCCACTGTTTTAATTGAGAGACAGTTGCTATTTCTGCTTCAAACCACACCCCACACCCCCCCGTGGCTCTGCTCAGGATGTGCTTTTCTCCTCTAGAAGCCTTTCTACAGAACAGAGGGGGGTCACGTCAAGGCCTTTCTGCACACAAATCACTGCCCTTCTGCAATCTCTCAATAAGCAGCACCGCTGTTCCTCTGCTGGAACACCTCACACTCACTCTTACACTTGCCCGGGGCTTTCCCTCCCCTCCAAGAACGTCCTGGCATTTCAAACATTTGGCATTTCAGGTCTGCAAGCAGCCTTTGTGGGAGGCTGCCCTCACCCCTCCCTCACTGCTCCTCTGCTGTATCCTCGCCCACCCCGCTGTGGCATCACAGAAGGAAAGACAGCCGAGCGGCTACGCTCCTGTTCTTTTTATCACCCCGAGCCGGGGACAGCCTTCTGGGCAAGGTTTGCAGCTTCAGCACACAGCTGAGCTTTGCTCTCACCCATTAAACCCTTTGGTGGTTTCAGCTTCCCGAGGATGTGTCGGCACAAGTCCTTGTCGGGGCACCGCAAACAGGGAGAGACAAAGCTCCGAGATCCAGGAAGAGGACGGCTGAGCAGACACCCCTAAAGAGAGAAACTTCATCAGCTGAACCTCACACTTCTCCCAGCTTTGCAACAGCAAAGAACTTTGTGAACAACACAGTGGTGCTCCTAAGGAGGTCACCAGCTTGCAAGTTACAGGAGAAATAAAAACCTTTTTATTACAGAAGCACTGGCAAAAATTTACGGACAGGAACAGCAGACGAGCAAATTCTGCGATTGAGCTAACGATAGACATCAGGCCTAGGATCTGGCTACCCTGACAAAGGATGCCAACAGGACAGAGTGAGGCCTCAGCAGCACTCCCAAAAAGCCCCACAGAGAGCCACAGGCTCTGGCCCGTGCCCCACCTACGGGCCGGCCCTCCTGGCAGCAGCGCAACACCACCTCTTCAGGAGCCCAGGGACTGACCTCAGCCCCCTAAGGGCCAGGCAAGGTTGGTTCCTGTTAGCTGCCTAAAGCAGCCTCCCCAGCCCTGCTTACAGGGACCTTGGGCTGCTGCTGGGGACAGAAGGGGGATGGAGGGCTCCACAACTCGTCACACAGACCCCGAGCACAGGGCTGTTAAGCTGACAGGGTGCCAAGGGAACAGGCTGCCATGAAGGCACAGACCCAGGCCCTGAACTACAGGGTGGGTCACCTTGCCGCAGCAACACGACCCAGCGGCTTCGCTGCGTCCGACGAATAAAAGGAGGAAGTTCCACAGGAACAGAAGGGAAAACCTTTTCACTGTGTGTGCCAGAGCCCTGGAGCAGGCTGCCCAGAGAGTTAGTGGAGTCTCTGGAGACATTCAAAACCCGCCCCAGGTGATCCTGCACTGGCACAGGGGTTGGACCGGATGCTATTTTGGGGTCCCTTCCAACCCCTAACACTCAGTGATTCTGTGATTAGCTATGCTGGTGACAGAGTCTCACTGAGTGCTCTTTAAAATGTTTTTCTTTTCTTTCAGCCTAGGAGTTTCATATTTAAATAGACCTTCTGCTCTGTCTTCCCCCTTCCTTCTTCCATCTTGCGTCTAAACACTAGGAGAGCTTGATGAGCTGTATCCTGGGCGTCCCAACGTAACACATCTCAACTGCATACATGGATTTTGTAATCTTTTGCCCCATTGCTCGCACAGGGTGGATTAAGTTCATTACTTAGAGCTTGTCGGGACAGCTGTTGAAGTGTCCTGTGCAATGCAGGAGGAGTTGAATCCCATAGGAAACCACATTACTGTGCTTTGTCAGCCTGGTTATGGTCAGAAACCTCCTTCATTTTTTTTTCTCTTGAACAGATATATCACATGAGTCCCCAGAATTAATTTGCCTCTTCTCATAATTATTTCTTTAAAACTGTCTTAGAAGTGTCTCTGTCCTTCCCTCTCTCTAGATACTGGCCTCCTGAGCCCATGGCAGACTTGCACAGAGCTACTGCGAGCACCACTCTGCACGGCCTCTGGGGGGCTTTCAAGCACAGGCACCCCAGGAGAATCCAAACCTAACCTTGCAGCTGGCCTTAGAGCTCCTCTTTGGAAAACTGTCGCTGCCAGGGCCCACAAACCAACGTCCTCTGTCGGCAAACCGGATGTAAGGGCTGAAAAGTGTCAACGGAAACCGTAATCGGATGGCCCAGGAAGATCCTGCCGGTCTGAACACACCAGACCTGGAATGCACAAAGAAACTCTGTTAACAACTGCCTGTGTGTCTGCTCATAGCTTGAGGAGTAACAGAGCAGAACCAATTCCCAAAAGGTTTTCACTGCGTTCCCAGGGCAAGTAGAGGCTTGCTCTGGCTGTAGTTAATACCTAGAAATTCCTATCAAAATCTTTGCAGCACAACAAGAAAAAAACCAAACCAACCAAACCACAAACTGCTTTATATTATTAAGTAGGAACTCGAAAGCTTACAGGAACTGTGGGGATTTTTTTATGACAAATTATTCCTTTTCTTTTTTTCAGTGAGCAATTGGGTTTCCAACAGCTCCACATTCTGACACCAAAGCACCCCGCTCCGTGTCAGGGCTTGTGGCTGAGGCCGAATACAAATCTGCAACTGGTCCTCAGGCAAAGCAGTTAAGCTCCCTGAAAAAAAAGGAAAGAAAGCAAGAGTGAGTCAACCATAAAAACAAGACCTAACCAAACCCCCAAAGCCATTTTGTCAGGAAGTCGCCTCCACTATCACCCGCCACATGCTGAAATTCCCTTCCCCTGGGGCTCCTGCTTGGCCCACAGCTGGGGAACATAAAGCAAGGCACAGCCCTGTGGGTACCTGCTGCCCTGGAGCCACCAAAACCGGAGCACCCAGTCACTACCAATCCCACAGCAGACCCAAGATACAACAGGGACTCCATAGAGACTCCAAAACCTCACTGAGAACCCCCCAACTCCTTCAGGACCCCCACAGATTCTCCAACTTAGATGCCCACAAAACCCCTTTGGTTGCACCCAAACCCCCCATCTGAAACACCCAGCTCCACTTTAGGTACCCCCAGATGCTTCCAATGTCCCCAGACCCGCTGGTGGACCAGCCCAGAACCCCCTGACACTATCCCAGACCCTTTCAGGGGGCTCCACACCCCTTCTAGATGCCCACAAAACCCCTTCACACGCCAAAAGAAACCTTTACCTGCCTCCAAACCCCACGTGGGGGCCACTTAGCAGCGGGTGGCAGCAACCAAGTCTGTTGCTCTCACCAATTAAACCCTTTGGTGCTCTCAGCTCTCTGACCCTGTGTCAGTGCAAGTCCTTGTCGGCCGGCACCTTCGTCCTGATCCAGGCGGAGAGAGAACTGCCAGGAACACAGCTTCGCCGCTCCGCTTGCGGCACGCCTGCTGCCGAGGGCAGCCTCGTCCGCAGCCTGCCCGAGAGGAACACGGCCCCCGGGGCCGGGGGACACACAAAAGCCTTCCACAAAGGTAACAAGGGAAGTCTCTTGGCCACTCTTCACGTGCCGAGTGCGATTGTCATGCGGAACACACCGCGGCATCTGGAACGAGTTTAAGTCCAGGTCTGTGGCAGCACAGAGGTTCCTGGAATATCCCGGTACATCGATCCACAGGAGGTTGTCTTTCGGTCCCCAGTCTGATGCTTGGCAGCACAGCCATCACACCATTTCTCTCGAGTGCTTTGAACTGACAATTCATGCAGGAGAATAAAACCAAACAGGAGTAAGCAGCTTGGAAAAGAACTTTGATCATCACCAGGCCCAGCAAGAGGACACAGTCTCAGGCTGCACCAGGGGAGGTTTAGGCTAGAGGTTAGGAAGAGGTTCTGCACAGAGAGAGTGATGGCCCATTGGAATGGGCTGCCCAGGGTGGTGGTGGAGTCACCATCTTTGGAGGTGTTCAGGAGGAGACTGGATAGGGTGCCTGGTTGCTTGGTTTAGTTGATTAGGTGGTGTTGGATGATAGGTTGGACACGATGATCTTGAAGGTCTCTTCCAACTCGGTCTGGTCTATTCTATTCTATTCCGTTCCATTCCATTCCAACACCATCTAATCAACTAAACCACGGCACTGAGTGCCTCATCCAGTCTCTTTCTAAACACTTCCAGTGATGGTGACTCCCTGGGCACCACCTCCCTGAGCAGCACATTCCAAAGGCCAATCTCTCTTTCAACCTGCTCTATTCTATTCTATGAAGACCTTCTTCCTAACATCCAGCCTAAACCTCCCCTGGCACAGCTTGAGACTGTGTCCTCTTGTTCTGGTGCTGCTTGCCTGGGAGAAGAGAGCAACCCCCACCCGGCTACAACCAGAACTGAGGGGACTGCAATCCTTGCAGCTTCAGCTTTCCTTCTCTGCTACTTCTTTTTTCAGATGGATTGTTTTTCAAAGGGACTGCTGGACAGCAGAACAGGATGGATGGCTGGGCCCCAAGAGCGGTGGGGAACAGAGTTAAACCAGCCGGTGGCCGGCCGGGCACAAGTGGTGTTCCCCAGGACACCCCTTGTGAGAGAGTGAGTCCAGAGAAGGGCCACAAAGCTGGTGAGGGGTCTGGATAACAAGCCTTACGAGGAGTGGCTGAAGGAACTGGGACTGTTTAATCTGCAGAAGAGGAAGCTGAGGGAATTATGGCGTGGTCTGGCTTCAGCTCTCAACTAGTTCCACGTTGAGCAAGGACAGCTTGTACTCACAGAAGGCACTGGCTGCTTGGGTTCAAGGTTCCTGCAGAGCTCAGGCTATCTCTCTTCATTAGTGAGGTCGTCCTGTCACCTAGGCAGAGAGAAGAAAATGCAGCTATGAAATGAGACCACTGGAATCGTGAGACTCGTTCTGTGTGAGACTCCAGGAGAATCCAAACCTAACCTTGGAGCTGCCCTGAAGAGCTCCTCTTTGGAAAAGTCTCGCTGCCGGGCCCCACAAACCCCACACCCTCTGTCAGCAAACCGGATGTACGAGCTGAAGAGTGTCGACAGAAACTGTACGTGGACAGCTCAGGAAGATCCTGCCAGTCCCAGCACACCAGACCTGGAATGATCAAAGAAAGTCCGTTAACAACTGTCTGTGTGTCTGCTCATAGCTTGAGGAGAACCCCCCAACTCCTTCAGGACCCCCCAAGACTCCCCAACTTAGATGCCCACAAAACCCCTTTGGAGGCACCCAAACCCCCCATCTGATACGCCCAGATCCGTTTTAGGTACCCCCAGACGCTTCTAATGTCCCCAGACCCGCTGGTAGACCAGCCCAGAACCCCCTGACACTATCCCAGACCCTTTCAGGGGGCTCCACACCCCTTCTAGATGCCCACAAAACCCCTTCACATGCCAAAAGAAACCTTTACCTGCCTCCAAACGCCATTAGGGGGCCACTCAGACCCCTTAGCAGCGGGTGGCAGCAACCAAGTCTGTTGCTCTCACCAATTAAACCTGGATGTTAGGAAGAAGGTCTTCATAGAATAGAATAGAGCAGGTTGAAAGAGAGATTGGCCTTTGGAATGTGCTGCCCAGGGAGGTGGTGGAGTCACCATCACTGGAAGTGTTTAGAAAGAGACTGGATGAGGCACTCAGTGCCGTGGTTTAGTTGATTAGATGGTGATGGAATGGAATGGACCGGACCAGGTTGGAAGAGACCTTCAAGATCATCGTGTCCAACCTATCATCCAACACCACCTAATCAACTAAACCATGCAACCAAGCACCCTATCCAGTCTCCTCATGAACACCTCCAAAGATGGTGACTCCACCACCTCCCTGGGCAGCCCATTCCAATGGGCAATCACTCTCTCTGTGCAGAACCTCTTCCTAACCTCTAGACTAAACCTCCCCTGCCACAGCTTGAGACTGTGTCCTCTTGTTCTGGTGCTGCTTGCCTGGGAGAAGAGACCAACCCCCACCTGGCTACAACCAGAACTGAGGGGACTGCAATCCTTGCAGCTTCAACTTTCCTTCTCTGCTACTTCTTTTTTCAGATGGATTGTTTTTCAAAGGGACTGCTGGACAGCAGAACAGGATGGATGGCTGGGCCCCAAGAGCGGTGGGGAACAGAGTTAAACCCAGCCGGTGGCCGGCCGGGCACGAGTGGTGTTCCCCAGGACACCCCTTGTGAGAGAGTGAGTCCAGAGAAGGGCCACAAAGCTGGTGAGGGGTCTGGATAACAAGCCTTAGGAGGAGTGGCTGAAGGAACTGGGACTGTTTAATCTGCAGAAGAGGAAGCTGAGGGAATTATGGCGTGGTCTGGCTTCAGCTCTCAACTAGTTCCACGTTGAGCAAGGACAGCTTGTACTCACAGAAGGCACTGGCTGCTTGGGTTCAAGGTTCCTGCAGAGCTCAGGCTATCTCTCTTGATTAGTGAGGTCGTCCTGTCACCTAGGCAGAGAGAAGAAAATGCAGCTATGAAATTAGACCACTGGAATCGTGAGACTCGTTCTGTGTGAGACTCCAGGAGAATCCAAACCTAACCTTGGAGCTGCCCTGAAGAGCTCCTCATAGCTTGAGGAGTACCAGAGCAGGAACAATTCCCAAAAGGTTTTCACTGCATTCCTAGGGCACTTGAAGGATTGCCCTGGCTGTAGTTAATACCTAGAAATTCCTATCAAAATCTTTGCAGCACAGCAAGGAAATTGAGGGATGGGAAGGCAATATGTACTTACACGTTAGGCAAGAATTGGCTTTGCAAACTAATCTCTCTAACTGTTGGATATGCACTGAACTTCCTCGAGGCCAAATGAGGACCCCTTTATTTGGGGAAGCCTCAATGAATTGGACTTGGGGGGCATCAGACTGGGTGACTACATCTGAGAGTAACTTCCACAAGTGTCAGCATGGGAAAGATAGCTCAGAAAGCCTGGGTCCAAAGTTTGCCTTAAGAAAATATAGTATAGGAATATACTGTTGGCTGTGAGAAAGGGGGGAACTGATGAACAGAAAAGTCTCATTAACAGAACCACAGAGTTGATAAGAATTTTCCGCTTGTTAGCTGAAATGCTGGGACGCAGGGAGGGGGAGAGGGGTTGGCAGACAGCCTTTGGATAGAGAAGGAATAACAGGATTTGTCAGTGATTCACTTCTGTTAGTCTTGGACAAGATGCTCTTTTGGATAAGACAAAGGACACCTGCATGATATGTGTACTTCTGCTCTTTTAGAGAGATAAGCTTTGTATAGATAGGCAGCATCTGGACCTCTGTCATTATAGACAGATAACTTTTTGTATAAAAGTTTGCCCAAACCTCTCTGAAGACACACAGCTCTTTTGAAATGATCCTACCTGTGTCAGGCGCCAGAATAGAAGCACGATACAAGAGACTTACTGAGTCTCTTGTGTGTCTTTCTCTAAGTCATTATCAACGCTGTTTGCAGCACAAACCCAAACCCAAACCCACCCCGAGACACCCCCAGCTCCCACGGGAGCCTGCAGAGACCTCCCAAAGGGTCCGTCGGAGGTGCCCAGCTGCCTCCCCACGACCCTTGACCCTTTCCGATGGCCCCACGAGAACTTTACGTATCCCCAGACCCTTTTAGGTGTCCCCAAGACCTCCTCCGTCACCCCCAAAAGCCCTGCCGATGGCCCCAGACCACCTTCAGACGCCGGAAGGAACACACCTGGGAGTCCCGGGCCGGCAGCGACACCGGGACCGGACCCGCTGCGGCGCAGGCGCCGTGTCCATAGCGACCACCGGGACGCTGCCCCCCTGGCGCGAGCAGAGCCGGGCTAGGGCGCAGGCGCCGGATCCATAGCGACGCTCGAGTCAAGCTCTCCGCCCTCCGCTCTTCCCCTAAGAATTTTCGAGCATTCAGCGCAGTTAGGCTGCAGAAATTAGCTCACCCAGGGCGGCACACGCCGCGGCACGGCTGCACTGCCGGCCATTACACACCGGGTTGAGCACTGACCTCCCCCGGGGCGGTATACGCCGCGGCACGGCTGCACTGCCGGCCATTACACACAGGGTTGAGCACTGAGCTCCCCCGGGGCGGTATACGCCGCGGCACGGCTGCACTGCCGGCCATTACACACCGGGTGGCAGCATTGAGCTCCCCCGGGGCGGCACACGCCGCGGCACGGCTGCACTGCCGGCCGTTACACACCGGGTGGCAGCATTGAGCTCCCCCGGGGCGGCACACGCCGCGGCACGGCTGCACTGCCGGCCATTACACACAGGGTGGCAGCATTGAGCTCCCACGGGGCCTCTGGGTACGGTTGAGGCAGCAGCCGCCACCCCCGCAGAGCCCCGCCGGCCAAGCCCGGACACGCCCGCCCCCCTCCCCCCCCCCCCAAAGCCCCGCGCTGCCCCGCCGGTGGCCACCCCCCCAAGCCCCGCGCAGCTCCAGCGGCTGCTATAGAGAAACCCCCCAAAGCAGCAGAGACTGGCACTGACCTGGGACACAGCAGAAGAGCTCCAACCTCTAGCAGCCACAACCCTGCACTGAGCCACTTTAAGCATCTGGCGCCATGTTGTTGAGGGCGGTGCCACGCTGGGGGGGGGCGGTGCCACGCTGGGGGGGGCGGTGCCACGCTGGGGGGGGGGGGGGTGCCACGCTGGGGGGGGCGGTGCCACGCTGGGGGGGGCGGTGCCACGCTGGGGGGGCGGTGCCACGCTGGGGGGGGCGGTGCCACGCTGGGGGGGGGCGGTGCCACGCTGGGGGGGGCGGTGCCACGCTGGGGGGGGGCGGTGCCACGCTGGGGGGGGGCGGTGCCACGCTGGGGGGGGCGGTGCCACGCTGGGGGGGGCGGTGCCACCCTGGGGGGGGCGGTGCCACGCTGGGGGGGGCGGTGCCACGCTGGGGGGGGGCGGTGCCACGCTGGGGGGGGCGGTGCCACGCTGGGGGGGGCGGTGCCACGCTGGGGGGGGGCGGTGCCACGCTGGGGGGGGGCGATGCCACGCTGGGGGGGCGGTGCCACGCTGGGGGGGGGCGGCGCCACGCTGGGGGGCGGTGCCACGCTGGGGGGGGCGGTGCCACGCTGGGGGGGCGGTGCCACGCTGGGGGGGGGCGGTGCCACGCTGGGGGGGGCGGTGCCACGCTGGGGGGGGCGGTGCCACGCTGGGGGGGGGCGGTGCCACGCTGGGGGGGGGCGGTGCCTGCGTTGTGACCTCACGCTCAGCGTTCCATGGGTTTTAATCCCCTCCAAGACAACACGTTGAGTTCTGAGCAGCTGAGGAGCCCTGGGGAACACCTGTACAGAAACGTTCCTCCAAGAGCTGTCAGAAAAACGTTCGTTCCGCCAGCACTGCCGGCCGTTACACACCGGATGGCAACATTGAGCTCCCCCGGGGCGGCACACGCCGCGGCACGGCTGCACTGCCGGCCGTTACACACAGGGTGGCAGCATTGAGCTCCCACGGGGCGGCACACGCCGCGGCACGGCTGCACTGCCGGCCGTTACACACCGGGTGGCAGCACTGAGCACCTCCCTGGGCGTGGGCAGCAGCCGGGCCCCCACCTGGCTTTTATTTTCCAATGCTAAAAGCCTTTTAGAAGCAGAGAGGGCAGACAGGGGTCGTTTCCAAAGCTTTCTTACGCACCAGTCACTCCAAGCCCTCCCTCTCCAGCTGCAAACCAGAGGTTTGCCTCCGCCTCGCCTCACCCCAGTACTTACACTTTTAAAGATAGTGTGGTCCCCTCGGAGAATTTTCAGCACTTTAGGGGGGGGCCCCCAGCCCTCGCTCACCTGCTCCTCTGCTGCAGCAGCCCCCTGCCCCACGTGGCAGAACCAGCCCACCCACAAGCCCCCCACTCCCTTTGAGTCGCCCCCAAAAAGGCACAAAATAAAGCAAACTGCCCAGCCAGCACCTCCTGCCTTTCACAGCAAGGACTGAACATTGCAGCTTTGGCCAAGACCATCAGCCCAAAGGAAGGCCTGGGCCCTGAGGAACTAAATGCAAGTGAACTATCTGACACCACCACAGTCCTGTGAATGTTGCAAAGCAGTAGTGCATGCGGTATAATAATTCGAAAGTTAAGGGCTGCTCAAGCTTTACACAAAGTATCCTATTCAGTTTTGGGTTCCACTTAACACAAAGTAAAAGTATAAAAGGTCAGAGGGAAAGCCAACTCTACCTCTGAACTACAGCAAGAAATACTGGAATCAAGGGGCCCTTTCTTCTGCTATTAATAGATGAAGAGAACATGAAAACTGATGGGCTAAACCAACAGGGCAAGATTAGAATAACTAGTAGAGAGAACGGAAGATACAAAGCTTCAACTGCATCTGTTTAGCAACGACTCCTACCAGATAACTTCCATGCCATAACTTTGCTGATTTCAAACAAGCCAGCTGGTGAAGCGTCTCGCTCACAGGCGGCCGACGAGGAGACGTGCAGAAGGCAGAGGCGAGGGAACAAGTCCTGAGCTTTGCTGCAGGCTGTCCTGCGGCTTCCCCTACCGACTCTTTCCCGTACACCACCGCAGAAGGAGTTGGGTGAATTTTGTCTCAAACCGGCTCCTAAGACAACCTCCGCTTTTTCCCTGGGTGCCTACGTGGGTGTTGCTTCATCTTTCCCTCACGCTCGGTACGGCATTCGGGTGCAGAGCAAGGCTCTGGACAGCCAAACCGAACTCCTGTGCTGAAGAAAAGGAAGCGGAAGCACAGGCTGAGCCCCTGAGCTCTAAACATTCACTGAGCCCCAGGAAATGCCTGCATGTGCTGGCTGCTGCCACCTCCTCGTTGCCCCGGGCCTGCTCATTGGAGGCTGCCTGGCAAAAGCACCTGCCCCCACTTTCCTCGGCGTTCTTTGAATACCCAGGTTGGAAACCTAAGAGGTAGCGTACTAATTGGAAAGCATGTTCCAGCGGGCGTGGCTGGAGGCTGGGCGCCGCCGCCGCTTTCTCTGCTCCCCGCCCCTCCTTTGCGCGGCCCCTAATCACGTGACGATCGCTGGGCGAGTCTGGGTGCTGCTGGGTTCGCCCTGGGATCGCTGGGCGAGTCTGGGTGCTGCCGGGTTCACCCTGGGATCGCTGGGCGAGTCTGAGGGCATTGGGGTCAGCCTGCAAGAGCTGGGAGAGACAGGAGAACAGCTCGTGAACTGGGAGTAGACTGCTCCCGACCGCGGCAAATCGACACCCACCCCCCCCCCCCCCCGCCGCTGGTGTTTCTCGGCCCCCCCCTCGCTGCCGCCCACCCTCAAACCCATAGCAGAGTCCTGCAGCAGGCACAGAGCAACTCCAGAGAGCAGCAGAGTCCACACTGAGCTCGCTGATGCGGAGCGGAGAAAGCAGAGGGGACGAGGATTACGCTGGCTAGGTCGGAGCCGACGGGGCGAGGGCGGCGCCATCTTGGGAAGGGCAGGCGCTGTCACGGGGAGGGCGACGCCATCTTGGAAAGGGCAGGCGCTGTCACGGGGAGATCGACGCCATCTTGGGAAGGGCAGGCGCTGTCACGGGTAGGGCGGCGCCATCTTGGGAAGGGCAGGCGCTGTCACGGGGAGGACGGTGCCGTCTTGGTGCCCTCACTTCCGTCTACATGCCCCCAGCCCTCCTTTCTCACCCTCTAAGGCCCTTGAGGTGCTCGCAGCTCGCCTTGAGATGCCGGGGGAGATGTGGCTGGGGGACCCTGGGACTGCAGGACACCCAATACCGGGGTGAGACCACCCCAATCCTGCGGGACCCCAAACCCTGGAACCCCCCCGAGACCTCTAACACAACACCACCACTCCCCGCCCCCTCAGCTGCTTCAGGACCCTCCAGAGACCCCCCCGGAGACCCTCCAGAGGCCGCCAGACACCTCTCGATGCCCACAAAGCCCCTCTAGACGCCCCAGAATACCTCTCTGCGCCTCCCTGCAGAGGCCACTCACACCCTTGGCAGCAGGCGACAGCAAGCAGTACCTGGCCGTGCCCACAAGGTGGGAGCAGTGAGCAGAAGAGTCAGCGGCGCTAGGGACACCGAGACTCCAGCAGTGCCACACAGCAACCCACACGCTGTGGGGACCTGACACAGAGACCCCGAAACCACACTGAGGCACAGACCCCCCCACTCCTCCGTGACCCTCCAGACATGACCCAGGAGCCCCTCCAGAGGTCCCCAGACACCTCTAGATGCTCCCAGAACCCTTCACATGCCCCCAAATTCCCCTTTCATACCCCCAAGCCCACTTCAGATGACAGCAGACCCTCCTTAACAGGCCCCCAGCGCTCAGCAGGTCCGGTGCTGCTGTGCCTCGGGAGCAGATCAGCTGGTCTCCCTGCAGAGCTTTTTCCAGTCAATGAAAAAACAGCACACCACACACACACACGAAAGACAATCCACTGTTTTAATTGAGAGACAGTTGCTATTTCTGCTTCAAACCACACCCCACACCCCCCCGTGGCTCTGCTCAGGATGTGCTTTTCTCCTCTAGAAGCCTTTCTACAGAACAGAGGGGGGTCACGTCAAGGCCTTTCTGCACACAAATCACTGCCCTTCTGCAATCTCTCAATAAGCAGCACCGCTGTTCCTCTGCTGGAACACCTCACACTCACTCTTACACTTTCCCGGGGCTTTCCCTCCCCTCCAAGAACGTCCTGGCATTTCAAACATTTGGCATTTCAGGTCTGCAAGCAGCCTTTGTGGGAGGCTGCCCTCACCCCTCCCTCACTGCTCCTCTGCTGTATCCTCGCCCACCCCGCTGTGGCATCACAGAAGGAAAGACAGCCGAGCGGCTACGCTCCTGTTCTTTTTATCACCCCGAGCCGGGGACAGCCTTCTGGGCAAGGTTTGCAGCTTCAGCACACAGCTGAGCTTTGCTCTCACCCATTAAACCCTTTGGTGGTTTCAGCTTCCCGAGGATGTGTCGGCACAAGTCCTTGTCGGGGCACCGCAAACAGGGAGAGACAAAGCTCCGAGATCCAGGAAGAGGACGGCTGAGCAGACACTCCTAAAGAGAGAAACTTCATCAGCTGAACCTCACACTTCTCCCAGCTTTGCAACAGCAAAGAACTTTGTGAACAACACAGTGGTGCTCCTAAGGAGGTCACCAGCTTGCAAGTTACAGGAGAAATAAAAACCTTTTTATTACAGAAGCACTGGCAAAAATTTACGGACAGGAACAGCAGACGAGCAAATTCTGCGATTGAGCTAACGATAGACATCAGGCCTAGGATCTGGCTACCCTGACACAGGATGCCAACAGGACAGAGTGAGGCCTCAGCAGCACTCCCAAAAAGCCCCACAGAGAGCCACAGGCTCTGGCCCGTGCCCCACCTACGGGCCGGCCCTCCTGGCAGCAGCGCAACACCACCTCTTCAGGAGCCCAGGGACTGACCTCAGCCCCCTAAGGGCCAGGCAAGGTTGGTTCCTGTTAGCTGCCTAAAGCAGCCTCCCCAGCCCTGCTTACAGGGACCTTGGGCTGCTGCTGGGGACAGAAGGGGGATGGAGGGCTCCACAACTCGTCACACAGGCCCCGAGCACAGGGCTGTTAAGCTGACAGGGTGCCAAGGGAACAGGCTGCCATGAAGGCACAGACCCAGGCCCTGAACTACAGGGTGGGTCACCTTGCCGCAGCAACACGACCCAGCGGCTTCGCTGCGTCCGACGAATAAAAGGAGGAAGTTCCACAGGAACAGAAGGGAAAACCTTTTCACTGTGTGTGCCAGAGCCCTGGAGCAGGCTGCCCAGAGAGTTAGTGGAGTCTCTGGAGACATTCAAAACCCGCCCCAGGTGATCCTGCACTGGCACAGGGGTTGGACCGGATGCTATTTTGGGGTCCCTTCCAACCCCTAACACTCAGTGATTCTGTGATTAGCTATGCTGGTGACAGAGTCTCACTGAGTGCTCTTTAAAATGTTTTTCTTTTCTTTCAGCCTAGGAGTTTCATATTTAAATAGACCTTCTGCTCTGTCTTCCCCCTTCCTTCTTCCATCTTGCGTCTAAACACTAGGAGAGCTTGATGAGCTGTATCCTGGGCGTCCCAACGTAACACATCTCAACTGCATACATGGATTTTGTAATCTTTTGCCCCATTGCTCGCACAGGGTGGATTAAGTTCATTACTTAGAGCTTGTCGGGACAGCTGTTGAAGTGTCCTGTGCAATGCAGGAGGAGTTGAATCCCATAGGAAACCACATTACTGTGCTTTGTCAGCCTGGTTATGGTCAGAAACCTCCTTCATTTTTTTTTCTCTTGAACAGATATATCACATGAGTCCCCAGAATTAATTTGCCTCTTCTCATAATTATTTCTTTAAAACTGTCTTAGAAGAGTCTCTGTCCTTCCCTCTCTCTAGATACTGGCCTCCTGAGCCCATGGCAGACTTGCACAGAGCTACTGCGAGCACCACTCTGCACGGCCTCTGGGGGGCTTTCAAGCACAGGCACCCCAGGAGAATCCAAACCTAACCTTGCAGCTGGCCTTAGAGCTCCTCTTTGGAAAACTGTCGCTGCCAGGGCCCACAAACCAACGTCCTCTGTCGGCAAACCGGATGTAAGGGCTGAAAAGTGTCAACGGAAACCGTAATCGGATGGCCCAGGAAGATCCTGCCGGTCTGAACACACCGGACCTGGAATGCACAAAGAAACTCTGTTAACAACTGCCTGTGTGTCTGCTCATAGCTTGAGGAGTAACAGAGCAGAACCAATTCCCAAAAGGTTTTCACTGCGTTCCCAGGGCAAGTAGAGGCTTGCTCTGGCTGTAGTTAATACCTAGAAATTCCTATCAAAATCTTTGCAGCACAACAAGAAAAAAACCAAACCAACCAAACCACAAACTGCTTTATATTATTAAGTAGGAACTCGAAAGCTTACAGGAACTGTGGGGATTTTTTTATGACAAATTATTCCTTTTCTTTTTTTCAGTGAGCAATTGGGTTTCCAACAGCTCCACATTCTGACACCAAAGCACCCCGCTCCGTGTCAGGGCTTGTGGCTGAGGCCGAATACAAATCTGCAACTGGTCCTCAGGCAAAGCAGTTAAGCTCCCTGAAAAAAAAGGAAAGAAAGCAAGAGTGAGTCAACCATAAAAACAAGACCTAACCAAACCCCCAAAGCCATTTTGTCAGGAAGTCGCCTCCACTATCACCCGCCACATGCTGAAATTCCCTTCCCCTGGGGCTCCTGCTTGGCCCACAGCTGGGGAACATAAAGCAAGGCACAGCCCTGTGGGTACCTGCTGCCCTGGAGCCACCAAAACCGGAGCACCCAGTCACTACCAATCCCACAGCAGACCCAAGATACAACAGGGACTCCATAGAGACTCCAAAACCTCACTGAGAACCCCCCAACTCCTTCAGGACCCCCACAGATTCTCCAACTTAGATGCCCACAAAACCCCTTTGGTTGCACCCAAACCCCCCATCTGAAACACCCAGCTCCACTTTAGGTACCCCCAGATGCTTCCAATGTCCCCAGACCCGCTGGTGGACCAGCCCAGAACCCCCTG
The DNA here is from genome assembly GCF_026170545.1 of Melanerpes formicivorus. NCBI lineage: Eukaryota > Metazoa > Chordata > Aves > Piciformes > Picidae > Melanerpes > Melanerpes formicivorus. The sequence continues at coordinate 58,011 of NW_027142531.1, forward strand.
ACACTATCCCAGACCCTTTCAGGGGGCTCCACACCCCTTCTAGATGCCCACAAAACCCCTTCACACGCCAAAAGAAACCTTTACCTGCCTCCAAACCCCACGTGGGGGCCACTTAGCAGCGGGTGGCAGCAACCAAGTCTGTTGCTCTCACCAATTAAACCCTTTGGTGCTCTCAGCTCTCTGACCCTGTGTCAGTGCAAGTCCTTGTCGGCCGGCACCTTCGTCCTGATCCAGGCGGAGAGAGAACTGCCAGGAACACAGCTTCGCCGCTCCGCTTGCGGCACGCCTGCTGCCGAGGGCAGCCTCGTCCGCAGCCTGCCCGAGAGGAACACGGCCCCCGGGGCCGGGGGACACACAAAAGCCTTCCACAAAGGTAACAAGGGAAGTCTCTTGGCCACTCTTCACGTGCCGAGTGCGATTGTCATGCGGAACACACCGCGGCATCTGGAACGAGTTTAAGTCCAGGTCTGTGGCAGCACAGAGGTTCCTGGAATATCCCGGTACATCGATCCACAGGAGGTTGTCTTTCGGTCCCCAGTCTGATGCTTGGCAGCACAGCCATCACACCATTTCTCTCGAGTGCTTTGAACTGACAATTCATGCAGGAGAATAAAACCAAACAGGAGTAAGCAGCTTGGAAAAGAACTTTGATCATCACCAGGCCCAGCAAGAGGACACAGTCTCAGGCTGCACCAGGGGAGGTTTAGGCTAGAGGTTAGGAAGAGGTTCTGCACGGAGAGAGTGATGGCCCATTGGAATGGGCTGCCCAGGGTGGTGGTGGAGTCACCATCTTTGGAGGTGTTCAGGAGGAGACTGGATAGGGTGCCTGGTTGCTTGGTTTAGTTGATTAGGTGGTGTTGGATGATAGGTTGGACACGATGATCTTGAAGGTCTCTTCCAACTCGGTCTGGTCTATTCTATTCTATTCCGTTCCATTCCATTCCAACACCATCTAATCAACTAAACCACGGCACTGAGTGCCTCATCCAGTCTCTTTCTAAACACTTCCAGTGATGGTGACTCCCTGGGCACCACCTCCCTGAGCAGCACATTCCAAAGGCCAATCTCTCTTTCAACCTGCTCTATTCTATTCTATGAAGACCTTCTTCCTAACATCCAGCCTAAACCTCCCCTGGCACAGCTTGAGACTGTGTCCTCTTGTTCTGGTGCTGCTTGCCTGGGAGAAGAGAGCAACCCCCACCCGGCTACAACCAGAACTGAGGGGACTGCAATCCTTGCAGCTTCAGCTTTCCTTCTCTGCTACTTCTTTTTTCAGATGGATTGTTTTTCAAAGGGACTGCTGGACAGCAGAACAGGATGGATGGCTGGGCCCCAAGAGCGGTGGGGAACAGAGTTAAACCAGCCGGTGGCCGGCCGGGCACAAGTGGTGTTCCCCAGGACACCCCTTGTGAGAGAGTGAGTCCAGAGAAGGGCCACAAAGCTGGTGAGGGGTCTGGATAACAAGCCTTACGAGGAGTGGCTGAAGGAACTGGGACTGTTTAATCTGCAGAAGAGGAAGCTGAGGGAATTATGGCGTGGTCTGGCTTCAGCTCTCAACTAGTTCCACGTTGAGCAAGGACAGCTTGTACTCACAGAAGGCACTGGCTGCTTGGGTTCAAGGTTCCTGCAGAGCTCAGGCTATCTCTCTTCATTAGTGAGGTCGTCCTGTCACCTAGGCAGAGAGAAGAAAATGCAGCTATGAAATGAGACCACTGGAATCGTGAGACTCGTTCTGTGTGAGACTCCAGGAGAATCCAAACCTAACCTTGGAGCTGCCCTGAAGAGCTCCTCTTTGGAAAAGTCTCGCTGCCGGGCCCCACAAACCCCACACCCTCTGTCAGCAAACCGGATGTACGAGCTGAAGAGTGTCGACAGAAACTGTACGTGGACAGCTCAGGAAGATCCTGCCAGTCCCAGCACACCAGACCTGGAATGATCAAAGAAAGTCCGTTAACAACTGTCTGTGTGTCTGCTCATAGCTTGAGGAGAACCCCCCAACTCCTTCAGGACCCCCCAAGACTCCCCAACTTAGATGCCCACAAAACCCCTTTGGAGGCACCCAAACCCCCCATCTGATACGCCCAGATCCGTTTTAGGTACCCCCAGACGCTTCTAATGTCCCCAGACCCGCTGGTAGACCAGCCCAGAACCCCCTGACACTATCCCAGACCCTTTCAGGGGGCTCCACACCCCTTCTAGATGCCCACAAAACCCCTTCACATGCCAAAAGAAACCTTTACCTGCCTCCAAACGCCATTAGGGGGCCACTCAGACCCCTTAGCAGCGGGTGGCAGCAACCAAGTCTGTTGCTCTCACCAATTAAACCTGGATGTTAGGAAGAAGGTCTTCATAGAATAGAATAGAGCAGGTTGAAAGAGAGATTGGCCTTTGGAATGTGCTGCCCAGGGAGGTGGTGGAGTCACCATCACTGGAAGTGTTTAGAAAGAGACTGGATGAGGCACTCAGTGCCGTGGTTTAGTTGATTAGATGGTGATGGAATGGAATGGACCGGACCAGGTTGGAAGAGACCTTCAAGATCATCGTGTCCAACCTATCATCCAACACCACCTAATCAACTAAACCATGCAACCAAGCACCCTATCCAGTCTCCTCATGAACACCTCCAAAGATGGTGACTCCACCACCTCCCTGGGCAGCCCATTCCAATGGGCAATCACTCTCTCTGTGCAGAACCTCTTCCTAACCTCTAGACTAAACCTCCCCTGCCACAGCTTGAGACTGTGTCCTCTTGTTCTGGTGCTGCTTGCCTGGGAGAAGAGACCAACCCCCACCTGGCTACAACCAGAACTGAGGGGACTGCAATCCTTGCAGCTTCAACTTTCCTTCTCTGCTACTTCTTTTTTCAGATGGATTGTTTTTCAAAGGGACTGCTGGACAGCAGAACAGGATGGATGGCTGGGCCCCAAGAGCGGTGGGGAACAGAGTTAAACCCAGCCGGTGGCCGGCCGGGCACAAGTGGTGTTCCCCAGGACACCCCTTGTGAGAGAGTGAGTCCAGAGAAGGGCCACAAAGCTGGTGAGGGGTCTGGATAACAAGCCTTACGAGGAGTGGCTGAAGGAACTGGGACTGTTTAATCTGCAGAAGAGGAAGCTGAGGGAATTATGGCGTGGTCTGGCTTCAGCTCTCAACTAGTTCCACGTTGAGCAAGGACAGCTTGTACTCACAGAAGGCACTGGCTGCTTGGGTTCAAGGTTCCTGCAGAGCTCAGGCTATCTCTCTTCATTAGTGAGGTCGTCCTGTCACCTAGGCAGAGAGAAGAAAATGCAGCTATGAAATGAGACCACTGGAATCGTGAGACTCGTTCTGTGTGAGACTCCAGGAGAATCCAAACCTAACCTTGGAGCTGCCCTGAAGAGCTCCTCATAGCTTGAGGAGTACCAGAGCAGGAACAATTCCCAAAAGGTTTTCACTGCATTCCTAGGGCACTTGAAGGATTGCCCTGGCTGTAGTTAATACCTAGAAATTCCTATCAAAATCTTTGCAGCACAGCAAGGAAATTGAGGGATGGGAAGGCAATATGTACTTACACGTTAGGCAAGAATTGGCTTTGCAAACTAATCTCTCTAACTGTTGGATATGCACTGAACTTCCTCGAGGCCAAATGAGGACCCCTTTATTTGGGGAAGCCTCAATGAATTGGACTTGGGGGGCATCAGACTGGGTGACTACATCTGAGAGTACCTTCCACAAGTGTCAGCATGGGAAAGATAGCTCAGAAAGCCTGGGTCCAAAGTTTGCCTGAAGAAAATATAGTATAGGAATATACTGTTGGCTGTGAGAAAGGGGGGAACTGATGAACAGAAAAGTCTCATTAACAGAACCACAGAGTTGATAAGAATTTTCCGCTTGTTAGCTGAAATGCTGGGACGCAGGGAGGGGGAGAGGGGTTGGCAGACAGCCTTTGGATAGAGAAGGAATAACAGGATTTGTCAGTGATTCACTTCTGTTAGTCTTGGACAAGATGCTCTTTTGGATAAGACAAAGGACACCTGCATGATATGTGTACTTCTGCTCTTTTAGAGAGATAAGCTTTGTATAGATAGGCAGCATCTGGACCTCTGTCATTATAGACAGATAACTTTTTGTATAAAAGTTTGCCCAAACCTCTCTGAAGACACACAGCTCTTTTGAAATGATCCTACCTGTGTCAGGCGCCAGAATAGAAGCACGATACAAGAGACTTACTGAGTCTCTTGTGTGTCTTTCTCTAAGTCATTATCAACGCTGTTTGCAGCACAAACCCAAACCCAAACCCACCCCGAGACACCCCCAGCTCCCACGGGAGCCTGCAGAGACCTCCCAAAGGGTCCGTCGGAGGTGCCCAGCTGCCTCCCCACGACCCTTGACCCTTTCCGATGGCCCCACGAGAACTTTACGTATCCCCAGACCCTTTTAGGTGTCCCCAAGACCTCCTCCGTCACCCCCAAAAGCCCTGCCGATGGCCCCAGACCACCTTCAGACGCCGGAAGGAACACACCTGGGAGTCCCGGGCCGGCAGCGACACCGGGACCGGACCCGCTGCGGCGCAGGCGCCGGATCCATAGCGACCACCGGGACGCTGCCCCCCTGGCGCGAGCAGAGCCGGGCTAGGGCGCAGGCGCCGGATCCATAGCGACGCTCGAGTCAAGCTCTCCGCCCTCCGCTCTTCCCCTAAGAATTTTCGAGCATTCAGCGCAGTTAGGCTGCAGAAATTAGCTCCCCCGGGGCGGTATACGCCGCGGCACGGCTGCACTGCCGGCCATTACACACCGGGTTGAGCACTGACCTCCCACGGGGCGGTATACGCCGCGGCACGGCTGCACTGCCGGCCATTACACACAGGGTTGAGCACTGAGCTCCCCCGGGGCGGTATACGCCGCGGCACGGCTGCACTGCCGGCCATTACACACCGGGTGGCAGCATTGAGCTCCCCCGGGGCGGCACACGCCGCGGCACGGCTGCACTGCCGGCCATTACACACCGGGTGGCAGCATTGAGCTCCCCCGGGGCGGCACACGCCGCGGCACGGCTGCACTGCCGGCCATTACACACAGGGTGGCAGCATTGAGCTCCCACGGGGCCTCTGGGTACGGTTGAGGCAGCAGCCGCCACCCCCGCAGAGCCCCGCCGGCCAAGCCCGGACACGCCCCCCTCCCCCCCCCCCCCAAAGCCCCGCGCTGCCCCGCCGCTGGCCACCCCCCCAAGCCCCGCGCAGCTCCAGCGGCTGCTATAGAGAAACCCCCCAAAGCAGCAGAGACTGGCACTGACCTGGGACACAGCAGAAGAGCTCCAACCTCTACCAGCCACAACCCTGCACTGAGCCACTTTAAGCATCTGGCGCCATGTTGTTGAGGGCGGTGCCACGCTGGGGGGGGCGGTGCCACGCTGGGGGGGGCGGTGCCACGCTGGGGGGGGCGGTGCCACGCTGGGGGGGCGGTGCCACGCTGGGGGGGGGCGGTGCCACGCTGGGGGGGGGCGGTGCCACGCTAAAGGGGGCGGTGCCACGCTGGGGGGGGCGGTGCCACGCTGGGGGGGGGCGGTGCCACGCTGGGGGGGGCGGTGCCACGCTGGGGGGGCGGTGCCAGGCTGGGGGGGGCGGTGCCAGGCTGGGGGGGGCGGTGCCACGCTGGGGGGGGGCGGTGCCACGCTGGGGGGGGCGGTGCCACGCTGGGGGGGGCGGTGCCACGCTGGGGGGGGCGGTGTCACGCTGGGGGGGGCGGTGCCACGCTGGGGGGGGCGGTGCCACGCTGGGGGGGGGCGGTGCCTGCGTTGTGACCTCACGCTCAGCGTTCCATGGGTTTTAATCCCCTCCAAGACAACACGTTGAGTTCTGAGCAGCTGAGGAGCCCTGGGGAACACCTGTACAGAAACGTTCCTCCAAGAGCTGTCAGAAAAACGTTCGTTCCGCCAGCACTGCCGGCCGTTACACACCGGATGGCAACATTGAGCTCCCCCGGGGCGGCACACGCCGCGGCACGGCTGCACTGCCGGCCGTTACACACAGGGTGGCAACATTGAGCTCCCCCGGGGCGGCACACGCCGCGGCACGGCTGCACTGCCGGCCGTTACACACCGGGTGGCAGCACTGAGCACCTCCCTGGGCGTGGGCAGCAGCCGGGCCCCCACCTGGCTTTTATTTTCCAATGCTAAAAGCCTTTTAGAAGCAGAGAGGGCAGACAGGGGTCGTTTCCAAAGCTTTCTTACGCACCAGTCACTCCAAGCCCTCCCTCTCCAGCTGCAAACCAGAGGTTTGCCTCCGCCTCGCCTCACCCCAGTACTTACACTTTTAAAGATAGTGTGGTCCCCTCGGAGAATTTTCAGCACTTTAGGGGGGGGCCCCCAGCCCTCGCTCACCTGCTCCTCTGCTGCAGCAGCCCCCTGCCCCACGTGGCAGAACCAGCCCACCCACAAGCCCCCCACTCCCTTTGAGTCGCCCCCAAAAAGGCTCAAAATAAAGCAAACTGCCCAGCCAGCACCTCCTGCCTTTCACAGCAAGGACTGAACATTGCAGCTTTGGCCAAGACCATCAGCCCAAAGGAAGGCCTGGGCCCTGAGGAACTAAATGCAAGTGAACTATCTGACACCACCACAGTCCTGTGAATGTTGCAAAGCAGTAGTGCATGCGGTATAATAATTCGAAAGTTAAGGGCTGCTCAAGCTTTACACAAAGTATCCTATTCAGTTTTGGGTTCCACTTAACACAAAGTAAAAGTATAAAAGGTCAGAGGGAAAGCCAACTCTACCTCTGAACTACAGCAAGAAATACTGGAATCAAGGGGCCCTTTCTTCTGCTATTAATAGATGAAGAGAACATGAAAACTGATGGGCTAAACCAACAGGGCAAGATTAGAATAACTAGTAGAGAGAACGGAAGATACAAAGCTTCAACTGCATCTGTTTAGCAACGACTCCTACCAGATAACTTCCATGCCATAACTTTGCTGATTTCAAACAAGCCAGCTGGTGAAGCGTCTCGCTCACAGGCGGCCGACAAGGAGACGTGCAGAAGGCAGAGGCGAGGGAACAAGTCCTGAGCTTTGCTGCAGGCTGTCCTGCGGCTTCCCCTACCGACTCTTTCCCGTACACCACCGCAGAAGGAGTTGGGTGAATTTTGTCTCAAACCGGCTCCTAAGACAACCTCCGCTTTTTCCCTGGGTGCCTACGTGGGTGTTGCTTCATCTTTCCCTCACGCTCGGTACGGCATTCGGGTGCAGAGCAAGGCTCTGGACAGCCAAACCGAACTCCTGTGCTGAAGAAAAGGAAGCGGAAGCACAGGCTGAGCCCCTGAGCTCTAAACATTCACTGAGCCCCAGGAAATGCCTGCATGTGCTGGCTGCTGCCACCTCCTCGTTGCCCCGGGCCTGCTCATTGGAGGCTGCCTGGCAAAAGCACCTGCCCCCACTTTCCTCGGCGTTCTTTGAATACCCAGGTTGGAAACCTAAGAGGTAGCGTACTAATTGGAAAGCATGTTCCAGCGGGCGTGGCTGGAGGCTGGGCGCCGCCGCCGCTTTCTCTGCTCCCCGCCCCTCCTTTGCGCGGCCCCTAATCACGTGACGATCGCTGGGCGAGTCTGGGTGCTGCTGGGTTCGCCCTGGGATCGCTGGGCGAGTCTGGGTGCTGCCGGGTTCACCCTGGGATCGCTGGGCGAGTCTGAGGGCATTGGGGTCAGCCTGCAAGAGCTGGGAGAGACAGGAGAACAGCTCGTGAACTGGGAGTAGACTGCTCCCGACCGCGGCAAATCGACACCCACCCCCCCCCCCCGCCGCTGGTGTTTCTCGGCCCCCCCCCTCGCTGCCGCCCACCCTCAAACCCATAGCAGAGTCCTGCAGCAGGCACAGAGCAACTCCAGAGAGCAGCAGAGTCCACACTGAGCTCGCTGATGCGGAGCGGAGAAAGCAGAGGGGACGAGGATTACGCTGGCTAGGTCGGAGCCGACGGGGCGAGGGCGGCGCCATCTTGGGAAGGGCAGGCGCTGTCACGGGGAGGGCGACGCCATCTTGGAAAGGGCAGGCGCTGTCACGGGGAGATCGACGCCATCTTGGGAAGGGCAGGCGCTGTCACGGGTAGGGCGGCGCCATCTTGGGAAGGGCAGGCGCTGTCACGGGGAGGACGGTGCCGTCTTGGTGCCCTCACTTCCGTCTACATGCCCCCAGCCCTCCTTTCTCACCCTCTAAGGCCCTTGAGGTGCTCGCAGCTCGCCTTGAGATGCCGGGGGAGATGTGGCTGGGGGACCCTGGGACTGCAGGACACCCAATACCGGGGTGAGACCACCCCAATCCTGCGGGACCCCAAACCCTGGAACCCCCCCCGAGACCTCTAACACAACACCACCACTCCCCGCCCCCTCAGCTGCTTCAGGACCCTCCAGAGACCCCCCCGGAGACCCTCCAGAGGCCGCCAGACACCTCTCGATGCCCACAAAGCCCCTCTAGACGCCCCAGAATACCTCTCTGCGCCTCCCTGCAGAGGCCACTCACACCCTTGGCAGCAGGCGACAGCAAGCAGTACCTGGCCGTGCCCACAAGGTGGGAGCAGTGAGCAGAAGAGCCAGGGGCGCTAGGGACACCGAGACTCCAGCAGTGCCACACAGCAACCCACACGCTGTGGGGACCTGACACAGAGACCCCGAAACCACACTGAGGCACAGACCCCCCCACTCCTCCCTGACCCTCCAGACATGACCCAGGAGCCCCTCCAGAGGTCCCCAGACACCTCTAGATGCTCCCAGAACCCTTCACATGCCCCCAAATTCCCCTTTCATACCCCCAAGCCCACTTCAGATGACAGCAGACCCTCCTTAACAGGCCCCCAGCGCTCAGCAGGTCCGGTGCTGCTGTGCCTCGGGAGCAGATCAGCTGGTCTCCCTGCAGAGCTTTTTCCAGTCAATGAAAAAACAGCACACCACACACACACACGAAAGACAATCCACTGTTTTAATTGAGAGACAGTTGCTATTTCTGCTTCAAACCACACCCCACACCCCCCCGTGGCTCTGCTCAGGATGTGCTTTTCTCCTCTAGAAGCCTTTCTACAGAACAGAGGGGGGTCACGTCAAGGCCTTTCTGCACACAAATCACTGCCCTTCTGCAATCTCTCAATAAGCAGCACCGCTGTTCCTCTGCTGGAACACCTCACACTCACTCTTACACTTTCCCGGGGCTTTCCCTCCCCTCCAAGAACGTCCTGGCATTTCAAACATTTGGCATTTCAGGTCTGCAAGCAGCCTTTGTGGGAGGCTGCCCGCACCCCTCCCTCACTGCTCCTCTGCTGTATCCTCGCCCACCCCGCTGTGGCATCACAGAAGGAAAGACAGCCGAGCGGCTACGCTCCTGTTCTTTTTATCACCCCGAGCCGGGGACAGCCTTCTGGGCAAGGTTTGCAGCTTCAGCACACAGCTGAGCTTTGCTCTCACCCATTAAACCCTTTGGTGGTTTCAGCTTCCCGAGGATGTGTCGGCACAAGTCCTTGTCGGGGCACCGCAAACAGGGAGAGACAAAGCTCCGAGATCCAGGAAGAGGACGGCTGAGCAGACACCCCTAAAGAGAGAAACTTCATCAGCTGAACCTCACACTTCTCCCAGCTTTGCAACAGCAAAGAACTTTGTGAACAACACAGTGGTGCTCCTAAGGAGGTCACCAGCTTGCAAGTTACAGGAGAAATAAAAACCTTTTTATTACAGAAGCACTGGCAAAAATTTACGGACAGGAACAGCAGACGAGCAAATTCTGCGATTGAGCTAACGATAGACATCAGGCCTAGGATCTGGCTACCCTGACAAAGGATGCCAACAGGACAGAGTGAGGCCTCAGCAGCACTCCCAAAAAGCCCCACAGAGAGCCACAGGCTCTGGCCCGTGCCCCACCTACGGGCCGGCCCTCCTGGCAGCAGCGCAACACCACCTCTTCAGGAGCCCAGGGACTGACCTCAGCCCCCTAAGGGCCAGGCAAGGTTGGTTCCTGTTAGCTGCCTAAAGCAGCCTCCCCAGCCCTGCTTACAGGGACCTTGGGCTGCTGCTGGGGACAGAAGGGGGATGGAGGGCTCCACAACTCGTCACACAGACCCCGAGCACAGGGCTGTTAAGCTGACAGGGTGCCAAGGGAACAGGCTGCCATGAAGGCACAGACCCAGGCCCTGAACTACAGGGTGGGTCACCTTGCCGCAGCAACACGACCCAGCGGCTTCGCTGCGTCCGACGAATAAAAGGAGGAAGTTCCACAGGAACAGAAGGGAAAACCTTTTCACTGTGTGTGCCAGAGCCCTGGAGCAGGCTGCCCAGAGAGTTAGTGGAGTCTCTGGAGACATTCAAAACCCGCCCCAGGTGATCCTGCACTGGCACAGGGGTTGGACCGGATGCTATTTTGGGGTCCCTTCCAACCCCTAACACTCAGTGATTCTGTGATTAGCTATGCTGGTGACAGAGTCTCACTGAGTGCTCTTTAAAATGTTTTTCTTTTCTTTCAGCCTAGGAGTTTCATATTTAAATAGACCTTCTGCTCTGTCTTCCCCCTTCCTTCTTCCATCTTGCGTCTAAACACTAGGAGAGCTTGATGAGCTGTATCCTGGGCGTCCCAACGTAACACATCTCAACTGCATACATGGATTTTGTAATCTTTTGCCCCATTGCTCGCACAGGGTGGATTAAGTTCATTACTTAGAGCTCGTCAGGACAGCTGTTGAAGTGTCCTGTGCAATGCAGGAGGAGTTGAATCCCATAGGAAACCACATTACTGTGCTTTGTCAGCCTGGTTATGGTCAGAAACCTCCTTCATTTTTTTTTCTCTTGAACAGATATATCACATGAGTCCCCAGAATTAATTTGCCTCTTCTCATAATTATTTCTTTAAAACTGTCTTAGAAGTGTCTCTGTCCTTCCCTCTCTCTAGATACTGGCCTCCTGAGCCCACGGCAGACTTGCACAGAGCTACTGCGAGCACCACTCTGCACGGCCTCTGGGGGGCTTTTAAGCACAGGCACCCCAGGAGAATCCAAACCTAACCTTGCAGCTGGCCTTAGAGCTCCTCTTTGGAAAACTGTCGCTGCCAGGGCCCACAAACCAACGTCCTCTGTCGGCAAACCGGATGTAAGGGCTGAAAAGTGTCAACGGAAACCGTAATCGGATGGCCCAGGAAGATCCTGCCGGTCTGAACACACCAGACCTGGAATGCACAAAGAAACTCTGTTAACAACTGCCTGTGTGTCTGCTCATAGCTTGAGGAGTAACAGAGCAGAACCAATTCCCAAAAGGTTTTCACTGCGTTCCCAGGGCAAGTAGAGGCTTGCTCTGGCTGTAGTTAATACCTAGAAATTCCTATCAAAATCTTTGCAGCACAACAAGAAAAAAACCAAACCAACCAAACCACAAACTGCTTTATATTATTAAGTAGGAACTCGAAAGCTTACAGGAACTGTGGGGATTTTTTTATGACAAATTATTCCTTTTCTTTTTTTCAGTGAGCAATTGGGTTTCCAACAGCTCCACATTCTGACACCAAAGCACCCCGCTCCGTGTCAGGGCTTGTGGCTGAGGCCGAATACAAATCTGCAACTGGTCCTCAGGCAAAGCAGTTAAGCTCCCTGAAAAAAAAGGAAAGAAAGCAAGAGTGAGTCAACCATAAAAACAAGACCTAACCAAACCCCCAAAGCCATTTTGTCAGGAAGTCGCCTCCACTATCACCCGCCACATGCTGAAATTCCCTTCCCCTGGGGCTCCTGCTTGGCCCACAGCTGGGGAACATAAAGCAAGGCACAGCCCTGTGGGTACCTGCTGCCCTGGAGCCACCAAAACCGGAGCACCCAGTCACTACCAATCCCACAGCAGACCCAAGATACAACAGGGACTCCATAGAGACTCCAAAACCTCACTGAGAACCCCCCAACTCCTTCAGGACCCCCACAGATTCTCCAACTTAGATGCCCACAAAACCCCTTTGGTTGCACCCAAACCCCCCATCTGAAACACCCAGCTCCACTTTAGGTACCCCCAGATGCTTCCAATGTCCCCAGACCCGCTGGTGGACCAGCCCAGAACCCCCTGACACTATCCCAGACCCTTTCAGGGGGCTCCACACCCCTTCTAGATGCCCACAAAACCCCTTCACACGCCAAAAGAAACCTTTACCTGCCTCCAAACCCCACGTGGGGGCCACTTAGCAGCGGGTGGCAGCAACCAAGTCTGTTGCTCTCACCAATTAAACCCTTTGGTGCTCTCAGCTCTCTGACCCTGTGTCAGTGCAAGTCCTTGTCGGCCGGCACCTTCGTCCTGATCCAGGCGGAGAGAGAACTGCCAGGAACACAGCTTCGCCGCTCCGCTTGCGGCACGCCTGCTGCCGAGGGCAGCCTCGTCCGCAGCCTGCCCGAGAGGAACACGGCCCCCGGGGCCGGGGGACACACAAAAGCCTTCCACAAAGGAAACAAGGGAAGTCTCTTGGCCACTCTTCACGTGCCGAGTGCGATTGTCATGCGGAACACACCGCGGCATCTGGAACGAGTTTAAGTCCAGGTCTGTGGCAGCACAGAGGTTCCTGGAATATCCCGGTACATCGATCCACAGGAGGTTGTCTTTCGGTCCCCAGTCTGATGCTTGGCAGCACAGCCATCACACCATTTCTCTCGAGTGCTTTGAACTGACAATTCATGCAGGAGAATAAAACCAAACAGGAGTAAGCAGCTTGGAAAAGAACTTTGATCATCACCAGGCCCAACAAGAGGACACAGTCTCAGGCTGCACCAGGGGAGGTTTAGGCTAGAGGTTAGGAAGAGGTTCTGCACAGAGAGAGTGATGGCCCATTGGAATGGGCTGCCCAGGGTGGTGGTGGAGTCACCATCTTTGGAGGTGTTCAGGAGGAGACTGGATAGGGTGCCTGGTTGCTTGGTTTAGTTGATTAGGTGGTGTTGGATGATAGGTTGGACACGATGATCTTGAAGGTCTCTTCCAACTCGGTCTGGTCTATTCTATTCTATTCCGTTCCATTCCATTCCAACACCATCTAATCAACTAAACCACGGCACTGAGTGCCTCATCCAGTCTCTTTCTAAACACTTCCAGTGATGGTGACTCCCTGGGCACCACCTCCCTGAGCAGCACATTCCAAAGGCCAATCTCTCTTTCAACCTGCTCTATTCTATTCTATGAAGACCTTCTTCCTAACATCCAGCCTAAACCTCCCCTGGCACAGCTTGAGACTGTGTCCTCTTGTTCTGGTGCTGCTTGCCTGGGAGAAGAGACCAACCCCCACCCGGCTACAACCAGAACTGAGGGGACTGCAATCCTTGCAGCTTCAACTTTCCTTCTCTGCTACTTCTTTTTTCAGATGGATTGTTTTTCAAAGGGACTGCTGGACAGCAGAACAGGATGGATGGCTGGGCCCCAAGAGCGGTGGGGAACAGAGTTAAACCCAGCCGGTGGCCGGCCGGGCACGAGTGGTGTTCCACTTGATGAGCTTGATCCTTGGCGTCCCAACGTAACACATCTCAACTGCATACATGGATTTTGTAATCTTTTGCCCCATTGCTCGCACAGGGTGGATTAAGTTCATTACTTAGAGCTTGTCAGGACAGCTGTTGAAGTGTCCTGTGCAATGCAGGAGGAGTTGAATCCCATAGGAAACCACATTACTGTGCTTTGTCAGCCTGGTTATGGTCAGAAACCTCCTTCATTTTTTTTTCTCTTGAACAGATATATCACATGAGTCCCCAGAATTAATTTGCCTCTTCTCATAATTATTTCTTTAAAACTGTCTTAGAAGTGTCTCTGTCCTTCCCTCTCTCTAGATACTGGCCTCCTGAGCCCACGGCAGACTTGCACAGAGCTACTGCGAGCACCACTCTGCACGGCCTCTGGGGGGCTTTTAAGCACAGGCACCCCAGGAGAATCCAAACCTAACCTTGCAGCTGGCCTTAGAGCTCCTCTTTGGAAAACTGTCGCTGCCAGGGCCCACAAACCCAACATCCTCTGTCAGCAACCTGGATGTAAGAGCTGAAAAGTGTCAACAGAAATTGTACTTGGACACCTCAGGAAGATCCTTCAATGAAAGAGCTGGCTCCTCCTGAAGGGCAAGTATGAATGGAGCTCTCAAAGTACCACACTTCAGAGCCTCCTGCTTGCTAGCACTAAGACAATTGTTCATGTAGAACGACTGGCCACTCACTTCAGTCTTTGCAGCTTCAGCTTTCCTTCTCTGCTACTTCTTTTTTCAGAAGAGGAAGCTGAGGGAATTATGGCGTGGTCTGGCTTCAGCTCTCAACTACCTCCATGCTGGACAAGGACAGCTTGTACTCACAGAAAGCACTTGGGGGTTTGTGTGCGAAGTTCCTGTAGAGCTCAGGTCTCTGAGACTTCTGAACAGCTGTGCTTAGCCCAAAATCAGACAGTTTCACATCACCCTGGGAAAAAAAAAAATCCAAGAATTCAGAAAGATTGTGCTTGAGCAAAAGAAAAGGTTTAACCGCTCCACAGCCTCCTGAGCCCATGGCAGACTTGCAGAGCTACTGTGAGCACCACTCTGCATGGCCTCTGGGGGGGTTTCAAGCACAGGCACTCCAGGAGACTCCAGGCACTCCATAGAGACTCCAAAACCTCACTGAGAACCCCCCAACTCCTTCAGGACCCCCACAGATTCCCCAACTTAGATGCCCACAAAACCCCTTTGGATGCACCCAAACCCCCCATCTGATACGCCCAGCTCCGGTTTAGGTACCCCCAGACGCTTCTAATGTCCCCAGACCCGCTGGTAGACCAGCCCAGAACCCCCTGACACTATCCCAGACCCTTTCAGGGGGCTCCACACCCCTTCTAGATGCCCACAAAACCCCTTCACATGCCAAAAGAAACCTTTACCTGCCTCCAAACCCCATTTGGGGGCCACTCAGACCCCGTAGCAGCGGGTGGCAGCAACCAAGTCTGTTGCTCTCACCAATTAAACCTGGATGTTAGGAAGAAGGTCTTCATAGAATAGAATAGAGCAGGATGAAAGAGAGATTGGCCTTTGGAATGTGCTGCCCAGGGAGGTGGTGGAGTCACCATCACTGGAAGTGTTTAGAAAGAGACTGGATGAGGCACTCAGTGCCGTGGTTTAGTTGATTAGATGGTGATGGAATGGAATGGACCGGACCAGGTTGGAAGAGACCTTCAAGATCATCGTGTCCAACCTATCATCCAACACCACCTAATCAACTAAACCATGCAACCAAGCACCCTATCCAGTCTCCTCCTGAACACCTCCAAAGATGGTGACTCCACCACCTCCCTGGGCAGCCCATTCCAATGGGCAATCACTCTCTCTGTGCAGAACCTCTTCCTAACCTCTAGCCTAAACCTCCCCTGCCACAGCTTGAGACTGTGTCCTCTTGTTCTGGTGCTGCTTGCCTGGAAGAAGAGACCAACCCCCACCTGGCTACAACCTCCCTTCAGGGAGTTGCAGAGAGCAAGAAGGTCTCCCCTGAGCCTCCTCTTCTCCAGGCTAAGCAACCCCAGCTCCCTCAGCCTCTCCTCACAGGCCTGTGCTCCAAACCCCTCCCCAGCTTTGTTGCCCTTCTCCGGACTCCTTCCAGCAACTCAACGTCTTGCTTAAACGGAGGGGCCCAGAACTGGACACGGGACTCAAGGTGTGCCCTAACCAGTGCCAAGTGCAGGGGCAGAATGACCTCCCTGCTCCTGCTGGCCACACTGTTCCTGATATTGGCCAGGTTGCCAGTGGCCTTCTTGGCCACCCGTGCACGCTGCTGGTCACGACCAGAAGACAGGGATCAGAAGAGTCTTTGGCCAAGCTGTAAACCACTTCCTAACATCCAGCCTAAACCTCCCCTGGCACAGCTTGAGACTGTGTCCTCTTGTTCTGGTGCTGCTTGCCTGGGAGAAGAGACCAACCCCCACCTGGCTACAACCAGAACTGAGGGGACTGCAATCCTTGCAGCTTCAACTTTCCTTCTCTGCTACTTCTTTTTTCAGATGGATTGTTTTTCAAAGGGACTGCTGGACAGCAGAACAGGATGGATGGCTGGGCCCCAAGAGCGGTGGGGAACAGAGTTAAACCCAGCCGGTGGCCGGCCGGGCACGAGTGGTGTTCCCCAGGACACCCCTTGTGAGAGAGTGAGTCCAGAGAAGGGCCACAAAGCTGGTGAGGGGTCTGGATAACAAGCCTTAGGAGGAGTGGCTGAAGGAACTGGGACTGTTTAATCTGCAGAAGAGGAAGCTGAGGGAATTATGGCGTGGTCTGGCTTCAGCTCTCAACTAGTTCCACGTTGAGCAAGGACAGCTTGTACTCACAGAAGGCACTGGCTGCTTGGGTTCAAGGTTCCTGCAGAGCTCAGGCTATCTCTCTTCATTAGTGAGGTCGTCCTGTCACCTAGGCAGAGAGAAGAAAATGCAGCTATGAAATTAGACCACTGGAATCGTGAGACTCGTTCTGTGTGCGACTCCAGGAGAATCCAAACCTAACCTTGGAGCTGCCCTGAAGAGCTCCTCTTTGGAAAACTCTCGCTGCCGGGCCCCACAAACCCCACACCCTCTGTCAGCAAACCGGATGTACGAGCTGAAGAGTGTCGACAGAAACTGTACGTGGACAGCTCAGGAAGATCCTGCCAGTCCCAGCACACCAGACCTGGAATGATCAAAGAAAGTCCGTTAACAACTGTCTGTGTGTCTGCTCATAGCTTGAGGAGAACCCCCCAACTCCTTCAGGACCCCCCCAGACTCCCCAACTTAGATGCCCACAAAACCCCTTTGGATGCACCCAAACCCCCCATCTGATACGCCCAGATCCGTTTTAGGTACCCCCAGACGCTTCTAATGTCCCCAGACCCGCTGGTAGACCAGCCCAGAACCCCCTGACACTATCCCAGACCCTTTCAGGGGGCTCCACACCCCTTCTAGATGCCCACAAAACCCCTTCACATGCCAAAAGAAACCTTTACCTGCCTCCAAACCCCATTAGGGGGCCACTCAGACCCCTTAGCAGCGGGTGGCAGCAACCAAGTCTGTTGCTCTCACCAATTAAACCTGGATGTTAGGAAGAAGGTCTTCATAGAATAGAATAGAGCAGGTTGAAAGAGAGATTGGCCTTTGGAATGTGCTGCCCAGGGAGGTGGTGGAGTCACCATCACTGGAAGTGTTTAGAAAGAGACTGGATGAGGCACTCAGTGCCGTGGTTTAGTTGATTAGATGGTGATGGAATGGAATGGACCGGACCAGGTTGGAAGAGACCTTCAAGATCATCGTGTCCAACCTATCATCCAACACCACCTAATCAACTAAACCATGCAACCAAGCACCCTATCCAGTCTCCTCATGAACACCTCCAAAGATGGTGACTCCACCACCTCCCTGGGCAGCCCATTCCAATGGGCAATCACTCTCTCTGTGCAGAACCTCTTCCTAACCTCTAGCCTAAACCTCCCCTGCCACAGCTTGAGACTGTGTCCTCTTGTTCTGGTGCTGCTTGCCTGGAAGAAGAGACCAACCCCCACCTGGCTACAACCTCCCTTCAGGGAGTTGCAGAGAGCAAGAAGGTCTCCCCTGAGCCTCCTCTTCTCCAGGCTAAGCAACCCCAGCTCCCTCAGCCTCTCCTCACAGGCCTGTGCTCCAAACCCCTCCCCAGCTTTGTTGCCCTTCTCCGGACTCCTTCCAGCAACTCAACGTCTTGCTTAAACGGAGGGGCCCAGAACTGGACACGGGACTCAAGGTGTGCCCTAACCAGTGCCAAGTGCAGGGGCAGAATGACCTCCCTGCTCCTGCTGGCCACACTGTTCCTGATATTGGCCAGGTTGCCAGTGGCCTTCTTGGCCACCCGTGCACGCTGCTGGTCACGACCAGAAGACAGGGATCAGAAGAGTCTTCGGCCAAGCTGTAAACCTCTTCCTAACATTCAGCCTAAACCTCCCCTGGCACAGCTTGAGACTGTGTCCTCTTGTTCTGGTGCTGCTTGCCTGGGAGAAGAGACCAACCCCCACCTGGCTACAACCAGAACTGAGGGGACTGCAATCCTTGCAGCTTCAACTTTCCTTCTCTGCTACTTCTTTTTTCAGATGGATTGTTTTTCAAAGGGACTGCTGGACAGCAGAACAGGATGGATGGCTGGGCCCCAAGAGCGGTGGGGAACAGAGTTAAACCCAGCCGGTGGCCGGCCGGGCACAAGTGGTGTTCCCCAGGACACCCCTTGTGAGAGAGTGAGTCCAGAGAAGGGCCACAAAGCTGGTGAGGGGTCTGGATAACAAGCCTTAGGAGGAGTGGCTGAAGGAACTGGGACTGTTTAATCTGCAGAAGAGGAAGCTGAGGGAATTATGGCGTGGTCTGGCTTCAGCTCTCAACTAGTTCCACGTTGAGCAAGGACAGCTAGTACTCACAGAAGGCACTGGCTGCTTGGGTTCAAGGTTCCTGCAGAGCTCAGGCTATCTCTCTTCATTAGTGAGGTCGTCCTGTCACCTAGGCAGAGAGAAGAAAATGCAGCTATGAAATGAGACCACTGGAATCGTGAGACTCGTTCTGTGTGAGACTCCAGGAGAATCCAAACCTAACCTTGGAGCTGCCCTGAAGAGCTCCTCATAGCTTGAGGAGTACCAGAGCAGGAACAATTCCCAAAAGGTTTTCACTGCATTCCTAGGGCACTTGAAGGATTGCCCTGGCTGTAGTTAATACCTAGAAATTCCTATCAAAATCTTTGCAGCACAGCAAGGAAATTGAGGGATGGGAAGGCAATATGTACTTACACGTTAGGCAAGAATTGGCTTTGCAAACTAATCTCTCTAACTGTTGGATATGCACTGAACTTCCTCGAGGCCAAATGAGGACCCCTTTATTTGGGGAAGCCTCAATGAATTGGACTTGGGGGGCATCAGACTGGGTGACTACATCTGAGAGTACCTTCCACAAGTGTCAGCATGGGAAAGATAGCTCAGAAAGCCTGGGTCCAAAGTTTGCCTGAAGAAAATATAGTATAGGAATATACTGTTGGCTGTGAGAAAGGGGGGAACTGATGAACAGAAAAGTCTCATTAACAGAACCACAGAGTTGATAAGAATTTTCCGCTTGTTAGCTGAAATGCTGGGACGCAGGGAGGGGGAGAGGGGCTGGCAGACAGCCTTTGGATAGAGAAGGAATAACAGGATTTGTCAGTGATTCACTTCTGTTAGTCTTGGACAAGATGCTCTTTTGGATAAGACAAAGGACACCTGCATGATATGTGTACTTCTGCTCTTTTAGAGAGATAAGCTTTGTATAGATAGGCAGCATCTGGACCTCTGTCATTATAGACAGATAACTTTTTGTATAAAAGTTTGCCCAAACCTCTCTGAAGACACACAGCTCTTTTGAAATGATCCTACCTGTGTCAGGCGCCAGAATAGAAGCACGATACAAGAGACTTACTGAGTCTCTTGTGTGTCTTTCTCTAAGTCATTATCAACGCTGTTTGCAGCACAAACCCAAACCCAAACCCACCCCGAGACACCCCCAGCTCCCACGGGAGCCTGCAGAGACCTCCCAAAGGGTCCGTCGGAGGTGCCCAGCTGCCTCCCCACGACCCTTGACCCTTTCCGATGGCCCCACGAGAACTTTACGTATCCCCAGACCCTTTTAGGTGTCCCCAAGACCTCCTCCGTCACCCCCAAAAGCCCTGCCGATGGCCCCAGACCACCTTCAGACGCCGGAAGGAACACACCTGGGAGTCCCGGGCCGGCAGCGACACCGGGACCGGACCCGCTGCGGCGCAGGCGCCGGATCCATAGCGACCACCGGGACGCTGCCCCCCTGGCGCGAGCAGAGCCGGGCTAGGGCGCAGGCGCCGGATCCATAGCGACGCTCGAGTCAAGCTCTCCGCCCTCCGCTCTTCCCCTAAGAATTTTCGAGCATTCAGCGCAGTTAGGCTGCAGAAATTAGCTCACCCAGGGCGGCACACGCCGCGGCACGGCTGCACTGCCGGCCATTACACACCGGGTGGCAGCATTGAGCTCCCACGGGGCGGCACACGCCGCGGCACGGCTGCACTGCCGGCCATTACACACAGGGTTGAGCACTGAGCTCCCCCGGGGCGGTATACGCCGCGGCACGGCTGCACTGCCGGCCATTACACACCGGGTGGCAGCATTGAGATCCCCCGGGGCGGCACACGCCGCGGCACGGCTGCACTGCCGGCCGTTACACACCGGGTGGCAGCATTGAGCTCCCCCGGGGCGGCACACGCCGCGGCACGGCTGCACTGCCGGCCATTACACACAGGGTGGCAGCATTGAGCTCCCACGGGGCCTCTGGGTACGGTTGAGGCAGCAGCCGCCACCCCCGCAGAGCCCCGCCGGCCAAGCCCGGACACGCCCGCCCCCCTCCCCCCCCGCCAAAGCCCCGCGCTGCCCCGCCGCTGGCCACCCCCCCAAGCCCCGCGCAGCTCCAGCGGCTGCTATAGAGAAACCCCCCAAAGCAGCAGAGACTGGCACTGACCTGGGACACAGCAGAAGAGCTCCAACCTCTAGCAGCCACAACCCTGCACTGAGCCACTTTAAGCATCTGGCGCCATGTTGTTGAGGGCGGTGCCACGCTGGGGGGGGGGCGGTGCCACGCTGGGGGGGGCGGTGCCACGCTGGGGGGGCGGTGCCACGCTGGGGGGGGCGGTGCCACGCTGGGGGGGGGCGGTGCCACGCTGGGGGGGGCGGTGCCACGCTGGGGGGGCGGTGCCACGCTGGGGGGGCGGTGCCACGCTGGGGGGGACGGTGCCACGCTGGGGGGGGGCGGTGCCACGCTGGGGGGGCGGTGCCACGCTGGGGGGGGCGGTGCCACGCTGGGGGGGGCGGTGCCACCCTGGGGGGGGCGGTGCCACGCTGGGGGGGGCGGTGCCACGCTGGGGGGGGCGGTGCCACGCTGGGGGGGGGCGGTGCCACGCTGGGGGGGGCGGTGCCACGCTGGGGGGGGCGGTGCCACGCTGGGGGGGCGGTGCCACGCTGGGGGGGCGGTGCCACGCTGGGGGGGGCGGTGCCACGCTGGGGGGGGGCGGTGCCACGCTGGGGGGGGCGGTGCCACGCTGGGGGGGGCGGTGCCACGCTGGGGGGGGCGGTGCCACGCTGGGGGGGGGCGGTGCCACGCTGGGGGGGGGCGGTGCCACGCTGGGGGGGGGCGGTGCCACGCTGGGGGGGGCGGTGCCACGCTGGGGGGGGCGGTGCCACGCTGGGGGGGGGCGGTGCCACGCTGGGGGGGGGCGGTGCCTGCGTTGTGACCTCACGCTCAGCGTTCCATGGGTTTTAATCCCCTCCAAGACAACACGTTGAGTTCTGAGCAGCTGAGGAGCCCTGGGGAACACCTGTACAGAAACGTTCCTCCAAGAGCTGTCAGAAAAACGTTCGTTCCGCCAGCACTGCCGGCCGTTACACACCGGATGGCAACATTGAGCTCCCCCGGGGCGGCACACGCCGCGGCACGGCTGCACTGCCGGCCGTTACACACAGGGTGGCAGCATTGAGCTCCCACGGGGCGGCACACGCCGCGGCACGGCTGCACTGCCGGCCGTTACACACCGGGTGGCAGCACTGAGCACCTCCCTGGGCGTGGGCAGCAGCCGGGCCCCCACCTGGCTTTTATTTTCCAATGCTAAAAGCCTTTTAGAAGCAGAGAGGGCAGACAGGGGTCGTTTCCAAAGCTTTCTTACGCACCAGTCACTCCAAGCCCTCCCTCTCCAGCTGCAAACCAGAGGTTTGCCTCCGCCTCGCCTCACCCCAGTACTTACACTTTTAAAGATAGTGTGGTCCCCTCGGAGAATTTTCAGCACTTTAGGGGGGGGCCCCCAGCCCTCGCTCACCTGCTCCTCTGCTGCAGCAGCCCCCTGCCCCACGTGGCAGAACCAGCCCACCCACAAGCCCCCCACTCCCTTTGAGTCGCCCCCAAAAAGGCACAAAATAAAGCAAACTGCCCAGCCAGCACCTCCTGCCTTTCACAGCAAGGACTGAACACTGCAGCTTTGGCCAAGACCATCAGCCCAAAGGAAGGCCTGGGCCCTGAGGAACTAAATGCAAGTGAACTATCTGACACCACCACAGTCCTGTGAATGTTGCAAAGCAGTAGTGCATGCGGTATAATAATTCGAAAGTTAAGGGCTGCTCAAGCTTTACACA
This sequence comes from Melanerpes formicivorus, assembly GCF_026170545.1. Taxonomy (NCBI): domain Eukaryota; kingdom Metazoa; phylum Chordata; class Aves; order Piciformes; family Picidae; genus Melanerpes; species Melanerpes formicivorus. Next base: position 80,097 of record NW_027142531.1, read on the forward strand.
AAGTATCCTATTCAGTTTTGGGTTCCACTTAACACAAAGTAAAAGTATAAAAGGTCAGAGGGAAAGCCAACTCTACCTCTGAACTACAGCAAGAAATACTGGAATCAAGGGGCCCTTTCTTCTGCTATTAATAGATGAAGAGAACATGAAAACTGATGGGCTAAACCAACAGGGCAAGATTAGAATAACTAGTAGAGAGAACGGAAGATACAAAGCTTCAACTGCATCTGTTTAGCAACGACTCCTACCAGATAACTTCCATGCCATAACTTTGCTGATTTCAAACAAGCCAGCTGGTGAAGCGTCTCGCTCACAGGCGGCCGACGAGGAGACGTGCAGAAGGCAGAGGCGAGGGAACAAGTCCTGAGCTTTGCTGCAGGCTGTCCTGCGGCTTCCCCTACCGACTCTTTCCCGTACACCACCGCAGAAGGAGTTGGGTGAATTTTGTCTCAAACCGGCTCCTAAGACAACCTCCGCTTTTTCCCTGGGTGCCTACGTGGGTGTTGCTTCATCTTTCCCTCACGCTCGGTACGGCATTCGGGTGCAGAGCAAGGCTCTGGACAGCCAAACCGAACTCCTGTGCTGAAGAAAAGGAAGCGGAAGCACAGGCTGAGCCCCTGAGCTCTAAACATTCACTGAGCCCCAGGAAATGCCTGCATGTGCTGGCTGCTGCCACCTCCTCGTTGCCCCGGGCCTGCTCATTGGAGGCTGCCTGGCAAAAGCACCTGCCCCCACTTTCCTCGGCGTTCTTTGAATACCCAGGTTGGAAACCTAAGAGGTAGCGTACTAATTGGAAAGCATGTTCCAGCGGGCGTGGCTGGAGGCTGGGCGCCGCCGCCGCTTTCTCTGCTCCCCGCCCCTCCTTTGCGCGGCCCCTAATCACGTGACGATCGCTGGGCGAGTCTGGGTGCTGCTGGGTTCGCCCTGGGATCGCTGGGCGAGTCTGGGTGCTGCCGGGTTCACCCTGGGATCGCTGGGCGAGTCTGAGGGCATTGGGGTCAGCCTGCAAGAGCTGGGAGAGACAGGAGAACAGCTCGTGAACTGGGAGTAGACTGCTCCCGACCGCGGCAAATCGACACCCACCCCCCCCCCCCCGCCGCTGGTGTTTCTCGGCCCCCCCCTCGCTGCCGCCCACCCTCAAACCCATAGCAGAGTCCTGCAGCAGGCACAGAGCAACTCCAGAGAGCAGCAGAGTCCACACTGAGCTCGCTGATGCGGAGCGGAGAAAGCAGAGGGGACGAGGATTACGCTGGCTAGGTCGGAGCCGACGGGGCGAGGGCGGCGCCATCTTGGGAAGGGCAGGCGCTGTCACGGGGAGGGCGACGCCATCTTGGAAAGGGCAGGCGCTGTCACGGGGAGATCGACGCCATCTTGGGAAGGGCAGGCGCTGTCACGGGTAGGGCGGCGCCATCTTGGGAAGGGCAGGCGCTGTCACGGGGAGGACGGTGCCGTCTTGGTGCCCTCACTTCCGTCTACATGCCCCCAGCCCTCCTTTCTCACCCTCTAAGGCCCTTGAGGTGCTCGCAGCTCGCCTTGAGATGCCGGGGGAGATGTGGCTGGGGGACCCTGGGACTGCAGGACACCCAATACCGGGGTGAGACCACCCCAATCCTGCGGGACCCCAAACCCTGGAACCCCCCCGAGACCTCTAACACAACACCACCACTCCCCGCCCCCTCAGCTGCTTCAGGACCCTCCAGAGACCCCCCCGGAGACCCTCCAGAGGCCGCCAGACACCTCTCGATGCCCACAAAGCCCCTCTAGACGCCCCAGAATACCTCTCTGCGCCTCCCTGCAGAGGCCACTCACACCCTTGGCAGCAGGCGACAGCAAGCAGTACCTGGCCGTGCCCACAAGGTGGGAGCAGTGAGCAGAAGAGTCAGCGGCGCTAGGGACACCGAGACTCCAGCAGTGCCACACAGCAACCCACACGCTGTGGGGACCTGACACAGAGACCCCGAAACCACACTGAGGCACAGACCCCCCCACTCCTCCCTGACCCTCCAGACATGACCCAGGAGCCCCTCCAGAGGTCCCCAGACACCTCTAGATGCTCCCAGAACCCTTCACATGCCCCCAAATTCCCCTTTCATACCCCCAAGCCCACTTCAGATGACAGCAGACCCTCCTTAACAGGCCCCCAGCGCTCAGCAGGTCCGGTGCTGCTGTGCCTCGGGAGCAGATCAGCTGGTCTCCCTGCAGAGCTTTTTCCAGTCAATGAAAAAACAGCACACCACACACACACACGAAAGACAATCCACTGTTTTAATTGAGAGACAGTTGCTATTTCTGCTTCAAACCACACCCCACACCCCCCCGTGGCTCTGCTCAGGATGTGCTTTTCTCCTCTAGAAGCCTTTCTACAGAACAGAGGGGGGTCACGTCAAGGCCTTTCTGCACACAAATCACTGCCCTTCTGCAATCTCTCAATAAGCAGCACCGCTGTTCCTCTGCTGGAACACCTCACACTCACTCTTACACTTTCCCGGGGCTTTCCCTCCCCTCCAAGAACGTCCTGGCATTTCAAACATTTGGCATTTCAGGTCTGCAAGCAGCCTTTGTGGGAGGCTGCCCTCACCCCTCCCTCACTGCTCCTCTGCTGTATCCTCGCCCACCCCGCTGTGGCATCACAGAAGGAAAGACAGCCGAGCGGCTACGCTCCTGTTCTTTTTATCACCCCGAGCCGGGGACAGCCTTCTGGGCAAGGTTTGCAGCTTCAGCACACAGCTGAGCTTTGCTCTCACCCATTAAACCCTTTGGTGGTTTCAGCTTCCCGAGGATGTGTCGGCACAAGTCCTTGTCGGGGCACCGCAAACAGGGAGAGACAAAGCTCCGAGATCCAGGAAGAGGACGGCTGAGCAGACACCCCTAAAGAGAGAAACTTCATCAGCTGAACCTCACACTTCTCCCAGCTTTGCAACAGCAAAGAACTTTGTGAACAACACAGTGGTGCTCCTAAGGAGGTCACCAGCTTGCAAGTTACAGGAGAAATAAAAACCTTTTTATTACAGAAGCACTGGCAAAAATTTACGGACAGGAACAGCAGACGAGCAAATTCTGCGATTGAGCTAACGATAGACATCAGGCCTAGGATCTGGCTACCCTGACACAGGATGCCAACAGGACAGAGTGAGGCCTCAGCAGCACTCCCAAAAAGCCCCACAGAGAGCCACAGGCTCTGGCCCGTGCCCCACCTACGGGCCGGCCCTCCTGGCAGCAGCGCAACACCACCTCTTCAGGAGCCCAGGGACTGACCTCAGCCCCCTAAGGGCCAGGCAAGGTTGGTTCCTGTTAGCTGCCTAAAGCAGCCTCCCCAGCCCTGCTTCCAGGGACCTTGGGCTGCTGCTGGGGACAGAAGGGGGATGGAGGGCTCCACAACTCGTCACACAGACCCCGAGCACAGGGCTGTTAAGCTGACAGGGTGCCAAGGGAACAGGCTGCCATGAAGGCACAGACCCAGGCCCTGAACTACAGGGTGGGTCACCTTGCCGCAGCAACACGACCCAGCGGCTTCGCTGCGTCCGACGAATAAAAGGAGGAAGTTCCACAGGAACAGAAGGGAAAACCTTTTCACTGTGTGTGCCAGAGCCCTGGAGCAGGCTGCCCAGAGAGTTAGTGGAGTCTCTGGAGACATTCAAAACCCGCCCCAGGTGATCCTGCACTGGCACAGGGGTTGGACCGGATGCTATTTTGGGGTCCCTTCCAACCCCTAACACTCAGTGATTCTGTGATTAGCTATGCTGGTGACAGAGTCTCACTGAGTGCTCTTTAAAATGTTTTTCTTTTCTTTCAGCCTAGGAGTTTCATATTTAAATAGACCTTCTGCTCTGTCTTCCCCCTTCCTTCTTCCATCTTGCGTCTAAACACTAGGAGAGCTTGATGAGCTCTATCCTGGGCGTCCCAACGTAACACATCTCAACTGCATACATGGATTTTGTAATCTTTTGCCCCATTGCTCGCACAGGGTGGATTAAGTTCATTACTTAGAGCTTGTCAGGACAGCTGTTGAAGTGTCCTGTGCAATGCAGGAGGAGTTGAATCCCATAGGAAACCACATTACTGTGCTTTGTCAGCCTGGTTATGGTCAGAAACCTCCTTCATTTTTTTTTCTCTTGAACAGATATATCACATGAGTCCCCAGAATTAATTTGCCTCTTCTCATAATTATTTCTTTAAAACTGTCTTAGAAGTGTCTCTGTCCTTCCCTCTCTCTAGATACTGGCCTCCTGAGCCCACGGCAGACTTGCACAGAGCTACTGCGAGCACCACTCTGCACGGCCTCTGGGGGGCTTTCAAGCACAGGCACCCCAGGAGAATCCAAACCTAACCTTGCAGCTGGCCTTAGAGCTCCTCTTTGGAAAACTGTCGCTGCCAGGGCCCACAAACCAACGTCCTCTGTCGGCAAACCGGATGTAAGGGCTGAAAAGTGTCAACGGAAACCGTAATCGGATGGCCCAGGAAGATCCTGCCGGTCTGAACACACCAGACCTGGAATGCACAAAGAAACTCTGTTAACAACTGCCTGTGTGTCTGCTCATAGCTTGAGGAGTAACAGAGCAGAACCAATTCCCAAAAGGTTTTCACTGCGTTCCCAGGGCAAGTAGAGGCTTGCTCTGGCTGTAGTTAATACCTAGAAATTCCTATCAAAATCTTTGCAGCACAACAAGAAAAAAACCAAACCAACCAAACCACAAACTGCTTTATATTATTAAGTAGGAACTCGAAAGCTTACAGGAACTGTGGGGATTTTTTTATGACAAATTATTCCTTTTCTTTTTTTCAGTGAGCAATTGGGTTTCCAACAGCTCCACATTCTGACACCAAAGCACCCCGCTCCGTGTCAGGGCTTGTGGCTGAGGCCGAATACAAATCTGCAACTGGTCCTCAGGCAAAGCAGTTAAGCTCCCTGAAAAAAAAGGAAAGAAAGCAAGAGTGAGTCAACCATAAAAACAAGACCTAACCAAACCCCCAAAGCCATTTTGTCAGGAAGTCGCCTCCACTATCACCCGCCACATGCTGAAATTCCCTTCCCCTGGGGCTCCTGCTTGGCCCACAGCTGGGGAACATAAAGCAAGGCACAGCCCTGTGGGTACCTGCTGCCCTGGAGCCACCAAAACCGGAGCACCCAGTCACTACCAATCCCACAGCAGACCCAAGATACAACAGGGACTCCATAGAGACTCCAAAACCTCACTGAGAACCCCCCAACTCCTTCAGGACCCCCACAGATTCTCCAACTTAGATGCCCACAAAACCCCTTTGGTTGCACCCAAACCCCCCATCTGAAACACCCAGCTCCACTTTAGGTACCCCCAGATGCTTCCAATGTCCCCAGACCCGCTGGTGGACCAGCCCAGAACCCCCTGACACTATCCCAGACCCTTTCAGGGGGCTCCACACCCCTTCTAGATGCCCACAAAACCCCTTCACACGCCAAAAGAAACCTTTACCTGCCTCCAAACCCCACGTGGGGGCCACTTAGCAGCGGGTGGCAGCAACCAAGTCTGTTGCTCTCACCAATTAAACCCTTTGGTGCTCTCAGCTCTCTGACCCTGTGTCAGTGCAAGTCCTTGTCGGCCGGCACCTTCGTCCTGATCCAGGCGGAGAGAGAACTGCCAGGAACACAGCTTCGCCGCTCCGCTTGCGGCACGCCTGCTGCCGAGGGCAGCCTCGTCCGCAGCCTGCCCGAGAGGAACACGGCCCCCGGGGCCGGGGGACACACAAAATCCTTCCACAAAGGAAACAAGGGAAGTCTCTTGGCCACTCTTCACGTGCCGAGTGCGATTGTCATGCGGAACACACCGCGGCATCTGGAACGAGTTTAAGTCCAGGTCTGTGGCAGCACAGAGGTTCCTGGAATATCCCGGTACATCGATCCACAGGAGGTTGTCTTTCGGTCCCCAGTCTGATGCTTGGCAGCACAGCCATCACACCATTTCTCTCGAGTGCTTTGAACTGACAATTCATGCAGGAGAATAAAACCAAACAGGAGTAAGCAGCTTGGAAAAGAACTTTGATCATCACCAGGCCCAGCAAGAGGACACAGTCTCAGGCTGCACCAGGGGAGGTTTAGGCTAGAGGTTAGGAAGAGGTTCTGCACAGAGAGAGTGATGGCCCATTGGAATGGGCTGCCCAGGGTGGTGGTGGAGTCACCATCTTTGGAGGTGTTCAGGAGGAGACTGGATAGGGTGCCTGGTTGCTTGGTTTAGTTGATTAGGTGGTGTTGGATGATAGGTTGGACACGATGATCTTGAAGGTCTCTTCCAACTCGGTCTGGTCTATTCTATTCTATTCCGTTCCATTCCATTCCAACACCATCTAATCAACTAAACCACGGCACTGAGTGCCTCATCCAGTCTCTTTCTAAACACTTCCAGTGATGGTGACTCCCTGGGCACCACCTCCCTGAGCAGCACATTCCAAAGGCCAATCTCTCTTTCAACCTGCTCTATTCTATTCTATGAAGACCTTCTTCCTAACATCCAGCCTAAACCTCCCCTGGCACAGCTTGAGACTGTGTCCTCTTGTTCTGGTGCTGCTTGCCTGGGAGAAGAGACCAACCCCCACCTGGCTACAACCAGAACTGAGGGGACTGCAATCCTTGCAGCTTCAGCTTTCCTTCTCTGCTACTTCTTTTTTCAGATGGATTGTTTTTCAAAGGGACTGCTGGACAGCAGAACAGGATGGATGGCTGGGCCCCAAGAGCGGTGGGGAACAGAGTTAAACCCAGCCGGCGGCCGGCCGGGCACAAGTGGTGTTCCCCAGGACACCCCTTGTGAGAGAGTGAGTCCAGAGAAGGGCCACAAAGCTGGTGAGGGGTCTGGATAACAAGCCTTACGAGGAGTGGCTGAAGGAACTGGGACTGTTTAATCTGCAGAAGAGGAAGCTGAGGGAATTAAGGTATGGTCTGGCTTCAGCTCTCAACTACTTCCACGTTGAGCAAGGACAGCTTGTACTCACAGAAGGCACTGGCTGCTTGGGTTCAAGGTTCCTGCAGAGCTCAGGCTATCTCTCTTGATTAGTGAGGTCGTCCTGTCACCTAGGCAGAGAGAAGAAAATGCAGCTATGAAATGAGACCACTGGAATCGTGAGACTCGTTCTGTGTGAGACTCCAGGAGAATCCAAACCTAACCTTGGAGCTGCCCTGAAGAGCTCCTCTTTGGAAAAGTCTCGCTGCCGGGCCCCACAAACCCCACACCCTCTGTCAGCAAACCGGATGTACGAGCTGAAGAGTGTCGACAGAAACTGTACGTGGACAGCTCAGGAAGATCCTGCCAGTCCCAGCACACCAGTCCTGGAATGATCAAAGAAAGTCCGTTAACAACTGTCTGTGTGTCTGCTCATAGCTTGAGGAGAACCCCCCAACTCCTTCAGGACCCCCCCAGACTCCCCAACTTAGATGCCCACAAAACCCCTTTGGATGCACCCAAACCCCCCATCTGATACGCCCAGATCCGTTTTAGGTACCCCCAGACGCTTCTAATGTCCCCAGACCCGCTGGTAGACCAGCCCAGAACCCCCTGACACTATCCCAGACCCTTTCAGGGGGCTCCACACCCCTTCTAGATGCCCACAAAACCCCTTCACATGCCAAAAGAAACCTTTACCTGCCTCCAAACCCCATTAGGGGGCCACTCAGACCCCTTAGCAGCGGGTGGCAGCAACCAAGTCTGTTGCTCTCACCAATTAAACCTGGATGTTAGGAAGAAGGTCTTCATAGAATAGAATAGAGCAGGTTGAAAGAGAGATTGGCCTTTGGAATGTGCTGCCCAGGGAGGTGGTGGAGTCACCATCACTGGAAGTGTTTAGAAAGAGACTGGATGAGGCACTCAGTGCCGTGGTTTAGTTGATTAGATGGTGATGGAATGGAATGGACCGGACCAGGTTGGAAGAGACCTTCAAGATCATCGTGTCCAACCTATCATCCAACACCACCTAATCAACTAAACCATGCAACCAAGCACCCTATCCAGTCTCCTCATGAACACCTCCAAAGATGGTGACTCCACCACCTCCCTGGGCAGCCCATTCCAATGGGCAATCACTCTCTCTGTGCAGAACCTCTTCCTAACCTCTAGCCTAAACCTCCCCTGCCACAGCTTGAGACTGTGTCCTCTTGTTCTGGTGCTGCTTGCCTGGAAGAAGAGACCAACCCCCACCTGGCTACAACCTCCCTTCAGGGAGTTGCAGAGAGCAAGAAGGTCTCCCCTGAGCCTCCTCTTCTCCAGGCTAAGCAACCCCAGCTCCCTCAGCCTCTCCTCACAGGCCTGTGCTCCAAACCCCTCCCCAGCTTTGTTGCCCTTCTCCGGACTCCTTCCAGCAACTCAACGTCTTGCTTAAACGGAGGGGCCCAGAACTGGACACGGGACTCAAGGTGTGCCCTAACCAGTGCCAAGTGCAGGGGCAGAATGACCTCCCTGCTCCTGCTGGCCACACTGTTCCTGATATTGGCCAGGTTGCCAGTGGCCTTCTTGGCCACCCGTGCACGCTGCTGGTCACGACCAGAAGACAGGGATCAGAAGAGTCTTCGGCCAAGCTGTAAACCTCTTCCTAACATTCAGCCTAAACCTCCCCTGGCACAGCTTGAGACTGTGTCCTCTTGTTCTGGTGCTGCTTGCCTGGGAGAAGAGACCAACCCCCACCTGGCTACAACCAGAACTGAGGGGACTGCAATCCTTGCAGCTTCAACTTTCCTTCTCTGCTACTTCTTTTTTCAGATGGATTGTTTTTCAAAGGGACTGCTGGACAGCAGAACAGGATGGATGGCTGGGCCCCAAGAGCGGTGGGGAACAGAGTTAAACCCAGCCGGTGGCCGGCCGGGCACAAGTGGTGTTCCCCAGGACACCCCTTGTGAGAGAGTGAGTCCAGAGAAGGGCCACAAAGCTGGTGAGGGGTCTGGATAACAAGCCTTAGGAGGAGTGGCTGAAGGAACTGGGACTGTTTAATCTGCAGAAGAGGAAGCTGAGGGAATTATGGCGTGGTCTGGCTTCAGCTCTCAACTAGTTCCACGTTGAGCAAGGACAGCTAGTACTCACAGAAGGCACTGGCTGCTTGGGTTCAAGGTTCCTGCAGAGCTCAGGCTATCTCTCTTCATTAGTGAGGTCGTCCTGTCACCTAGGCAGAGAGAAGAAAATGCAGCTATGAAATGAGACCACTGGAATCGTGAGACTCGTTCTGTGTGAGACTCCAGGAGAATCCAAACCTAACCTTGGAGCTGCCCTGAAGAGCTCCTCATAGCTTGAGGAGTACCAGAGCAGGAACAATTCCCAAAAGGTTTTCACTGCATTCCTAGGGCACTTGAAGGATTGCCCTGGCTGTAGTTAATACCTAGAACTTCCTATCAAAATCTTTGCAGCACAGCAAGGAAATTGAGGGATGGGAAGGCAATATGTACTTACACGTTAGGCAAGAATTGGCTTTGCAAACTAATCTCTCTAACTGTTGGATATGCACTGAACTTCCTCGAGGCCAAATGAGGACCCCTTTATTTGGGGAAGCCTCAATGAATTGGACTTGGGGGGCATCAGACTGGGTGACTACATCTGAGAGTAACTTCCACAAGTGTCAGCATGGGAAAGATAGCTCAGAAAGCCTGGGTCCAAAGTTTGCCTTAAGAAAATATAGTATAGGAATATACTGTTGGCTGTGAGAAAGGGGGGAACTGATGAACAGAAAAGTCTCATTAACAGAACCACAGAGTTGATAAGAATTTTCCGCTTGTTAGCTGAAATGCTGGGACGCAGGGAGGGGGAGAGGGGCTGGCAGACAGCCTTTGGATAGAGAAGGAATAACAGGATTTGTCAGTGATTCACTTCTGTTAGTCTTGGACAAGATGCTCTTTTGGATAAGACAAAGGACACCTGCATGATATGTGTACTTCTGCTCTTTTAGAGAGATAAGCTTTGTATAGATAGGCAGCATCTGGACCTCTGTCATTATAGACAGATAACTTTTTGTATAAAAGTTTGCCCAAACCTCTCTGAAGACACACAGCTCTTTTGAAATGATCCTACCTGTGTCAGGCGCCAGAATAGAAGCACGATACAAGAGACTTACTGAGTCTCTTGTGTGTCTTTCTCTAAGTCATTATCAACGCTGTTTGCAGCACAAACCCAAACCCAAACCCACCCCGAGACACCCCCAGCTCCCACGGGAGCCTGCAGAGACCTCCCAAAGGGTCCGTCGGAGGTGCCCAGCTGCCTCCCCACGACCCTTGACCCTTTCCGATGGCCCCACGAGAACTTTACGTATCCCCAGACCCTTTTAGGTGTCCCCAAGACCTCCTCCGTCACCCCCAAAAGCCCTGCCGATGGCCCCAGACCACCTTCAGACGCCGGAAGGAACACACCTGGGAGTCCCGGGCCGGCAGCGACACCGGGACCGGACCCGCTGCGGCGCAGGCGCCGTGTCCATAGCGACCACCGGGACGCTGCCCCCCTGGCGCGAGCAGAGCCGGGCTAGGGCGCAGGCGCCGGATCCATAGCGACGCTCGAGTCAAGCTCTCCGCCCTCCGCTCTTCCCCTAAGAATTTTCGAGCATTCAGCGCAGTTAGGCTGCAGAAATTAGCTCACCCAGGGCGGCACACGCCGCGGCACGGCTGCACTGCCGGCCATTACACACCGGGTTGAGCACTGACCTCCCACGGGGCGGTATACGCCGCGGCACGGCTGCACTGCCGGCCATTACACACCGGGTTGAGCACTGACCTCCCACGGGGCGGTATACGCCGCGGCACGGCTGCACTGCCGGCCATTACACACCGGGTGGCAGCATTGAGCTCCCACGGGGCCTCTGGGTACGGTTGAGGCAGCAGCCGCCACCCCCGCAGAGCCCCGCCGGCCAAGCCCGGACACGCCTCCCTCCCCCCCCCAAAAGCCCCGCGCTGCCCCGCCGGTGGCCACCCCCCCAAGCCCCGCGCAGCTCCAGCGGCTGCTATAGAGAAACCCCCCAAAGCAGCAGAGACTGGCACTGACCTGGGACACAGCAGAAGAGCTCCAACCTCTACCAGCCACACTCCTGCACTGAGCCACTTTAAAGCATCTGGCGCCATGCTGGGGGGGGCGGTGCCACGCTGGGGGGGGCGGTGCCACGCTGGGGGGGGCGGTGCCACGCTGGGGGGGGCGGTGCCACGCTGGGGGGGGGCGGTGCCACGCTGGGGGGGGCGGTGCCACGCTGGGGGGGGCGGTGCCACGCTGGGGGGGCGGTGCCACGCTGGGGGGGGCGGTGCCACGCTGGGGGGGGCGGTGCCACGCTGGGGGGGGCGGTGCCACGCTGGGGGGGGCGGTGCCACGCTGGGGGGGGCGGTGCCACGCTGGGGGGGCGGTGCCACGCTGGGGGGGGCGGTGCCACGCTGGGGGGGGCGGTGCCACGCTGGGGGGGCGGTGCCACGCTGGGGGGGCGGTGCCACGCTGGGGGGGCGGTGCCACGCTGGGGGGGCGGTGCCACGCTGGGGGGGGCGGTGCCTGCGTTGTGACCTCACGCTCAGCGTTCCATGGGTTTTATTCCCCTCCAAGACAACACGTTGAGTTCTGAGCAGCTGAGGAGCCCTGGGGAACACCTGTACAGAAACGTTCCTCCAAGAGCTGTCAGAAAAACGTTCGTTCCGCCAGCACTGCCGGCCGTTACACACCGGATGGCAACATTGAGCTCCCCCGGGGCGGCACACGCCGCGGCACGGCTGCACTGCCGGCCGTTACACACAGGGTGGCAGCATTGAGCTCCCACGGGGCGGCACACGCCGCGGCACGGCTGCACTGCCGGCCGTTACACACCGGGTGGCAGCACTGAGCACCTCCCTGGGCGTGGGCAGCAGCCGGGCCCCCACCTGGCTTTTATTTTCCAATGCTAAAAGCCTTTTAGAAGCAGAGAGGGCAGACAGGGGTCGTTTCCAAAGCTTTCTTACGCACCAGTCACTCCAAGCCCTCCCTCTCCAGCTGCAAACCAGAGGTTTGCCTCCGCCTCGCCTCACCCCAGTACTTACACTTTTAAAGATAGTGTGGTCCCCTCGGAGAATTTTCAGCACTTTAGGGGGGGGCCCCCAGCCCTCGCTCACCTGCTCCTCTGCTGCAGCAGCCCCCTGCCCCACGTGGCAGAACCAGCCCACCCACAAGCCCCCCACTCCCTTTGAGTCGCCCCCAAAAAGGCACAAAATAAAGCAAACTGCCCAGCCAGCACCTCCTGCCTTTCACAGCAAGGACTGAACATTGCAGCTTTGGCCAAGACCATCAGCCCAAAGGAAGGCCTGGGCCCTGAGGAACTAAATGCAAGTGAACTATCTGACACCACCACAGTCCTGTGAATGTTGCAAAGCAGTAGTGCATGCGGTATAATAATTCGAAAGTTAAGGGCTGCTCAAGCTTTACACAAAGTATCCTATTCAGTTTTGGGTTCCACTTAACACAAAGTAAAAGTATAAAAGGTCAGAGGGAAAGCCAACTCTACCTCTGAACTACAGCAAGAAATACTGGAATCAAGGGGCCCTTTCTTCTGCTATTAATAGATGAAGAGAACATGAAAACTGATGGGCTAAACCAACAGGGCAAGATTAGAATAACTAGTAGAGAGAACGGAAGATACAAAGCTTCAACTGCATCTGTTTAGCAACGACTCCTACCAGATAACTTCCATGCCATAACTTTGCTGATTTCAAACAAGCCAGCTGGTGAAGCGTCTCGCTCACAGGCGGCCGACGAGGAGACGTGCAGAAGGCAGAGGCGAGGGAACAAGTCCTGAGCTTTGCTGCAGGCTGTCCTGCGGCTTCCCCTACCGACTCTTTCCCGTACACCACCGCAGAAGGAGTTGGGTGAATTTTGTCTCAAACCGGCTCCTAAGACAACCTCCGCTTTTTCCCTGGGTGCCTACGTGGGTGTTGCTTCATCTTTCCCTCACGCTCGGTACGGCATTCGGGTGCAGAGCAAGGCTCTGGACAGCCAAACCGAACTCCTGTGCTGAAGAAAAGGAAGCGGAAGCACAGGCTGAGCCCCTGAGCTCTAAACATTCACTGAGCCCCAGGAAATGCCTGCATGTGCTGGCTGCTGCCACCTCCTCGTTGCCCCGGGCCTGCTCATTGGAGGCTGCCTGGCAAAAGCACCTGCCCCCACTTTCCTCGGCGTTCTTTGAATACCCAGGTTGGAAACCTAAGAGGTAGCGTACTAATTGGAAAGCATGTTCCAGCGGGCGTGGCTGGAGGCTGGGCGCCGCCGCCGCTTTCTCTGCTCCCCGCCCCTCCTTTGCGCGGCCCCTAATCACGTGACGATCGCTGGGCGAGTCTGGGTGCTGCTGGGTTCGCCCTGGGATCGCTGGGCGAGTCTGGGTGCTGCCGGGTTCACCCTGGGATCGCTGGGCGAGTCTGAGGGCATTGGGGTCAGCCTGCAAGAGCTGGGAGAGACAGGAGAACAGCTCGTGAACTGGGAGTAGACTGCTCCCGACCGCGGCAAATCGACACCCACCCCCCCCCCCCCCGCCGCTGGTGTTTCTCGGCCCCCCCCTCGCTGCCGCCCACCCTCAAACCCATAGCAGAGTCCTGCAGCAGGCACAGAGCAACTCCAGAGAGCAGCAGAGTCCACACTGAGCTCGCTGATGCGGAGCGGAGAAAGCAGAGGGGACGAGGATTACGCTGGCTAGGTCGGAGCCGACGGGGCGAGGGCGGCGCCATCTTGGGAAGGGCAGGCGCTGTCACGGGGAGGGCGACGCCATCTTGGAAAGGGCAGGCGCTGTCACGGGGAGATCGACGCCATCTTGGGAAGGGCAGGCGCTGTCACGGGTAGGGCGGCGCCATCTTGGGAAGGGCAGGCGCTGTCACGGGGAGGACGATGCCGTCTTGGTGCCCTCACTTCCGTCTACATGCCCCCAGCCCTCCTTTCTCACCCTCTAAGGCCCTTGAGGTGCTCGCAGCTCGCCTTGAGATGCCGGGGGAGATGTGGCTGGGGGACCCTGGGACTGCAGGACACCCAATACCGGGGTGAGACCACCCCAATCCTGCGGGACCCCAAACCCTGGAACCCCCCCCGAGACCTCTAACACAACACCACCACTCCCCGCCCCCTCAGCTGCTTCAGGACCCTCCAGAGACCCCCCCGGAGACCCTCCAGAGGCCGCCAGACACCTCTCGATGCCCACAAAGCCCCTCTAGACGCCCCAGAATACCTCTCTGCGCCTCCCTGCAGAGGCCACTCACACCCTTGGCAGCAGGCGACAGCAAGCAGTACCTGGCCGTGCCCACAAGGTGGGAGCAGTGAGCAGAAGAGCCAGGGGCGCTAGGGACACCGAGACTCCAGCAGTGCCACACAGCAACCCACACGCTGTGGGGACCTGACACAGAGACCCCGAAACCACACTGAGGCACAGACCCCCCCACTCCTCCCTGACCCTCCAGACATGACCCAGGAGCCCCTCCAGAGGTCCCCAGACACCTCTAGATGCTCCCAGAACCCTTCACATGCCCCCAAATTCCCCTTTCATACCCCCAAGCCCACTTCAGATGACAGCAGACCCTCCTTAACAGGCCCCCAGCGCTCAGCAGGTCCGGTGCTGCTGTGCCTCGGGAGCAGATCAGCTGGTCTCCCTGCAGAGCTTTTTCCAGTCAATGAAAAAACAGCACACCACACACACACACGAAAGACAATCCACTGTTTTAATTGAGAGACAGTTGCTATTTCTGCTTCAAACCACACCCCACACCCCCCCGTGGCTCTGCTCAGGATGTGCTTTTCTCCTCTAGAAGCCTTTCTACAGAACAGAGGGGGGTCACGTCAAGGCCTTTCTGCACACAAATCACTGCCCTTCTGCAATCTCTCAATAAGCAGCACCGCTGTTCCTCGGCTGGAACACCTCACACTCACTCTTACACTTTCCCGGGGCTTTCCCTCCCCTCCAAGAACGTCCTGGCATTTCAAACATTTGGCATTTCAGGTCTGCAAGCAGCCTTTGTGGGAGGCTGCCCTCACCCCTCCCTCACTGCTCCTCTGCTGTATCCTCGCCCACCCCGCTGTGGCATCACAGAAGGAAAGACAGCCGAGCGGCTACGCTCCTGTTCTTTTTATCACCCCGAGCCGGGGACAGCCTTCTGGGCAAGGTTTGCAGCTTCAGCACACAGCTGAGCTTTGCTCTCACCCATTAAACCCTTTGGTGGTTTCAGCTTCCCGAGGATGTGTCGGCACAAGTCCTTGTCGGGGCACCGCAAACAGGGAGAGACAAAGCTCCGAGATCCAGGAAGAGGACGGCTGAGCAGACACCCCTAAAGAGAGAAACTTCATCAGCTGAACCTCACACTTCTCCCAGCTTTGCAACAGCAAAGAACTTTGTGAACAACACAGTGGTGCTCCTAAGGAGGTCACCAGCTTGCAAGTTACAGGAGAAATAAAAACCTTTTTATTACAGAAGCACTGGCAAAAATTTACGGACAGGAACAGCAGACGAGCAAATTCTGCGATTGAGCTAACGACAGACATCAGGCCTAGGATCTGGCTACCCTGACAAAGGATGCCAACAGGACAGAGTGAGGCCTCAGCAGCACTCCCAAAAAGCCCCACAGAGAGCCACAGGCTCTGGCCCGTGCCCCACCTACGGGCCGGCCCTCCTGGCAGCAGCGCAACACCACCTCTTCAGGAGCCCAGGGACTGACCTCAGCCCCCTAAGGGCCAGGCAAGGTTGGTTCCTGTTAGCTGCCTAAAGCAGCCTCCCCAGCCCTGCTTCCAGGGACCTTGGGCTGCTGCTGGGGACAGAAGGGGGATGGAGGGCTCCACAACTCGTCACACAGACCCCGAGCACAGGGCTGTTAAGCTGACAGGGTGCCAAGGGAACAGGCTGCCATGAAGGCACAGACCCAGGCCCTGAACTACAGGGTGGGTCACCTTGCCGCAGCAACACGACCCAGCGGCTTCGCTGCGTCCGACGAATAAAAGGAGGAAGTTCCACAGGAACAGAAGGGAAAACCTTTTCACTGTGTGTGCCAGAGCCCTGGAGCAGGCTGCCCAGAGAGTTAGTGGAGTCTCTGGAGACATTCAAAACCCGCCCCAGGTGATCCTGCACTGGCACAGGGGTTGGACCGGATGCTATTTTGGGGTCCCTTCCAACCCCTAACACTCAGTGATTCTGTGATTAGCTATGCTGGTGACAGAGTCTCACTGAGTGCTCTTTAAAATGTTTTTCTTTTCTTTCAGCCTAGGAGTTTCATATTTAAATAGACCTTCTGCTCTGTCTTCCCCCTTCCTTCTTCCATCTTGCGTCTAAACACTAGGAGAGCTTGATGAGCTCTATCCTGGACGTCCCAACGTAACACATCTCAACTGCATACATGGATTTTGTAATCTTTTGCCCCATTGCTCGCACAGGGTGGATTAAGTTCATTACTTAGAGCTTGTCAGGACAGCTGTTGAAGTGTCCTGTGCAATGCAGGAGGAGTTGAATCCCATAGGAAACCACATTACTGTGCTTTGTCAGCCTGGTTATGGTCAGAAACCTCCTTCATTTTTTTTTCTCTTGAACAGATATATCACATGAGTCCCCAGAATTAATTTGCCTCTTCTCATAATTATTTCTTTAAAACTGTCTTAGAAGTGTCTCTGTCCTTCCCTCTCTCTAGATACTGGCCTCCTGAGCCCACGGCAGACTTGCACAGAGCTACTGCGAGCACCACTCTGCACGGCCTCTGGGGGGCTTTCAAGCACAGGCACCCCAGGAGAATCCAAACCTAACCTTGCAGCTGGCCTTAGAGCTCCTCTTTGGAAAAGTGTCGCTGCCAGGGCCCACAAACCAACGTCCTCTGTCGGCAAACCGGATGTAAGGGCTGAAAAGTGTCAACGGAAACCGTAATCGGATGGCCCAGGAAGATCCTGCCGGTCTGAACACACCAGACCTGGAATGCACAAAGAAACTCTGTTAACAACTGCCTGTGTGTCTGCTCATAGCTTGAGGAGTAACAGAGCAGAACCAATTCCCAAAAGGTTTTCACTGCGTTCCCAGGGCAAGTAGAGGCTTGCTCTGGCTGTAGTTAATACCTAGAAATTCCTATCAAAATCTTTGCAGCACAACAAGAAAAAAACCAAACCAACCAAACCACAAACTGCTTTATATTATTAAGTAGGAACTCGAAAGCTTACAGGAACTGTGGGGATTTTTTTATGACAAATTATTCCTTTTCTTTTTTTCAGTGAGCAATTGGGTTTCCAACAGCTCCACATTCTGACACCAAAGCACCCCGCTCCGTGTCAGGGCTTGTGGCTGAGGCCGAATACAAATCTGCAACTGGTCCTCAGGCAAAGCAGTTAAGCTCCCTGAAAAAAAAGGAAAGAAAGCAAGAGTGAGTCAACCATAAAAACAAGACCTAACCAAACCCCCAAAGCCATTTTGTCAGGAAGTCGCCTCCACTATCACCCGCCACATGCTGAAATTCCCTTCCCCTGGGGCTCCTGCTTGGCCCACAGCTGGGGAACATAAAGCAAGGCACAGCCCTGTGGGTACCTGCTGCCCTGGAGCCACCAAAACCGGAGCACCCAGTCACTACCAATCCCACAGCAGACCCAAGATACAACAGGGACTCCATAGAGACTCCAAAACCTCACTGAGAACCCCCCAACTCCTTCAGGACCCCCACAGATTCTCCAACTTAGATGCCCACAAAACCCCTTTGGTTGCACCCAAACCCCCCATCTGAAACACCCAGCTCCACTTTAGGTACCCCCAGATGCTTCCAATGTCCCCAGACCCGCTGGTGGACCAGCCCAGAACCCCCTGACACTATCCCAGACCCTTTCAGGGGGCTCCACACCCCTTCTAGATGCCCACAAAACCCCTTCACACGCCAAAAGAAACCTTTACCTGCCTCCAAACCCCACGTGGGGGCCACTTAGCAGCGGGTGGCAGCAACCAAGTCTGTTGCTCTCACCAATTAAACCCTTTGGTGCTCTCAGCTCTCTGACCCTGTGTCAGTGCAAGTCCTTGTCGGCCGGCACCTTCGTCCTGATCCAGGCGGAGAGAGAACTGCCAGGAACACAGCTTCGCCGCTCCGCTTGCGGCACGCCTGCTGCCGAGGGCAGCCTCGTCCGCAGCCTGCCCGAGAGGAACACGGCCCCCGGGGCCGGGGGACACACAAAAGCCTTCCACAAAGGAAACAAGGGAAGTCTCTTGGCCACTCTTCACGTGCCGAGTGCGATTGTCATGCGGAACACACCGCGGCATCTGGAACGAGTTTAAGTCCAGGTCTGTGGCAGCACAGAGGTTCCTGGAATATCCCGGTACATCGATCCACAGGAGGTTGTCTTTCGGTCCCCAGTCTGATGCTTGGCAGCACAGCCATCACACCATTTCTCTCGAGTGCTTTGAACTGACAATTCATGCAGGAGAATAAAACCAAACAGGAGTAAGCAGCTTGGAAAAGAACTTTGATCATCACCAGGCCCAGCAAGAGGACACAGTCTCAGGCTGCACCAGGGGAGGTTTAGGCTAGAGGTTAGGAAGAGGTTCTGCACAGAGAGAGTGATGGCCCATTGGAATGGGCTGCCCAGGGTGGTGGTGGAGTCACCATCTTTGGAGGTGTTCAGGAGGAGACTGGATAGGGTGCCTGGTTGCTTGGTTTAGTTGATTAGGTGGTGTTGGATGATAGGTTGGACACGATGATCTTGAAGGTCTCTTCCAACTCGGTCTGGTCTATTCTATTCTATTCCGTTCCATTCCATTCCAACACCATCTAATCAACTAAACCACGGCACTGAGTGCCTCATCCAGTCTCTTTCTAAACACTTCCAGTGATGGTGACTCCCTGGGCACCACCTCCCTGAGCAGCACATTCCAAAGGCCAATCTCTCTTTCAACCTGCTCTATTCTATTCTATGAAGACCTTCTTCCTAACATCCAGCCTAAACCTCCCCTGGCACAGCTTGAGACTGTGTCCTCTTGTTCTGGTGCTGCTTGCCTGGGAGAAGAGACCAACCCCCACCTGGCTACAACCAGAACTGAGGGGACTGCAATCCTTGCAGCTTCAGCTTTCCTTCTCTGCTACTTCTTTTTTCAGATGGATTGTTTTTCAAAGGGACTGCTGGACAGCAGAACAGGATGGATGGCTGGGCCCCAAGAGCGGTGGGGAACAGAGTTAAACCCAGCCGGTGGCCGGCCGGGCACAAGTGGTGTTCCCCAGGACACCCCTTGTGAGAGAGTGAGTCCAGAGAAGGGCCACAAAGCTGGTGAGGGGTCTGGATAACAAGCCTTACGAGGAGTGGCTGAAGGAACTGGGACTGTTTAATCTGCAGAAGAGGAAGCTGAGGGAATTAAGGTATGGTCTGGCTTCAGCTCTCAACTACTTCCACGTTGAGCAAGGACAGCTTGTACTCACAGAAGGCACTGGCTGCTTGGGTTCAAGGTTCCTGCAGAGCTCAGGCTATCTCTCTTGATTAGTGAGGTCGTCCTGTCACCTAGGCAGAGAGAAGAAAATGCAGCTATGAAATGAGACCACTGGAATCGTGAGACTCGTTCTGTGTGAGACTCCAGGAGAATCCAAACCTAACCTTGGAGCTGCCCTGAAGAGCTCCTCTTTGGAAAAGTCTCGCTGCCGGGCCCCACAAACCCCACACCCTCTGTCAGCAAACCGGATGTACGAGCTGAAGAGTGTCGACAGAAACTGTACGTGGACAGCTCAGGAAGATCCTGCCAGTCCCAGCACACCAGTCCTGGAATGATCAAAGAAAGTCCGTTAACAACTGTCTGTGTGTCTGCTCATAGCTTGAGGAGAACCCCCCAACTCCTTCAGGACCCCCCCAGACTCCCCAACTTAGATGCCCACAAAACCCCTTTGGATGCACCCAAACCCCCCATCTGATACGCCCAGCTCCGTTTTAGGTACCCCCAGACGCTTCTAATGTCCCCAGACCCGCTGGTAGACCAGCCCAGAACCCCCTGACACTATCCCAGACCCTTTCAGGGGGCTCCACACCCCTTCTAGATGCCCACAAAACCCCTTCACATGCCAAAAGAAACCTTTACCTGCCTCCAAACCCCATTTGGGGGCCACTCAGACCCCTTAGCAGCGGGTGGCAGCAACCAAGTCTGTTGCTCTCACCAATTAAACCTGGATGTTAGGAAGAAGGTCTTCATAGAATAGAATAGAGCAGGTTGAAAGAGAGATTGGCCTTTGGAATGTGCTGCCCAGGGAGGTGGTGGAGTCACCATCACTGGAAGTGTTTAGAAAGAGACTGGATGAGGCACTCAGTGCCGTGGTTTAGTTGATTAGATGGTGATGGAATGGAATGGACCGGACCAGGTTGGAAGAGACCTTCAAGATCATCGTGTCCAACCTATCATCCAACACCACCTAATCAACTAAACCATGCAACCAAGCACCCTATCCAGTCTCCTCATGAACACCTCCAAAGATGGTGACTCCACCACCTCCCTGGGCAGCCCATTCCAATGGGCAATCACTCTCTCTGTGCAGAACCTCTTCCTAACCTCTAGCCTAAACCTCCCCTGCCACAGCTTGAGACTGTGTCCTCTTGTTCTGGTGCTGCTTGCCTGGAAGAAGAGACCAACCCCCACCTGGCTACAACCTCCCTTCAGGGAGTTGCAGAGAGCAAGAAGGTCTCCCCTGAGCCTCCTCTTCTCCAGGCTAAGCAACCCCAGCTCCCTCAGCGTCTCCTCACAGGCCTGTGCTCCAAACCCCTCCCCAGCTTTGTTGCCCTTCTCCGGACTCCTTCCAGCAACTCAACGTCTTGCTTAAACGGAGGGGCCCAGAACTGGACACGGGACTCAAGGTGTGCCCTAACCAGTGCCAAGTGCAGGGGCAGAATGACCTCCCTGCTCCTGCTGGCCACACTGTTCCTGATATTGGCCAGGTTGCCAGTGGCCTTCTTGGCCACCCGTGCACGCTGCTGGTCACGACCAGAAGACAGGGATCAGAAGAGTCTTTGGCCAAGCTGTAAACCACTTCCTAACATCCAGCCTAAACCTCCCCTGGCACAGCTTGAGACTGTGTCCTCTTGTTCTGGTGCTGCTTGCCTGGGAGAAGAGACCAACCCCCACCTGGCTACAACCAGAACTGAGGGGACTGCAATCCTTGCAGCTTCAACTTTCCTTCTCTGCTACTTCTTTTTTCAGATGGATTGTTTTTCAAAGGGACTGCTGGACAGCAGAACAGGATGGATGGCTGGGCCCCAAGAGCGGTGGGGAACAGAGTTAAACCCAGCCGGTGGCCGGCCGGGCACGAGTGGTGTTCCCCAGGACACCCCTTGTGAGAGAGTGAGTCCAGAGAAGGGCCACAAAGCTGGTGAGGGGTCTGGATAACAAGCCTTAGGAGGAGTGGCTGAAGGAACTGGGACTGTTTAATCTGCAGAAGAGGAAGCTGAGGGAATTATGGCGTGGTCTGGCTTCAGCTCTCAACTAGTTCCACGTTGAGCAAGGACAGCTTGTACTCACAGAAGGCACTGGCTGCTTGGGTTCAAGGTTCCTGCAGAGCTCAGGCTATCTCTCTTCATTAGTGAGGTCGTCCTGTCACCTAGGCAGAGAGAAGAAAATGCAGCTATGAAATTAGACCACTGGAATCGTGAGACTCGTTCTGTGTGAGACTCCAGGAGAATCCAAACCTAACCTTGGAGCTGCCCTGAAGAGCTCCTCATAGCTTGAGGAGTACCAGAGCAGGAACAATTCCCAAAAGGTTTTCACTGCATTCCTAGGGCACTTGAAGGATTGCCCTGGCTGTAGTTAATACCTAGAAATTCCTATCAAAATCTTTGCAGCACAGCAAGGAAATTGAGGGATGGGAAGGCAATATGTACTTACACGTTAGGCAAGAATTGGCTTTGCAAACTAATCTCTCTAACTGTTGGATATGCACTGAACTTCCTCGAGGCCAAATGAGGACCCCTTTATTTGGGGAAGCCTCAATGAATTGGACTTGGGGGGCATCAGACTGGGTGACTACATCTGAGAGTACCTTCCACAAGTGTCAGCATGGGAAAGATAGCTCAGAAAGCCTGGGTCCAAAGTTTGCCTTAAGAAAATATAGTATAGGAATATACTGTTGGCTGTGAGAAAGGGGGGAACTGATGAACAGAAAAGTCTCATTAACAGAACCACAGAGTTGATAAGAATTTTCCGCTTGTTAGCTGAAATGCTGGGACGCAGGGAGGGGGAGAGGGGCTGGCAGACAGCCTTTGGATAGAGAAGGAATAACAGGAT
Organism: Melanerpes formicivorus; assembly: GCF_026170545.1. Taxonomy (NCBI): domain Eukaryota; kingdom Metazoa; phylum Chordata; class Aves; order Piciformes; family Picidae; genus Melanerpes; species Melanerpes formicivorus. Next base: position 102,261 of record NW_027142531.1, read on the forward strand.
TTGTCAGTGATTCACTTCTGTTAGTCTTGGACAAGATGCTCTTTTGGATAAGACAAAGGACACCTGCATGATATGTGTACTTCTGCTCTTTTAGAGAGATAAGCTTTGTATAGATAGGCAGCATCTGGGCCTCTGTCATTATAGACAGATAACTTTTTGTATAAAAGTTTGCCCAAACCTCTCTGAAGACACACAGCTCTTTTGAAATGATCCTACCTGTGTCAGGCGCCAGAATAGAAGCACGATACAAGAGACTTACTGAGTCTCTTGTGTGTCTTTCTCTAAGTCATTATCAACGCTGTTTGCAGCACAAACCCAAACCCAAACCCACCCCGAGACACCCCCAGCTCCCACGGGAGCCTGCAGAGACCTCCCAAAGGGTCCGTCGGAGGTGCCCAGCTGCCTCCCCACGACCCTTGACCCTTTCCGATGGCCCCACGAGAACTTTACGTATCCCCAGACCCTTTTAGGTGTCCCCAAGACCTCCTCCGTCACCCCCAAAAGCCCTGCCGATGGCCCCAGACCACCTTCAGACGCCGGAAGGAACACACCTGGGAGTCCCGGGCCGGCAGCGACACCGGGACCGGACCCGCTGCGGCGCAGGCGCCGTGTCCATAGCGACCACCGGGACGCTGCCCCCCTGGCGCGAGCAGAGCCGGGCTAGGGCGCAGGCGCCGGATCCATAGCGACGCTCGAGTCAAGCTCTCCGCCCTCCGCTCTTCCCCTAAGAATTTTCGAGCATTCAGCGCAGTTAGGCTGCAGAAATTAGCTCACCCAGGGCGGCACACGCCGCGGCACGGCTGCACTGCCGGCCATTACACACCGGGTTGAGCACTGACCTCCCCCGGGGCGGTATACGCCGCGGCACGGCTGCACTGCCGGCCATTACACACAGGGTTGAGCACTGAGCTCCCCCGGGGCGGTATACGCCGCGGCACGGCTGCACTGCCGGCCATTACACACCGGGTGGCAGCATTGAGCTCCCCCGGGGCGGCACACGCCGCGGCACGGCTGCACTGCCGGCCGTTACACACCGGGTGGCAGCATTGAGCTCCCCCGGGGCGGCACACGCCGCGGCACGGCTGCACTGCCGGCCATTACACACAGGGTGGCAGCATTGAGCTCCCACGGGGCCTCTGGGTACGGTTGAGGCAGCAGCCGCCACCCCCGCAGAGCCCCGCCGGCCAAGCCCGGACACGCCCGCCCCCCTCCCCCCCCCCCCAAAGCCCCGCGCTGCCCCGCCGGTGGCCACCCCCCCAAGCCCCGCGCAGCTCCAGCGGCTGCTATAGAGAAACCCCCCAAAGCAGCAGAGACTGGCACTGACCTGGGACACAGCAGAAGAGCTCCAACCTCTAGCAGCCACAACCCTGCACTGAGCCACTTTAAGCATCTGGCGCCATGTTGTTGAGGGCGGTGCCACGCTGGGGGGGGGCGGTGCCACGCTGGGGGGGGCGGTGCCACGCTGGGGGGGGGCGGTGCCACGCTGGGGGGGGGGGGGTGCCACGCTGGGGGGGGGGGGTGCCACGCTGGGGGGGGCGGTGCCACGCTGGGGGGGGCGGTGCCACGCTGGGGGGGCGGTGCCACGCTGGGGGGGGCGGTGCCACGCTGGGGGGGGCGGTGCCACGCTGGGGGGGGCGGTGCCACGCTGGGGGGGCGGTGCCACGCTGGGGGGGCGGTGCCACGCTGGGGGGGGCGGTGCCACGCTGGGGGGGGGCGGTGCCACGCTGGGGGGGGCGGTGCCACGCTGGGGGGGGCGGTGCCACGCTGGGGGGGGCGGTGCCACGCTGGGGGGGGCGGTGCCACGCTGGGGGGGGCGGTGCCACGCTGGGGGGGGGCGGTGCCACGCTGGGGGGGGCGGTGCCACGCTGGGGGGGCGGTGCCACGCTGGGGGGGCGGTGCCACGCTGGGGGGGGCGGTGCCACGCTGGGGGGGCGGTGCCACGCTGGGGGGGCGGTGCCACGCTGGGGGGGGCGGTGCCACGCTGGGGGGGGGCGGTGCCTGCGTTGTGACCTCACGCTCAGCGTTCCATGGGTTTTAATCCCCTCCAAGACAACACGTTGAGTTCTGAGCAGCTGAGGAGCCCTGGGGAACACCTGTACAGAAACGTTCCTCCAAGAGCTGTCAGAAAAACGTTCGTTCCGCCAGCACTGCCGGCCGTTACACACCGGATGGCAACATTGAGCTCCCCCGGGGCGGCACACGCCGCGGCACGGCTGCACTGCCGGCCGTTACACACAGGGTGGCAGCATTGAGCTCCCACGGGGCGGCACACGCCGCGGCACGGCTGCACTGCCGGCCGTTACACACCGGGTGGCAGCACTGAGCACCTCCCTGGGCGTGGGCAGCAGCCGGGCCCCCACCTGGCTTTTATTTTCCAATGCTAAAAGCCTTTTAGAAGCAGAGAGGGCAGACAGGGGTCGTTTCCAAAGCTTTCTTACGCACCAGTCACTCCAAGCCCTCCCTCTCCAGCTGCAAACCAGAGGTTTGCCTCCGCCTCGCCTCACCCCAGTACTTACACTTTTAAAGATAGTGTGGTCCCCTCGGAGAATTTTCAGCACTTTAGGGGGGGGCCCCCAGCCCTCGCTCACCTGCTCCTCTGCTGCAGCAGCCCCCTGCCCCACGTGGCAGAACCAGCCCACCCACAAGCCCCCCACTCCCTTTGAGTCGCCCCCAAAAAGGCACAAAATAAAGCAAACTGCCCAGCCAGCACCTCCTGCCTTTCACAGCAAGGACTGAACATTGCAGCTTTGGCCAAGACCATCAGCCCAAAGGAAGGCCTGGGCCCTGAGGAACTAAATGCAAGTGAACTATCTGACACCACCACAGTCCTGTGAATGTTGCAAAGCAGTAGTGCATGCGGTATAATAATTCGAAAGTTAAGGGCTGCTCAAGCTTTACACAAAGTATCCTATTCAGTTTTGGGTTCCACTTAACACAAAGTAAAAGTATAAAAGGTCAGAGGGAAAGCCAACTCTACCTCTGAACTACAGCAAGAAATACTGGAATCAAGGGGCCCTTTCTTCTGCTATTAATAGATGAAGAGAACATGAAAACTGATGGGCTAAACCAACAGGGCAAGATTAGAATAACTAGTAGAGAGAACGGAAGATACAAAGCTTCAACTGCATCTGTTTAGCAACGACTCCTACCAGATAACTTCCATGCCATAACTTTGCTGATTTCAAACAAGCCAGCTGGTGAAGCGTCTCGCTCACAGGCGGCCGACGAGGAGACGTGCAGAAGGCAGAGGCGAGGGAACAAGTCCTGAGCTTTGCTGCAGGCTGTCCTGCGGCTTCCCCTACCGACTCTTTCCCGTACACCACCGCAGAAGGAGTTGGGTGAATTTTGTCTCAAACCGGCTCCTAAGACAACCTCCGCTTTTTCCCTGGGTGCCTACGTGGGTGTTGCTTCATCTTTCCCTCACGCTCGGTACGGCATTCGGGTGCAGAGCAAGGCTCTGGACAGCCAAACCGAACTCCTGTGCTGAAGAAAAGGAAGCGGAAGCACAGGCTGAGCCCCTGAGCTCTAAACATTCACTGAGCCCCAGGAAATGCCTGCATGTGCTGGCTGCTGCCACCTCCTCGTTGCCCCGGGCCTGCTCATTGGAGGCTGCCTGGCAAAAGCACCTGCCCCCACTTTCCTCGGCGTTCTTTGAATACCCAGGTTGGAAACCTAAGAGGTAGCGTACTAATTGGAAAGCATGTTCCAGCGGGCGTGGCTGGAGGCTGGGCGCCGCCGCCGCTTTCTCTGCTCCCCGCCCCTCCTTTGCGCGGCCCCTAATCACGTGACGATCGCTGGGCGAGTCTGGGTGCTGCTGGGTTCGCCCTGGGATCGCTGGGCGAGTCTGGGTGCTGCCGGGTTCACCCTGGGATCGCTGGGCGAGTCTGAGGGCATTGGGGTCAGCCTGCAAGAGCTGGGAGAGACAGGAGAACAGCTCGTGAACTGGGAGTAGACTGCTCCCGACCGCGGCAAATCGACACCCACCCCCCCCCCCCGCCGCCGCTGGTGTTTCTCGGCCCCCCCCTCGCTGCCGCCCACCCTCAAACCCATAGCAGAGTCCTGCAGCAGGCACAGAGCAACTCCAGAGAGCAGCAGAGTCCACACTGAGCTCGCTGATGCGGAGCGGAGAAAGCAGAGGGGACGAGGATTACGCTGGCTAGGTCGGAGCCGACGGGGCGAGGGCGGCGCCATCTTGGGAAGGGCAGGCGCTGTCACGGGGAGGGCGACGCCATCTTGGAAAGGGCAGGCGCTGTCACGGGGAGATCGACGCCATCTTGGGAAGGGCAGGCGCTGTCACGGGTAGGGCGGCGCCATCTTGGGAAGGGCAGGCGCTGTCACGGGGAGGACGGTGCCGTCTTGGTGCCCTCACTTCCGTCTACATGCCCCCAGCCCTCCTTTCTCACCCTCTAAGGCCCTTGAGGTGCTCGCAGCTCGCCTTGAGATGCCGGGGGAGATGTGGCTGGGGGACCCTGGGACTGCAGGACACCCAATACCGGGGTGAGACCACCCCAATCCTGCGGGACCCCAAACCCTGGAACCCCCCCCGAGACCTCTAACACAACACCACCACTCCCCGCCCCCTCAGCTGCTTCAGGACCCTCCAGAGACCCCCCCGGAGACCCTCCAGAGGCCGCCAGACACCTCTCGATGCCCACAAAGCCCCTCTAGACGCCCCAGAATACCTCTCTGCGCCTCCCTGCAGAGGCCACTCACACCCTTGGCAGCAGGCGACAGCAAGCAGTACCTGGCCGTGCCCACAAGGTGGGAGCAGTGAGCAGAAGAGCCAGGGGCGCTAGGGACACCGAGACTCCAGCAGTGCCACACAGCAACCCACACGCTGTGGGGACCTGACACAGAGACCCCGAAACCACACTGAGGCACAGACCCCCCCACTCCTCCGTGACCCTCCAGACATGACCCAGGAGCCCCTCCAGAGGTCCCCAGACACCTCTAGATGCTCCCAGAACCCTTCACATGCCCCCAAATTCCCCTTTCATGCCCCCAAGCCCACTTCAGATGACAGCAGACCCTCCTTAACAGGCCCCCAGCGCTCAGCAGGTCCGGTGCTGCTGTGCCTCGGGAGCAGATCAGCTGGTCTCCCTGCAGAGCTTTTTCCAGTCAATGAAAAAACAGCACACCACACACACACACGAAAGACAATCCACTGTTTTAATTGAGAGACAGTTGCTATTTCTGCTTCAAACCACACCCCACACCCCCCCGTGGCTCTGCTCAGGATGTGCTTTTCTCCTCTAGAAGCCTTTCTACAGAACAGAGGGGGGTCACGTCAAGGCCTTTCTGCACACAAATCACTGCCCTTCTGCAATCTCTCAATAAGCAGCACCGCTGTTCCTCTGCTGGAACACCTCACACTCACTCTTACACTTGCCCGGGGCTTTCCCTCCCCTCCAAGAACGTCCTGGCATTTCAAACATTTGGCATTTCAGGTCTGCAAGCAGCCTTTGTGGGAGGCTGCCCTCACCCCTCCCTCACTGCTCCTCTGCTGTATCCTCGCCCACCCCGCTGTGGCATCACAGAAGGAAAGACAGCCGAGCGGCTACGCTCCTGTTCTTTTTATCACCCCGAGCCGGGGACAGCCTTCTGGGCAAGGTTTGCAGCTTCAGCACACAGCTGAGCTTTGCTCTCACCCATTAAACCCTTTGGTGGTTTCAGCTTCCCGAGGATGTGTCGGCACAAGTCCTTGTCGGGGCACCGCAAACAGGGAGAGACAAAGCTCCGAGATCCAGGAAGAGGACGGCTGAGCAGACACCCCTAAAGAGAGAAACTTCATCAGCTGAACCTCACACTTCTCCCAGCTTTGCAACAGCAAAGAACTTTGTGAACAACACAGTGGTGCTCCTAAGGAGGTCACCAGCTTGCAAGTTACAGGAGAAATAAAAACCTTTTTATTACAGAAGCACTGGCAAAAATTTACGGACAGGAACAGCAGACGAGCAAATTCTGCGATTGAGCTAACGATAGACATCAGGCCTAGGATCTGGCTACCCTGACACAGGATGCCAACAGGACAGAGTGAGGCCTCAGCAGCACTCCCAAAAAGCCCCACAGAGAGCCACAGGCTCTGGCCCGTGCCCCACCTACGGGCCGGCCCTCCTGGCAGCAGCGCAACACCACCTCTTCAGGAGCCCAGGGACTGACCTCAGCCCCCTAAGGGCCAGGCAAGGTTGGTTCCTGTTAGCTGCCTAAAGCAGCCTCCCCAGCCCTGCTTCCAGGGACCTTGGGCTGCTGCTGGGGACAGAAGGGGGATGGAGGGCTCCACAACTCGTCACACAGACCCCGAGCACAGGGCTGTTAAGCTGACAGGGTGCCAAGGGAACAGGCTGCCATGAAGGCACAGACCCAGGCCCTGAACTACAGGGTGGGTCACCTTGCCGCAGCAACACGACCCAGCGGCTTCGCTGCGTCCGACGAATAAAAGGAGGAAGTTCCACAGGAACAGAAGGGAAAACCTTTTCACTGTGTGTGCCAGAGCCCTGGAGCAGGCTGCCCAGAGAGTTAGTGGAGTCTCTGGAGACATTCAAAACCCGCCCCAGGTGATCCTGCACTGGCACAGGGGTTGGACCGGATGCTATTTTGGGGTCCCTTCCAACCCCTAACACTCAGTGATTCTGTGATTAGCTATGCTGGTGACAGAGTCTCACTGAGTGCTCTTTAAAATGTTTTTCTTTTCTTTCAGCCTAGGAGTTTCATATTTAAATAGACCTTCTGCTCTGTCTTCCCCCTTCCTTCTTCCATCTTGCGTCTAAACACTAGGAGAGCTTGATGAGCTGTATCCTGGGCGTCCCAACGTAACACATCTCAACTGCATACATGGATTTTGTAATCTTTTGCCCCATTGCTCGCACAGGGTGGATTAAGTTCATTACTTAGAGCTCGTCAGGACAGCTGTTGAAGTGTCCTGTGCAATGCAGGAGGAGTTGAATCCCATAGGAAACCACATTACTGTGCTTTGTCAGCCTGGTTATGGTCAGAAACCTCCTTCATTTTTTTTTCTCTTGAACAGATATATCACATGAGTCCCCAGAATTAATTTGCCTCTTCTCATAATTATTTCTTTAAAACTGTCTTAGAAGTGTCTCTGTCCTTCCCTCTCTCTAGATACTGGCCTCCTGAGCCCACGGCAGACTTGCACAGAGCTACTGCGAGCACCACTCTGCACGGCCTCTGGGGGGCTTTCAAGCACAGGCACCCCAGGAGAATCCAAACCTAACCTTGCAGCTGGCCTTAGAGCTCCTCTTTGGAAAACTGTCGCTGCCAGGGCCCACAAACCAACGTCCTCTGTCGGCAAACCGGATGTAAGGGCTGAAAAGTGTCAACGGAAACCGTAATCGGATGGCCCAGGAAGATCCTGCCGGTCTGAACACACCGGACCTGGAATGCACAAAGAAACTCTGTTAACAACTGCCTGTGTGTCTGCTCATAGCTTGAGGAGTAACAGAGCAGAACCAATTCCCAAAAGGTTTTCACTGCGTTCCCAGGGCAAGTAGAGGCTTGCTCTGGCTGTAGTTAATACCTAGAAATTCCTATCAAAATCTTTGCAGCACAACAAGAAAAAAACCAAACCAACCAAACCACAAACTGCTTTATATTATTAAGTAGGAACTCGAAAGCTTACAGGAACTGTGGGGATTTTTTTATGACAAATTATTCCTTTTCTTTTTTTCAGTGAGCAATTGGGTTTCCAACAGCTCCACATTCTGACACCAAAGCACCCCGCTCCGCGTCAGGGCTTGTGGCTGAGGCCGAATACAAATCTGCAACTGGTCCTCAGGCAAAGCAGTTAAGCTCCCTGAAAAAAAAGGAAAGAAAGCAAGAGTGAGTCAACCATAAAAACAAGACCTAACCAAACCCCCAAAGCCATTTTGTCAGGAAGTCGCCTCCACTATCACCCGCCACATGCTGAAATTCCCTTCCCCTGGGGCTCCTGCTTGGCCCACAGCTGGGGAACATAAAGCAAGGCACAGCCCTGTGGGTACCTGCTGCCCTGGAGCCACCAAAACCGGAGCACCCAGTCACTACCAATCCCACAGCAGACCCAAGATACAACAGGGACTCCATAGAGACTCCAAAACCTCACTGAGAACCCCCCAACTCCTTCAGGACCCCCACAGATTCTCCAACTTAGATGCCCACAAAACCCCTTTGGTTGCACCCAAACCCCCCATCTGAAACACCCAGCTCCACTTTAGGTACCCCCAGATGCTTCCAATGTCCCCAGACCCGCTGGTGGACCAGCCCAGAACCCCCTGACACTATCCCAGACCCTTTCAGGGGGCTCCACACCCCTTCTAGATGCCCACAAAACCCCTTCACACGCCAAAAGAAACCTTTACCTGCCTCCAAACCCCACGTGGGGGCCACTTAGCAGCGGGTGGCAGCAACCAAGTCTGTTGCTCTCACCAATTAAACCCTTTGGTGCTCTCAGCTCTCTGACCCTGTGTCAGTGCAAGTCCTTGTCGGCCGGCACCTTCGTCCTGATCCAGGCGGAGAGAGAACTGCCAGGAACACAGCTTCGCCGCTCCGCTTGCGGCACGCCTGCTGCCGAGGGCAGCCTCGTCCGCAGCCTGCCCGAGAGGAACACGGCCCCCGGGGCCGGGGGACACACAAAAGCCTTCCACAAAGGTAACAAGGGAAGTCTCTTGGCCACTCTTCACGTGCCGAGTGCGATTGTCATGCGGAACACACCGCGGCATCTGGAACGAGTTTAAGTCCAGGTCTGTGGCAGCACAGAGGTTCCTGGAATATCCCGGTACATCGATCCACAGGAGGTTGTCTTTCGGTCCCCAGTCTGATGCTTGGCAGCACAGCCATCACACCATTTCTCTCGAGTGCTTTGAACTGACAATTCATGCAGGAGAATAAAACCAAACAGGAGTAAGCAGCTTGGAAAAGAACTTTGATCATCACCAGGCCCAGCAAGAGGACACAGTCTCAGGCTGCACCAGGGGAGGTTTAGGCTAGAGGTTAGGAAAAGGTTCTGCACAGAGAGAGTGATGGCCCATTGGAATGGGCTGCCCAGGGTGGTGGTGGAGTCACCATCTTTGGAGGTGTTCAGGAGGAGACTGGATAGGGTGCCTGGTTGCTTGGTTTAGTTGATTAGGTGGTGTTGGATGATAGGTTGGACACGATGATCTTGAAGGTCTCTTCCAACTCGGTCTGGTCTATTCTATTCTATTCCGTTCCATTCCATTCCAACACCATCTAATCAACTAAACCACGGCACTGAGTGCCTCATCCAGTCTCTTTCTAAACACTTCCAGTGATGGTGACTCCCTGGGCACCACCTCCCTGAGCAGCACATTCCAAAGGCCAATCTCTCTTTCAACCTGCTCTATTCTATTCTATGAAGACCTTCTTCCTAACATCCAGCCTAAACCTCCCCTGGCACAGCTTGAGACTGTGTCCTCTTGTTCTGGTGCTGCTTGCCTGGGAGAAGAGACCAACCCCCACCCGGCTACAACCAGAACTGAGGGGACTGCAATCCTTGCAGCTTCAGCTTTCCTTCTCTGCTACTTCTTTTTTCAGATGGATTGTTTTTCAAAGGGACTGCTGGACAGCAGAACAGGATGGATGGCTGGGCCCCAAGAGCGGTGGGGAACAGAGTTAAACCCAGCCGGTGGCCGGCCGGGCACGAGTGGTGTTCCACTTGATGAGCTTGATCCTTGGCGTCCCAACGTAACACATCTCAACTGCATACATGGATTTTGTAATCTTTTGCCCCATTGCTCGCACAGGGTGGATTAAGTTCATTACTTAGAGCTTGTCAGGACAGCTGTTGAAGTGTCCTGTGCAATGCAGGAGGAGTTGAATCCCATAGGAAACCACATTACTGTGCTTTGTCAGCCTGGTTATGGTCAGAAACCTCCTTCATTTTTTTTTCTCTTGAACAGATATATCACATGAGTCCCCAGAATTAATTTGCCTCTTCTCATAATTATTTCTTTAAAACTGTCTTAGAAGTGTCTCTGTCCTTCCCTCTCTCTAGATACTGGCCTCCTGAGCCCACGGCAGACTTGCACAGAGCTACTGCGAGCACCACTCTGCACGGCCTCTGGGGGGCTTTCAAGCACAGGCACCCCAGGAGAATCCAAACCTAACCTTGCAGCTGGCCTTAGAGCTCCTCTTTGGAAAACTGTCGCTGCCAGGGCCCACAAACCCAACATCCTCTGTCAGCAACCTGGATGTAAGAGCTGAAAAGTGTCAACAGAAATTGTACTTGGACACCTCAGGAAGATCCTTCAATGAAAGAGCTGGCTCCTCCTGAAGGGCAAGTATGAATGGAGCTCTCAAAGTACCACACTTCAGAGCCTCCTGCTTGCTAGCACTAAGACAATTGTTCATGTAGAACGACTGGCCACTCACTTCAGTCTTTGCAGCTTCAGCTTTCCTTCTCTGCTACTTCTTTTTTCAGAAGAGGAAGCTGAGGGAATTATGGCGTGGTCTGGCTTCAGCTCTCAACTACCTCCATGCTGGACAAGGACAGCTTGTACTCACAGAAAGCACTTGGGGGTTTGTGTGCGAAGTTCCTGTAGAGCTCAGGTCTCTGAGACTTCTGAACAGCTGTGCTTAGCCCAAAATCAGACAGTTTCACATCACCCTGGGAAAAAAAAAAATCCAAGAATTCAGAAAGATTGTGCTTGAGCAAAAGAAAAGGTTTAACCGCTCCACAGCCTCCTGAGCCCATGGCAGACTTGCAGAGCTACTGTGAGCACCACTCTGCACGGCCTCTGGGGGGGTTTCAAGCACAGGCACTCCAGGAGACTCCAGGCACTCCATAGAGACTCCAAAACCTCACTGAGAACCCCCCAACTCCTTCAGGACCCCCACAGATTCCCCAACTTAGATGCCCACAAAACCCCTTTGGAGGCACCCAAACCCCCCATCTGATACGCCCAGCTCCGGTTTAGGTACCCCCAGACGCTTCTAATGTCCCCAGACCCGCTGGTGGACCAGCCCAGAACCCCCTGACACTATCCCAGACCCTTTCAGGGGGCTCCACACCCCTTCTAGATGCCCACAAAACCCCTTCACATGCCAAAAGAAACCTTTACCTGCCTCCAAACCCCATTTGGGGGCCACTCAGACCCCGTAGCAGCGGGTGGCAGCAACCAAGTCTGTTGCTCTCACCAATTAAACCTGGATGTTAGGAAGAAGGTCTTCATAGAATAGAATAGAGCAGGATGAAAGAGAGATTGGCCTTTGGAATGTGCTGCCCAGGGAGGTGGTGGAGTCACCATCACTGGAAGTGTTTAGAAAGAGACTGGATGAGGCACTCAGTGCCGTGGTTTAGTTGATTAGATGGTGATGGAATGGAATGGACCGGACCAGGTTGGAAGAGACCTTCAAGATCATCGTGTCCAACCTATCATCCAACACCACCTAATCAACTAAACCATGCAACCAAGCACCCTATCCAGTCTCCTCCTGAACACCTCCAAAGATGGTGACTCCACCACCTCCCTGGGCAGCCCACTCCAATGGGCAATCACTCTCTCTGTGCAGAACCTCTTCCTAACCTCTAGCCTAAACCTCCCCTGCCACAGCTTGAGACTGTGTCCTCTTGTTCTGGTGCTGCTTGCCTGGAAGAAGAGACCAACCCCCACCTGGCTACAACCTCCCTTCAGGGAGTTGCAGAGAGCAAGAAGGTCTCCCCTGAGCCTCCTCTTCTCCAGGCTAAGCAACCCCAGCTCCCTCAGCCTCTCCTCACAGGCCTGTGCTCCAAACCCCTCCCCAGCTTTGTTGCCCTTCTCCGGACTCCTTCCAGCAACTCAACGTCTTGCTTAAACGGAGGGGCCCAGAACTGGACACGGGACTCAAGGTGTGCCCTAACCAGTGCCAAGTGCAGGGGCAGAATGACCTCCCTGCTCCTGCTGGCCACACTGTTCCTGATATTGGCCAGGTTGCCAGTGGCCTTCTTGGCCACCCGTGCACGCTGCTGGTCACGACCAGAAGACAGGGATCAGAAGAGTCTTTGGCCAAGCTGTAAACCACTTCCTAACATCCAGCCTAAACCTCCCCTGGCACAGCTTGAGACTGTGTCCTCTTGTTCTGGTGCTGCTTGCCTGGGAGAAGAGACCAACCCCCACCTGGCTACAACCAGAACTGAGGGGACTGCAATCCTTGCAGCTTCAACTTTCCTTCTCTGCTACTTCTTTTTTCAGATGGATTGTTTTTCAAAGGGACTGCTGGACAGCAGAACAGGATGGATGGCTGGGCCCCAAGAGCGGTGGGGAACAGAGTTAAACCCAGCCGGTGGCCGGCCGGGCACGAGTGGTGTTCCCCAGGACACCCCTTGTGAGAGAGTGAGTCCAGAGAAGGGCCACAAAGCTGGTGAGGGGTCTGGATAACAAGCCTTAGGAGGAGTGGCTGAAGGAACTGGGACTGTTTAATCTGCAGAAGAGGAAGCTGAGGGAATTATGGCGTGGTCTGGCTTCAGCTCTCAACTAGTTCCACGTTGAGCAAGGACAGCTTGTACTCACAGAAGGCACTGGCTGCTTGGGTTCAAGGTTCCTGCAGAGCTCAGGCTATCTCTCTTCATTAGTGAGGTCGTCCTGTCACCTAGGCAGAGAGAAGAAAATGCAGCTATGAAATTAGACCACTGGAATCGTGAGACTCGTTCTGTGTGCGACTCCAGGAGAATCCAAACCTAACCTTGGAGCTGCCCTGAAGAGCTCCTCTTTGGAAAACTCTCGCTGCCGGGCCCCACAAACCCCACACCCTCTGTCAGCAAACCGGATGTACGAGCTGAAGAGTGTCGACAGAAACTGTACGTGGACAGCTCAGGAAGATCCTGCCAGTCCCAGCACACCAGACCTGGAATGATCAAAGAAAGTCCGTTAACAACTGTCTGTGTGTCTGCTCATAGCTTGAGGAGAACCCCCCAACTCCTTCAGGACCCCCCCAGACTCCCCAACTTAGATGCCCACAAAACCCCTTTGGATGCACCCAAACCCCCCATCTGATACGCCCAGATCCGTTTTAGGTACCCCCAGACGCTTCTAATGTCCCCAGACCCGCTGGTAGACCAGCCCAGAACCCCCTGACACTATCCCAGACCCTTTCAGGGGGCTCCACACCCCTTCTAGATGCCCACAAAACCCCTTCACATGCCAAAAGAAACCTTTACCTGCCTCCAAACCCCATTAGGGGGCCACTCAGACCCCTTAGCAGCGGGTGGCAGCAACCAAGTCTGTTGCTCTCACCAATTAAACCTGGATGTTAGGAAGAAGGTCTTCATAGAATAGAATAGAGCAGGTTGAAAGAGAGATTGGCCTTTGGAATGTGCTGCCCAGGGAGGTGGTGGAGTCACCATCACTGGAAGTGTTTAGAAAGAGACTGGATGAGGCACTCAGTGCCATGGTTTAGTTGATTAGATGGTGATGGAATGGAATGGACCGGACCAGGTTGGAAGAGACCTTCAAGATCATCGTGTCCAACCTATCATCCAACACCACCTAATCAACTAAACCATGCAACCAAGCACCCTATCCAGTCTCCTCATGAACACCTCCAAAGATGGTGACTCCACCACCTCCCTGGGCAGCCCATTCCAATGGGCAATCACTCTCTCTGTGCAGAACCTCTTCCTAACCTCTAGCCTAAACCTCCCCTGCCACAGCTTGAGACTGTGTCCTCTTGTTCTGGTGCTGCTTGCCTGGAAGAAGAGACCAACCCCCACCTGGCTACAACCTCCCTTCAGGGAGTTGCAGAGAGCAAGAAGGTCTCCCCTGAGCCTCCTCTTCTCCAGGCTAAGCAACCCCAGCTCCCTCAGCCTCTCCTCACAGGCCTGTGCTCCAAACCCCTCCCCAGCTTTGTTGCCCTTCTCCGGACTCCTTCCAGCAACTCAACGTCTTGCTTAAACGGAGGGGCCCAGAACTGGACACGGGACTCAAGGTGTGCCCTAACCAGTGCCAAGTGCAGGGGCAGAATGACCTCCCTGCTCCTGCTGGCCACACTGTTCCTGATATTGGCCAGGTTGCCAGTGGCCTTCTTGGCCACCCGTGCACGCTGCTGGTCACGACCAGAAGACAGGGATCAGAAGAGTCTTCGGCCAAGCTGTAAACCTCTTCCTAACATTCAGCCTAAACCTCCCCTGGCACAGCTTGAGACTGTGTCCTCTTGTTCTGGTGCTGCTTGCCTGGGAGAAGAGACCAACCCCCACCTGGCTACAACCAGAACTGAGGGGACTGCAATCCTTGCAGCTTCAACTTTCCTTCTCTGCTACTTCTTTTTTCAGATGGATTGTTTTTCAAAGGGACTGCTGGACAGCAGAACAGGATGGATGGCTGGGCCCCAAGAGCGGTGGGGAACAGAGTTAAACCCAGCCGGTGGCCGGCCGGGCACAAGTGGTGTTCCCCAGGACACCCCTTGTGAGAGAGTGAGTCCAGAGAAGGGCCACAAAGCTGGTGAGGGGTCTGGATAACAAGCCTTAGGAGGAGTGGCTGAAGGAACTGGGACTGTTTAATCTGCAGAAGAGGAAGCTGAGGGAATTATGGCGTGGTCTGGCTTCAGCTCTCAACTAGTTCCACGTTGAGCAAGGACAGCTAGTACTCACAGAAGGCACTGGCTGCTTGGGTTCAAGGTTCCTGCAGAGCTCAGGCTATCTCTCTTCATTAGTGAGGTCGTCCTGTCACCTAGGCAGAGAGAAGAAAATGCAGCTATGAAATGAGACCACTGGAATCGTGAGACTCGTTCTGTGTGAGACTCCAGGAGAATCCAAACCTAACCTTGGAGCTGCCCTGAAGAGCTCCTCATAGCTTGAGGAGTACCAGAGCAGGAACAATTCCCAAAAGGTTTTCACTGCATTCCTAGGGCACTTGAAGGATTGCCCTGGCTGTAGTTAATACCTAGAAATTCCTATCAAAATCTTTGCAGCACAGCAAGGAAATTGAGGGATGGGAAGGCAATATGTACTTACACGTTAGGCAAGAATTGGCTTTGCAAACTAATCTCTCTAACTGTTGGATATGCACTGAACTTCCTCGAGGCCAAATGAGGACCCCTTTATTTGGGGAAGCCTCAATGAATTGGACTTGGGGGGCATCAGACTGGGTGACTACATCTGAGAGTACCTTCCACAAGTGTCAGCATGGGAAAGATAGCTCAGAAAGCCTGGGTCCAAAGTTTGCCTGAAGAAAATATAGTATAGGAATATACTGTTGGCTGTGAGAAAGGGGGGAACTGATGAACAGAAAAGTCTCATTAACAGAACCACAGAGTTGATAAGAATTTTCCGCTTGTTAGCTGAAATGCTGGGACGCAGGGAGGGGGAGAGGGGTTGGCAGACAGCCTTTGGATAGAGAAGGAATAACAGGATTTGTCAGTGATTCACTTCTGTTAGTCTTGGACAAGATGCTCTTTTGGATAAGACAAAGGACACCTGCATGATATGTGTACTTCTGCTCTTTTAGAGAGATAAGCTTTGTATAGATAGGCAGCATCTGGACCTCTGTCATTATAGACAGATAACTTTTTGTATAAAAGTTTGCCCAAACCTCTCTGAAGACACACAGCTCTTTTGAAATGATCCTACCTGTGTCAGGCGCCAGAATAGAAGCACGATACAAGAGACTTACTGAGTCTCTTGTGTGTCTTTCTCTAAGTCATTATCAACGCTGTTTGCAGCACAAACCCAAACCCAAACCCACCCCGAGACACCCCCAGCTCCCACGGGAGCCTGCAGAGACCTCCCAAAGGGTCCGTCGGAGGTGCCCAGCTGCCTCCCCACGACCCTTGACCCTTTCCGATGGCCCCACGAGAACTTTACGTATCCCCAGACCCTTTTAGGTGTCCCCAAGACCTCCTCCGTCACCCCCAAAAGCCCTGCCGATGGCCCCAGACCACCTTCAGACGCCGGAAGGAACACACCTGGGAGTCCCGGGCCGGCAGCGACACCGGGACCGGACCCGCTGCGGCGCAGGCGCCGTGTCCATAGCGACCACCGGGACGCTGCCCCCCTGGCGCGAGCAGAGCCGGGCTAGGGCGCAGGCGCCGGATCCATAGCGACGCTCGAGTCAAGCTCTCCGCCCTCCGCTCTTCCCCTAAGAATTTTCGAGCATTCAGCGCAGTTAGGCTGCAGAAATTAGCTCACCCAGGGCGGCACACGCCGCGGCACGGCTGCACTGCCGGCCATTACACACCGGGTTGAGCACTGACCTCCCACGGGGCGGTATACGCCGCGGCACGGCTGCACTGCCGGCCATTACACACCGGGTGGCAGCATTGAGCTCCCACGGGGCGGCACACGCCGCGGCACGGCTGCACTGCCGGCCATTACACACCGGGTTGAGCACTGACCTCCCACGGGGCGGTATACGCCGCGGCACGGCTGCACTGCCGGCCATTACACACAGGGTTGAGCACTGAGCTCCCCCGGGGCGGTATACGCCGCGGCACGGCTGCACTGCCGGCCATTACACACCGGATGGCAGCATTGAGATCCCCCGGGGCGGCACACGCCGCGGCACGGCTGCACTGCCGGCCGTTACACACCGGGTGGCAGCATTGAGCTCCCCCGGGGCGGCACACGCCGCGGCACGGCTGCACTGCCGGCCATTACACACAGGGTGGCAGCATTGAGCTCCCACGGGGCCTCTGGGTACGGTTGAGGCAGCAGCCGCCACCCCCGCAGAGCCCCGCCGGCCAAGCCCGGACACGCCCGCCCCCCTCCCCCCCCCCCCAAAGCCCCGCGCTGCCCCGCCGCTGGCCACCCCCCCAAGCCCCGCGCAGCTCCAGCGGCTGCTATAGAGAAACCCCCCAAAGCAGCAGAGACTGGCACTGACCTGGGACACAGCAGAAGAGCTCCAACCTCTAGCAGCCACAACCCTGCACTGAGCCACTTTAAGCATCTGGCGCCATGTTGTTGAGGGCGGTGCCACGCTGGGGGGGGGCGGTGCCACGCTGGGGGGGGCGGTGCCACGCTGGGGGGGGCGGTGCCACGCTGGGGGGGGCGGTGCCACGCTGGGGGGGGCGGTGCCACGCTGGGGGGGGCGGTGCCACGCTGGGGGGGGGCGGTGCCACGCTGGGGGGGGCGGTGCCACGCTGGGGGGGGGCGGTGCCACGCTGGGGGGGGGCGGTGCCACGCTGGGGGGGGGCGGTGCCACGCTGGGGGGGGGCGGTGCCACGCTGGGGGGGGGCGGTGCCACGCTGGGGGGGGCGGTGCCACGCTGGGGGGGGGCGGTGCCACGCTGGGGGGGGCGGTGCCACGCTGGGGGGGGCGGTGCCACGCTGGGGGGGGCGGTGCCACGCTGGGGGGGGCGGTGCCACGCTGGGGGGGGGCGGTGCCACGCTGGGGGGGGGCGGTGCCACGCTGGGGGGGGCGGTGCCACGCTGGGGGGGGCGGTGCCACGCTGGGGGGGGCGGTGCCACGCTGGGGGGGGCGGTGCCACGCTGGGGGGGGCGGTGCCACGCTGGGGGGGGCGGTGCCACGCTGGGGGGGGCGGTGCCACGCTGGGGGGGGCGGTGCCACGCTGGGGGGGGGCGGTGCCACGCTGGGGGGGGGCGGTGCCACGCTGGGGGGGGCGGTGCCACGCTGGGGGGGGGCGGTGCCACGCTGGGGGGGGGCGGTGCCACGCTGGGGGGGGGCGGTGCCACGCTGGGGGGGGCGGTGCCACGCTGGGGGGGGCGGTGCCACGCTGGGGGGGGCGGTGCCACGCTGGGGGGGCGGTGCCACGCTGGGGGGGCGGTGCCACGCTGGGGGGGGCGGTGCCACGCTGGGGGGGGGCGGTGCCTGCGTTGTGACCTCACGCTCAGCGTTCCATGGGTTTTATTCCCCTCCAAGACAACACGTTGAGTTCTGAGCAGCTGAGGAGCCCTGGGGAACACCTGTACAGAAACGTTCCTCCAAGAGCTGTCAGAAAAACGTTCGTTCCGCCAGCACTGCCGGCCGTTACACACCGGATGGCAACATTGAGCTCCCCCGGGGCGGCACACGCCGCGGCACGGCTGCACTGCCGGCCGTTACACACAGGGTGGCAGCATTGAGCTCCCACGGGGCGGCACACGCCGCGGCACGGCTGCATTGCCGGCCGTTACACACCGGGTGGCAGCACTGAGCACCTCCCTGGGCGTGGGCAGCAGCCGGGCCCCCACCTGGCTTTTATTTTCCAATGCTAAAAGCCTTTTAGAAGCAGAGAGGGCAGACAGGGGTCGTTTCCAAAGCTTTCTTACGCACCAGTCACTCCAAGCCCTCCCTCTCCAGCTGCAAACCAGAGGTTTGCCTCCGCCTCGCCTCACCCCAGTACTTACACTTTTAAAGATAGTGTGGTCCCCTCGGAGAATTTTCAGCACTTTAGGGGGGGGCCCCCAGCCCTCGCTCACCTGCTCCTCTGCTGCAGCAGCCCCCTGCCCCACGTGGCAGAACCAGCCCACCCACAAGCCCCCCACTCCCTTTGAGTCGCCCCCAAAAAGGCACAAAATAAAGCAAACTGCCCAGCCAGCACCTCCTGCCTTTCACAGCAAGGACTGAACATTGCAGCTTTGGCCAAGACCATCAGCCCAAAGGAAGGCCTGGGCCCTGAGGAACTAAATGCAAGTGAACTATCTGACACCACCACAGTCCTGTGAATGTTGCAAAGCAGTAGTGCATGCGGTATAATAATTCGAAAGTTAAGGGCTGCTCAAGCTTTACACAAAGTATCCTATTCAGTTTTGGGTTCCACTTAACACAAAGTAAAAGTATAAAAGGTCAGAGGGAAAGCCAACTCTACCTCTGAACTACAGCAAGAAATACTGGAATCAAGGGGCCCTTTCTTCTGCTATTAATAGATGAAGAGAACATGAAAACTGATGGGCTAAACCAACAGGGCAAGATTAGAATAACTAGTAGAGAGAACGGAAGATACAAAGCTTCAACTGCATCTGTTTAGCAACGACTCCTACCAGATAACTTCCATGCCATAACTTTGCTGATTTCAAACAAGCCAGCTGGTGAAGCGTCTCGCTCACAGGCGGCCGACGAGGAGACGTGCAGAAGGCAGAGGCGAGGGAACAAGTCCTGAGCTTTGCTGCAGGCTGTCCTGCGGCTTCCCCTACCGACTCTTTCCCGTACACCACCGCAGAAGGAGTTGGGTGAATTTTGTCTCAAACCGGCTCCTAAGACAACCTCCGCTTTTTCCCTGGGTGCCTACGTGGGTGTTGCTTCATCTTTCCCTCACGCTCGGTACGGCATTCGGGTGCAGAGCAAGGCTCTGGACAGCCAAACCGAACTCCTGTGCTGAAGAAAAGGAAGCGGAAGCACAGGCTGAGCCCCTGAGCTCTAAACATTCACTGAGCCCCAGGAAATGCCTGCATGTGCTGGCTGCTGCCACCTCCTCGTTGCCCCGGGCCTGCTCATTGGAGGCTGCCTGGCAAAAGCACCTGCCCCCACTTTCCTCGGCGTTCTTTGAATACCCAGGTTGGAAACCTAAGAGGTAGCGTACTAATTGGAAAGCATGTTCCAGCGGGCGTGGCTGGAGGCTGGGCGCCGCCGCCGCTTTCTCTGCTCCCCGCCCCTCCTTTGCGCGGCCCCTAATCACGTGACGATCGCTGGGCGAGTCTGGGTGCTGCTGGGTTCGCCCTGGGATCGCTGGGCGAGTCTGGGTGCTGCCGGGTTCACCCTGGGATCGCTGGGCGAGTCTGAGGGCATTGGGGTCAGCCTGCAAGAGCTGGGAGAGACAGGAGAACAGCTCGTGAACTGGGAGTAGACTGCTCCCGACCGCGGCAAATCGACACCCACCCCCCCCCCCCCGCCGCTGGTGTTTCTCGGCCCCCCCCCTCGCTGCCGCCCACCCTCAAACCCATAGCAGAGTCCTGCAGCAGGCACAGAGCAACTCCAGAGAGCAGCAGAGTCCACACTGAGCTCGCTGATGCGGAGCGGAGAAAGCAGAGGGGACGAGGATTACGCTGGCTAGGTCGGAGCCGACGGGGCGAGGGCGGCGCCATCTTGGGAAGGGCAGGCGCTGTCACGGGGAGGGCGACGCCATCTTGGAAAGGGCAGGCGCTGTCACGGGGAGGGCGACGCCATCTTGGGAAGGGCAGGCGCTGTCACGGGTAGGGCGGCGCCATCTTGGGAAGGGCAGGCGCTGTCACGGGGAGGACGGTGCCGTCTTGGTGCCCTCACTTCCGTCTACATGCCCCCAGCCCTCCTTTCTCACCCTCTAAGGCCCTTGAGGTGCTCGCAGCTCGCCTTGAGATGCCGGGGGAGATGTGGCTGGGGGACCCTGGGACTGCAGGACACCCAATACCGGGGTGAGACCACCCCAATCCTGCGGGACCCCAAACCCTGGAACCCCCCCGAGACCTCTAACACAACACCACCACTCCCCGCCCCCTCAGCTGCTTCAGGACCCTCCAGAGACCCCCCCGGAGACCCTCCAGAGGCCGCCAGACACCTCTCGATGCCCACAAAGCCCCTCTAGACGCCCCAGAATACCTCTCTGCGCCTCCCTGCAGAGGCCACTCACACCCTTGGCAGCAGGCGACAGCAAGCAGTACCTGGCCGTGCCCACAAGGTGGGAGCAGTGAGCAGAAGAGCCAGGGGCGCTAGGGACACCGAGACTCCAGCAGTGCCACACAGCAACCCACACGCTGTGGGGACCTGACACAGAGACCCCGAAACCACACTGAGGCACAGACCCCCCCACTCCTCCGTGACCCTCCAGACATGACCCAGGAGCCCCTCCAGAGGTCCCCAGACACCTCTAGATGCTCCCAGAACCCTTCACATGCCCCCAAATTCCCCTTACATACCCCCAAGCCCACTTCAGATGACAGCAGACCCTCCTTAACAGGCCCCCAGCGCTCAGCAGGTCCGGTGCTGCTGTGCCTCGGGAGCAGATCAGCTGGTCTCCCTGCAGAGCTTTTTCCAGTCAATGAAAAAACAGCACACCACACACACACACGAAAGACAATCCACTGTTTTAATTGAGAGACAGTTGCTATTTCTGCTTCAAACCACACCCCACACCCCCCCGTGGCTCTGCTCAGGATGTGCTTTTCTCCTCTAGAAGCCTTTCTACAGAACAGAGGGGGGTCACGTCAAGGCCTTTCTGCACACAAATCACTGCCCTTCTGCAATCTCTCAATAAGCAGCACCGCTGTTCCTCTGCTGGAACACCTCACACTCACTCTTACACTTGCCCGGGGCTTTCCCTCCCCTCCAAGAACGTCCTGGCATTTCAAACATTTGGCATTTCAGGTCTGCAAGCAGCCTTTGTGGGAGGCTGCCCTCACCCCTCCCTCACTGCTCCTCTGCTGTATCCTCGCCCACCCCGCTGTGGCATCACAGAAGGAAAGACAGCCGAGCGGCTACGCTCCTGTTCTTTTTATCACCCCGAGCCGGGGACAGCCTTCTGGGCAAGGTTTGCAGCTTCAGCACACAGCTGAGCTTTGCTCTCACCCATTAAACCCTTTGGTGGTTTCAGCTTCCCGAGGATGTGTCGGCACAAGTCCTTGTCGGGGCACCGCAAACAGGGAGAGACAAAGCTCCGAGATCCAGGAAGAGGACGGCTGAGCAGACACCCCTAAAGAGAGAAACTTCATCAGCTGAACCTCACACTTCTCCCAGCTTTGCAACAGCAAAGAACTTTGTGAACAACACAGTGGTGCTCCTAAGGAGGTCACCAGCTTGCAAGTTACAGGAGAAATAAAAACCTTTTTATTACAGAAGCACTGGCAAAAATTTACGGACAGGAACAGCAGACGAGCAAATTCTGCGATTGAGCTAACGACAGACATCAGGCCTAGGATCTGGCTACCCTGACACAGGATGCCAACAGGACAGAGTGAGGCCTCAGCAGCACTCCCAAAAAGCCCCACAGAGAGCCACAGGCTCTGGCCCGTGCCCCACCTACGGGCCGGCCCTCCTGGCAGCAGCGCAACACCACCTCTTCAGGAGCCCAGGGACTGACCTCAGCCCCCTAAGGGCCAGGCAAGGTTGGTTCCTGTTAGCTGCCTAAAGCAGCCTCCCCAGCCCTGCTTCCAGGGACCTTGGGCTGCTGCTGGGGACAGAAGGGGGATGGAGGGCTCCACAACTCGTCACACAGACCCCGAGCACAGGGCTGTTAAGCTGACAGGGTGCCAAGGGAACAGGCTGCCATGAAGGCACAGACCCAGGCCCTGAACTACAGGGTGGGTCACCTTGCCGCAGCAACACGACCCAGCGGCTTCGCTGCGTCCGACGAATAAAAGGAGGAAGTTCCACAGGAACAGAAGGGAAAACCTTTTCACTGTGTGTGCCAGAGCCCTGGAGCAGGCTGCCCAGAGAGTTAGTGGAGTCTCTGGAGACATTCAAAACCCGCCCCAGGTGATCCTGCACTGGCACAGGGGTTGGACCGGATGCTATTTTGGGGTCCCTTCCAACCCCTAACACTCAGTGATTCTGTGATTAGCTATGCTGGTGACAGAGTCTCACTGAGTGCTCTTTAAAATGTTTTTCTTTTCTTTCAGCCTAGGAGTTTCATATTTAAATAGACCTTCTGCTCTGTCTTCCCCCTTCCTTCTTCCATCTTGCGTCTAAACACTAGGAGAGCTTGATGAGCTCTATCCTGGGCGTCCCAACGTAACACATCTCAACTGCATACATGGATTTTGTAATCTTTTGCCCCATTGCTCGCACAGGGTGGATTAAGTTCATTACTTAGAGCTTGTCAGGACAGCTGTTGAAGTGTCCTGTGCAATGCAGGAGGAGTTGAATCCCATAGGAAACCACATTACTGTGCTTTGTCAGCCTGGTTATGGTCAGAAACCTCCTTCATTTTTTTTTCTCTTGAACAGATATATCACATGAGTCCCCAGAATTAATTTGCCTCTTCTCATAATTATTTCTTTAAAACTGTCTTAGAAGTGTCTCTGTCCTTCCCTCTCTCTAGATACTGGCCTCCTGAGCCCACGGCAGACTTGCACAGAGCTACTGCGAGCACCACTCTGCACGGCCTCTGGGGGGCTTTCAAGCACAGGCACCCCAGGAGAATCCAAACCTAACCTTGCAGCTGGCCTTAGAGCTCCTCTTTGGAAAAGTGTCGCTGCCAGGGCCCACAAACCAACGTCCTCTGTCGGCAAACCGGATGTAAGGGCTGAAAAGTGTCAACGGAAACCGTAATCGGATGGCCCAGGAAGATCCTGCCGGTCTGAACACACCAGACCTGGAATGCACAAAGAAACTCTGTTAACAACTGCCTGTGTGTCTGCTCATAGCTTGAGGAGTAACAGAGCAGAACCAATTCCCAAAAGGTTTTCACTGCGTTCCCAGGGCAAGTAGAGGCTTGCTCTGGCTGTAGTTAATACCTAGAAATTCCTATCAAAATCTTTGCAGCACAACAAGAAAAAAACCAAACCAACCAAACCACAAACTGCTTTATATTATTAAGTAGGAACTCGAAAGCTTACAGGAACTGTGGGGATTTTTTTATGACAAATTATTCCTTTTCTTTTTTTCAGTGAGCAATTGGGTTTCCAACAGCTCCACATTCTGACACCAAAGCACCCCGCTCCGCGTCAGGGCTTGTGGCTGAGGCCGAATACAAATCTGCAACTGGTCCTCAGGCAAAGCAGTTAAGCTCCCTGAAAAAAAAGGAAAGAAAGCAAGAGTGAGTCAACCATAAAAACAAGACCTAACCAAACCCCCAAAGCCATTTTGTCAGGAAGTCGCCTCCACTATCACCCGCCACATGCTGAAATTCCCTTCCCCTGGGGCTCCTGCTTGGCCCACAGCTGGGGAACATAAAGCAAGGCACAGCCCTGTGGGTACCTGCTGCCCTGGAGCCACCAAAACCGGAGCACCCAGTCACTACCAATCCCACAGCAGACCCAAGATACAACAGGGACTCCATAGAGACTCCAAAACCTCACTGAGAACCCCCCAACTCCTTCAGGACCCCCACAGATTCTCCAACTTAGATGCCCACAAAACCCCTTTGGTTGCACCCAAACCCCCCATCTGAAACACCCAGCTCCACTTTAGGTACCCCCAGATGCTTCCAATGTCCCCAGACCCGCTGGTGGACCAGCCCAGAACCCCCTGACACTATCCCAGACCCTTTCAGGGGGCTCCACACCCCTTCTAGATGCCCACAAAACCCCTTCACACGCCAAAAGAAACCTTTACCTGCCTCCAAACCCCACGTGGGGGCCACTTAGCAGCGGGTGGCAGCAACCAAGTCTGTTGCTCTCACCAATTAAACCCTTTGGTGCTCTCAGCTCTCTGACCCTGTGTCAGTGCAAGTCCTTGTCGGCCGGCACCTTCGTCCTGATCCAGGCGGAGAGAGAACTGCCAGGAACACAGCTTCGCCGCTCCGCTTGCGGCACGCCTGCTGCCGAGGGCAGCCTCGTCCGCAGCCTGCCCGAGAGGAACACGGCCCCCGGGGCCGGGGGACACACAAAAGCCTTCCACAAAGGAAACAAGGGAAGTCTCTTGGCCACTCTTCACGTGCCGAGTGCGATTGTCATGCGGAACACACCGCGGCATCTGGAACGAGTTTAAGTCCAGGTCTGTGGCAGCACAGAGGTTCCTGGAATATCCCGGTACATCGATCCACAGGAGGTTGTCTTTCGGTCCCCAGTCTGATGCTTGGCAGCACAGCCATCACACCATTTCTCTCGAGTGCTTTGAACTGACAATTCATGCAGGAGAATAAAACCAAACAGGAGTAAGCAGCTTGGAAAAGAACTTTGATCATCACCAGGCCCAGCAAGAGGACACAGTCTCAGGCTGCACCAGGGGAGGTTTAGGCTAGAGGTTAGGAAGAGGTTCTGCACGGAGAGAGTGATGGCCCATTGGAATGGGCTGCCCAGGGTGGTGGTGGAGTCACCATCTTTGGAGGTGTTCAGGAGGAGACTGGATAGGGTGCCTGGTTGCTTGGTTTAGTTGATTAGGTGGTGTTGGATGATAGGTTGGACACGATGATCTTGAAGGTCTCTTCCAACTCGGTCTGGTCTATTCTATTCTATTCCGTTCCATTCCATTCCAACACCATCTAATCAACTAAACCACGGCACTGAGTGCCTCATCCAGTCTCTTTCTAAACACTTCCAGTGATGGTGACTCCCTGGGCACCACCTCCCTGAGCAGCACATTCCAAAGGCCAATCTCTCTTTCAACCTGCTCTATTCTATTCTATGAAGACCTTCTTCCTAACATCCAGCCTAAACCTCCCCTGGCACAGCTTGAGACTGTGTCCTCTTGTTCTGGTGCTGCTTGCCTGGGAGAAGAGACCAACCCCCACCCGGCTACAACCAGAACTGAGGGGACTGCAATCCTTGCAGCTTCAACTTTCCTTCTCTGCTACTTCTTTTTTCAGATGGATTTTTTTTCAAAGGGACTGCTGGACAGCAGAACAGGATGGATGGCTGGGCCCCAAGAGCGGTGGGGAACAGAGTTAAACCCAGCCGGTGGCCGGCCGGGCACAAGTGGTGTTCCCCAGGACACCCCTTGTGAGAGAGTGAGTCCAGAGAAGGGCCACAAAGCTGGTGAGGGGTCTGGATAACAAGCCTTAGGAGGAGTGGCTGAAGGAACTGGGACTGTTTAATCTGCAGAAGAGGAAGCTGAGGGAATTATGGCGTGGTCTGGCTTCAGCTCTCAACTAGTTCCACGTTGAGCAAGGACAGCTAGTACTCACAGAAGGCACTGGCTGCTTGGGTTCAAGGTTCCTGCAGAGCTCAGGCTATCTCTCTTCATTAGTGAGGTCGTCCTGTCACCTAGGCAGAGAGAAGAAAATGCAGCTATGAAATGAGACCACTGGAATCGTGAGACTCGTTCTGTGTGAGACTCCAGGAGAATCCAAACCTAACCTTGGAGCTGCCCTGAAGAGCTCCTCTTTGGAAAACTCTCGCTGCCGGGCCCCACAAACCCCACACCCTCTGTCAGCAAACCGGATGTACGAGCTGAAGAGTGTCGACAGAAACTGTACGTGGACAGCTCAGGAAGACCCTGCCAGTCCCAGCACACCAGTCCTGGAATGATCAAAGAAAGTCCGTTAACAACTGTCTGTGTGTCTGCTCATAGCTTGAGGAGAACCCCCCAACTCCTTCAGGACCCCCCCAGACTCCCCAACTTAGATGCCCACAAAACCCCTTTGGATGCACCCAAACCCCCCATCTGATACGCCCAGATCTGTTTTAGGTACCCCCAGACGCTTCTAATGTCCCCAGACCCGCTGGTAGACCAGCCCAGAACCCCCTGACACTATCCCAGACCCTTTCAGGGGGCTCCACACCCCTTCTAGATGCCCACAAAACCCCTTCACATGCCAAAAGAAACCTTTACCTGCCTCCAAACCCCATTTGGGGGCCACTCAGACCCCTTAGCAGCGGGTGGCAGCAACCAAGTCTGTTGCTCTCACCAATTAAACCTGGATGTTAGGAAGAAGGTCTTCATAGAATAGAATAGAGCAGGTTGAAAGAGAGATTGGCCTTTGGAATGTGCTGCCCAGGGAGGTGGTGGAGTCACCATCACTGGAAGTGTTTAGAAAGAGACTGGATGAGGCACTCAGTGCCGTGGTTTAGTTGATTAGATGGTGATGGAATGGAATGGACCGGACCAGGTTGGAAGAGACCTTCAAGATCATCGTGTCCAACCTATCATCCAACACCACCTAATCAACTAAACCATGCAACCAAGCACCCTATCCAGTCTCCTCATGAACACCTCCAAAGATGGTGACTCCACCACCTCCCTGGGCAGCCCATTCCAACGGGCAATCACTCTCTCTGTGCAGAACCTCTTCCTAACCTCTAGCCTAAACCTCCCCTGCCACAGCTTGAGACTGTGTCCTCTTGTTCTGGTGCTGCTTGCCTGGGAGAAGAGACCAACCCCCACCTGGCTACAACCAGAACTGAGGGGACTGCAATCCTTGCAGCTTCAGCTTTCCTTCTCTGCTACTTCTTTTTTCAGATGGATTGTTTTTCAAAGGGACTGCTGGACAGCAGAACAGGATGGATGGCTGGGCCCCAAGAGCGGTGGGGAACAGAGTTAAACCCAGCCGGTGGCCGGCCGGGCACAAGTGGTGTTCCCCAGGACACCCCTTGTGAGAGAGTGAGTCCAGAGAAGGGCCACAAAGCTGGTGAGGGGTCTGGATAACAAGCCTTAGGAGGAGTGGCTGAAGGAACTGGCACTGTTTAATCTGCAGAAGAGGAAGCTGAGGGAATTATGGCGTGGTCTGGCTTCAGCTCTCAACTAGTTCCACGTTGAGCAAGGACAGCTTGTACTCACAGAAGGCACTGGCTGCTTGGGTTCAAGGTTCCTGCAGAGCTCAGGCTATCTCTCTTCATTAGTGAGGTCGTCCTGTCACCTAGGCAGAGAGAAGAAAATGCAGCTATGAAATGAGACCACTGGAATCGTGAGACTCGTTCTGTGTGAGACTCCAGGAGAATCCAAACCTAACCTTGGAGCTGCCCTGAAGAGCTCCTCATAGCTTGAGGAGTACCAGAGCAGGAACAATTCCCAAAAGGTTTTCACTGCATTCCTAGGGCACTTGAAGGATTGCCCTGGCTGTAGTTAATACCTAGAAATTCCTATCAAAATCTTTGCAGCACAGCAAGGAAATTGAGGGATGGGAAGGCAATATGTACTTACACGTTAGGCAAGAATTGGCTTTGCAAACTAATCTCTCTAACTGTTGGATATGCACTGAACTTCCTCGAGGCCAAATGAGGACCCCTTTATTTGGGGAAGCCTCAATGAATTGGACTTGGGGGGCATCAGACTGGGTGACTACATCTGAGAGTACCTTCCACAAGTGTCAGCATGGGAAAGATAGCTCAGAAAGCCTGGGTCCAAAGTTTGCCTTAAGAAAATATAGTATAGGAATATACTGTTGGCTGTGAGAAAGGGGGGAACTGATGAACAGAAAAGTCTCATTAACAGAACCACAGAGTTGATAAGAATTTTCCGCTTGTTAGCTGAAATGCTGGGACGCAGGGAGGGGGAGAGGGGCTGGCAGACAGCCTTTGGATAGAGAAGGAATAACAGGATTTGTCAGTGATTCACTTCTGTTAGTCTTGGACAAGATGCTCTTTTGGATAAGACAAAGGACACCTGCATGATATGTGTACTTCTGCTCTTTTAGATAGATAAGCTTTGTATAGATAGGCAGCATCTGGGCCTCTGTCATTATAGACAGATAACTTTTTGTATAAAAGTTTGCCCAAACCTCTCTGAAGACACACAGCTCTTTTGAAATGATCCTACCTGTGTCAGGCGCCAGAATAGAAGCACGATACAAGAGACTTACTGAGTCTCTTGTGTGTCTTTCTCTAAGTCATTATCAACGCTGTTTGCAGCACAAACCCAAACCCAAACCCACCCCGAGACACCCCCAGCTCCCACGGCAGCCTGCAGAGACCTCCCAAAGGGTCCGTCGGAGGTGCCCAGCTGCCTCTCCACGACCCTTGACCCTTTCAGATGGCCCCACCAGAACTTTGCGTATCCCCAGACCCTTTTAGGTGTCCCCAAGACCTCCTCCGTCACCCCCAAAAGCCCTGCCGATGGCCCCAGACCACCTTCAGACGCCGGAAGGAACACACCTGGGAGTCCCGGGCCGGCAGCGACACCGGAAACCGCACTGCAAGCTCCCCGAATGCGCCAGCACCCCTTGCCCCGGCATAGGACGGCGGTTCGCAGGCACCCTGGGGCACAGAACGGCGTCAGGCGCCGAATCAGGGCTCTCCGCGACCGGTCCGGCTGCAAAGCTGCTCTGCGCGGCGCCCGCCCCCCCGGCCAGAAAAGCGGGGCGCAGCCCGCGAGGAGGGCGCGTGCGCGGGACCGGACCCGCTGCGGCGCAGGCGCCGTATCCATAGCGACCACCGGGACGCTGCCCCTCTGGCGCGAGCAGAGCCGGGCTAGGGCGCAGGCGCCGGATCCATAGCGACGCTCGAGTCAAGCTCTCCGCCCTCCGCTCTTCCCCTAAGAATTTTCGAGCATTCAGCGCAGTTAGGCTGCAGAAATTAGCTCCCCCGGGGCGGCACACGCCGCGGCACGGCTGCACTGCCGGCCGTTACACACAGGGTGGCAGCATTGAGCTCCCCCGGGGCCTCTGGGTACGGTTGAGGCAGCAGCCGCCACCCCCGCAGAGCCCCACCGGCCAAGCCCGGACACGCCCCCCCCCCCCCCCCCCCCCCCCAAAAGCCCCGCGCTGCCCCGCCGGTGGCCACCCCCCCAAGCCTCGCGCAGCTCCAGCGGCTGCTATAGAGAAACCCCCCAAAGCAGCAGAGACTGGCACTGACCTGGGACACAGCAGAAGAGCTCCAACCTCTACCAGCCACAACCCTGCACTGAGCCATTTTAAAGCATCTGGCGCCATGTTGTTGAGGGCGGCGCCACGCTGGGGGGGGGGCGGTGCCACGCTGGAGGGGGCGGCCCCACGCTGGAGGGGGCGGTGCCACGGGGGGGGCGGTGCCACGCTGGGGGGGGGCGGTGCCACGCTGGGGGGGGGCGTTGCCACGCTGGAGGGGGCGTTGCCACGCTGGAGGGGGCGTTGCCACGCTGGGGGGGGGCGTTGCCACGCTGGAGGGGGCGTTGCCACGCTGGAGGGGGCGTTGCCACGCTGGAGGGGGCGGCGCCACGCTGGAGGGGGCGTTGCCACGCTGGAGGGGGCGTTGCCACGGTGGAGGGGGCGGCGCCACGGTGGAGGGGGCGGTGCCACGCTGGAGGGGGCGGCGCCACGCTGGAGGGGGCGGTGCCACGCTGGAGGGGGCGGCGCCACGCTGGAGGGGGCGGTGCCACGCTGGAGGGGGCGGCGCCACGCTGGAGGGGGCGGTGCCACGCTGGAGGGGGCGGTGCCACGCTGGAGGGGGCGGTGCCACGCTGGAGGGGGCGGTGCCACGCTGGGGGGGGCGGTGCCACGCTGGGGGGGGCGGTGCCTGCGTTGTGACCTCACGCTCAGCGTTCCATGGTTTTTATTCCCCTCCAAGACAACACGTTGAGTTCTGAGCAGCTGAGGAGCCCTGGGGAACACCTGTACAGAAATGTTCCTCCAAGAGCTGTCAGAAAAACGTTCGTTCCGCCAGCACTGCCGGCCGTTACACACCGGATGGCAACATTGAGCTCCCCCGGGGCGGCACACGCCGCGGCACGGCTGCACTGCCGGCCGTTACACACAGGGTGGCAGCAATGAGCTCCCACGGGGCGGCACACGCCGCGGCACGGCTGCACTGCCGGCCGTTACACACAGGGTGGCAGCATTGAGCTCCCCCGGGGCGGCACACGCCGCGGCACGGCTGCACTGCCGGCCGTTACACACCGGGTGGCAGCACTGAGCACCTCCCCGGGCGTGGGCAGCAGCCGGGCCCCCACGTGGGTTTTATTTTCCAACGCTAAAAGCCTTTTAGAAGCAGAGAGGGCAGACAGGGGTCGTTTCCAAAGCTTTCTTACGCACCAGTCACTCCAAGCCCTCCCTCTCCAGCTGCAAACCAGAGGTTTGCCTCCGCCTCGCCTCACCCCAGTACTTACACTTTTAAAGATAGTGTGGTCCCCTCGGAGAATTTTCAGCACTTTAGGGGGGGGGCCCCCAGCCCTCGCTCACCTGCTCCTCTGCTGCAGCAGCCCCCTGCCCCACGTGGCAGAACCAGCCCACCCACAATCCCCCCACTCCCTTTGATTCGTCCCCAAAAAGGCACAAAATAAAGCAAACTGCCCAGGCAGCCGCTCACTCTTTCAGCTCTGGTCCTTACACGTGTGTACAGCCTCTCCTCTGCACACTCCTCCCCCCACCCCCCGAAAAAAAAAAAAAAGGGAAGCTCTGCTAGACGAATAAAGGGGGGGGTGCCCCTCCCAGCTGCTGCAGGTACCCCAGCCCCTGTGCTGTACGGTGGTGAATGTGCCAGAGGTCAGTGCCATGTCTCTCTCCTCCTGTTTTGGTTGGACTTCTTGGCAGCAATCCTCATCATGAAGGTATCCAACACACATTGCAGGCAGGTTCCTCCTGAAGTATGAAATGTCCAGGGAACAGTGCCTGGCTCAGCAGGATGAGCTTTTAATGCTCTAACAGCCTCAACCGGTGGTCTCCAGAGGAAAGCGCAGCAAGGCCAGACTCTCACTCCAGTTACTGGCATAAACTGGTGCCAATAGGTCTTTCAAAGAGGGAACAGCAGACCAGATGCCAGTTGCACATGCTGCTGGTCCGAGCTGTGGCAAACACAGTTCCATGGAACCATCCTTAGAGAGCAGCTTCAGAGGCCAGCATCAGACCTTCTGTTATCAATGCTTCAAGCCTGTCCTTCATGCAGCTCCCTGCCTTTGGTATCTGGAGGTGCTTTTGAAATACAGCCAGAGGCATCTCAGCAGGCATTTAGTCTCTGCCCACTAACACCTCGTGAGACTGAACATCTTCTGGCACTGAGGTGGTGCTTTACAAGAGTGTTTGGTGTCATTTGGTTCCCACCGGCCCACAGCTCTTACTCTGATTATTTCCAACATGAGTGATTGCATTGATCCCTCAGCTGAGGCACCTTTTGTTCTGGTCGTGACTTAGACACATGTGCCACTGATACATGCTGCAAACCCACAGAAGGCTCCAATTCATTATTTTGACTGTTTGTCTTCAAAATGGATTAGAGCTGCCTAGCACTTTTGTCAGGCTGTTGGAATGTCAGTTCCACAAAACCCTTCTCCTGCCCTCCTCTTTGCCTTCCTCCTCTGGATTCAGGAGCCCCATGAACCTGCTTCAGAAAAGCTTTGCCATCATAAAGCTGCCTTCTGCTACCCCAAGTCAAAGCCTCTCTCTGGTGATTCTCCCTAGGGCTTCCCCAAAACAGAGCCTCCCTGAGCTGACCTGGTCACCACATACAGAATTCATGCAGGCAGAAGTCTGTGTCTCTCCTCAAGAACCTCATCCCCCATTTAACACTGCTCAAACACTGTATCCCAAGCAGTCTCCATGCCATGGAACAGTCCTGAGCGCCAATGGAAGTGATGAGGTTAGGTCATGGCTTCACATATTGTTCCCTTACAGGACCGTGAGCTCTTCACATCTTGACTGGACACAACCTTGCTCAGGTGCTGATACCAGAAAAGTTGAAAATTAGCAAGGAGTGTGGGCTGGGACATAGTGGAACCGGGGCGGGGAGGGGGCAGGGTACAGAATGAGAGAGACAGAAGGCGGAGATATATGGATGGATAGATTAATACACATGTGATAGATGCACAGAGGACAGATACAGGAATGATGGAAGCCAACGGAGACGCCAATGGATAGATACGTTGATGATCGACACGTAACAGCGGCTCGGGACTCGGAGCCCTAGCGCCGCAACTCGCATGTTCACTGCTGCCGCCTTGGTAAGATGCTGCTTGCTGCCACATGCTCCGAAGGGGGCGGTTTGGAGGCACGTAAAGAGTTTTTGAGGGAGTCTGAAGTGGGTTTGTGGGCATCTAAAGTGGTCTGGGTGCCTCTGGAAGAGGCAAATTGAGAGGTACGTAGATGACACATGCACTGCCCAGAGATACACAGATACACAGGGGACAGACATAGGGAGAGGCAAATGTACAGATACACAGACCACACTTAGATGACAGATAAATACATGATAGAAACATAGATGACAAACACCTGGATGATAGGTACATAGATTGGGAGAGGCAAGTGAACACTAACCCTAAACCCAACCCAAACCACTAGCCCTAGCACTATCCCCAAACTCCTAATCCCTAACCCTTAACCAGCTTGGGGGAGGCAGTGCAGGGGTGGGGAGTGTTTAAGAACAGGCTGAACAGGAGTATTGTGGCTGTAAGGGGGGTCTGTGTGCACGGAGGGGATGCACATGCCCGTGTGTACACAGGTGCATGAGGGATATGCATGCAGGAGTACGTGGGAGGGGAATGCGAGTGCGCACACGCGCCTCTCTGTGCGTATGTGAGTGCACACACGTGCAGGCAGGTGTTCAGGTGGGTGGAGCCAGTCCGGCCTCTTCCTTCAGCCGTTTTCTGCCAGCTGAAGGGCTGTACACCGATCCTGCAACCGGGATCACGGCGGAAAGAAATTCTCCTCTTCATAAAGCCCCATGAGGTGCGTGCCCATGCTCGTCGATGTTATTCCCTGAGCACTGGCAGCAAGCAGCACATTCCCACGGTGCCAAGTGTGGGCACAAGGGTGCCACAGGATGTTCTCCTGCAAGGCTTGAGAAAAAAAGTGCTATCTGGTGCCTCAAGGAAAACCCCAGAGGCTTACCTAGCAACTCTTGAATTGGCAAAGGGAGGAACAAGGCAGGAGGCAGCTGCAAGGACTTTTGCCCTGGTTTTTTTTTCCAGGTGATGTGTGGAGCAAGCAGCCTCCTTGTGCCCTTTAGCTGGTGGGCACCTGTGGGGACTCACACACAGATTACCGACTTTCACCACGGTCCCGGCTCCTTACCGCTCTCCTCCGTCCTATGGCCAGGGATATTGGCAAGAGCATTTTTGGTAGGGTGGGGGTTGCATTTAATTGCCCCCACGGGGAGCCATCTGCACTTGGACTCTTGCCAGCCCAGGGAAGGTGCCTTAACTTGTTTTTCCATGCTTTTTTATGCCTTTCTTAGCTGCTGCTCTCTTCTTAAAGCAAAAGCAGTCCTGCTCCGGTGCTGCAGCCAGTTGGGACCATGTCCTTTTATTGGCTACTCTACTCAAGAGGATCCCTGGTGATGCCCAGTGAAATCTAGTTGAAACAGGATCATTGGTGAGGTGTTTGCCATATGTGGCCTCAAGTGAATTTTTTAGCTACATCATAAAACCATGTGAAAATACACATTCATAGCTGGAGCAAGCCAAACCCAACACTACATGGCAAAGGCTGATAAAAGAGCAGCCCGTGGGGTTTCTCCAAATGGCTATGGCTGCTGCTGGGAGCCTGTGCACTTTGCTGGCGACATAGACAAGCCCATGGGAAAAAATTCCTAATTAGAAGAGACTAATGGTCACTCTCAGCAAGACCCTGGTCATTGTTTCTCTCATTTTTCTATACACAACTCTGTTCAATGAAAAGCAGGTTTTATTCACAGGTGTAACTGCTCACAGATGCTCTGGTGTTTAGCCAGAACATTCACACATTACAATTAAGGAAATACAGGCGGGGGAAACAAATCCCCACTCCCTTGTGCTATGTTAAAGCAAAGCAGGTGTAACCAGAGCAAAGGCAAAAGCTGCTGTTCCAGCACAGCAAAGCCTGCAGCTTTGGCCACTGCGCAGTGCCCCACCTTCCTCTCACTTCTCACTGAGAACTCAGCTTACACAGGATGAAAACCTCTCTTTTCATGACATTTGTAATTTTAATGAGAAAAACAAGGCTACGACTGGCGCTTCGCCTCTTAACCAGTGCTCGTTACCACAGCACATTTCTAGGTTTGTTATAGCTCACCTCCTTTATTCTTATGTGGCTGTCTGGACATGGCTTCTTACAGGGCCCTGGATGAGTCCTTGTGTTTTCCTCCATACTTACTGGCTAAGCTCACCGCCCCGTAATGAATTGCCACCACCTGGCTTTAGCAGGGCTTGTCCAGCTGTCATCTATCCTACATCATGGCAAACTGGGTGATAACTCACAGGCTGAAGAGAAAAATGTTTTCTCTGGCTGTCTGTAGGGCAGGACTGCAGGAATATGCTGCTGGTTCTTTGGATGCTGATGTGCCCATGGAGATACTGAGCGCTGAGGCCTTCCGAGAGCATGCGTGCTTGTCGAGTTGTGTCACCACAGCTCGATTCATTCTCTCTTAAGAGGAAAAAGAGAAAGGCAATTGCTTGTGCATGTTAGCATGGGTGTTAAACTATGTCCTTGCAGGCTATAATGGTGCTGAGAGGGATGAAGTGGGCAAGGAATCGATTTCTACCATTTCTGTACTCTCCCACCGCATAGGTGGCTGTGTTTTCCAAATCTAGGTCTAGTCTCACTGAGACACAGTCACAAGTGACTTGGAGTCCCTCAAGCATGGAAGCACTAGAGAAATAGAAGGCTGCTCCCTAAGACCCTTTTAAAAAGCCTTCTCCTGGTGCCAAACCATCAACCCACAGGTCAAGAAACAGCTGCTCCTGGCAAGCAAACACTGACTGCACGCCTTAGGTGGGAAACACTGCAGGGAGAAAGAGGGTCCAACACAGCCCATCCCTATCTTTATTCTATTTGTTTGTTTTGCTTTTGAATTATCTGTCACCCCTGGCACCTGGGGACCTGCCTGGCTGGGGTGCTGCTGTGCCCCATCACAGCAGGCTGCTGGGCAAGAGCCTAAGGGGTGACAGGAGTGGGACAGGCTCTGCTGGAGGTGCCAGCACGCTCAGGAAGTGACTTGCCTTCTGCTCAAAAAGCCTAGGGTATTTTTGTTAAAAGATATTTCTGCAAGCCTTGGAAAGAGCTTTGTGAAGCTGTGCCTAAGCAAGCAGGCTGGAGTGCTTCACAAGTGGTGGAGCATGGGGTAGCTTTGCCTTTCAATCCTTCGACACCAAAGGGAGAGAGTGAGCAAAGGATTTAAACCTTCAAATCCCACATTCAAAATCCACCTTGGCAGCAGCCCAGGCCCACTAAAGCCCAGCTTGCAGCACACCGCTCAGTGGGGACAGGCCCCTGAGGGCAGCTGCTACAAGGTGCTGCCTGCACTCCGAGGTCCTGCCAGACTCGGGCTTCAGTCAATGGCTCACCCTGGCTGCCTCTGCAGGTGGAAGACTAAGCAGGGGCAAGTCATCACCCAAGCCAAGCTCTATCAACTTAGCTCCCTCCTGTTTTCCCCTATGCTACTCCAGCCCCTCTGTCTGTGATGTCTTAGAGACAGTGAAGGCCTCATCAAGAAGCCCGGTATCAATCATGGAAAGGTTGCCAGTGACTTCCCCGTCCTCGACAGTGCCTCTCACCACTCTTTTAAGTCTCCCCACGATCCACATAGGCTGTTCCAATATCTAAGCCTCCAGTTTTCAAAGTTACAAGGGTTGGGGCGTGAAGTCCCCCAAAAAATCTCATGGGCATGCCCCTCTTTCGAAAAATCCATGCTGAAAACAGTACTTGCTAACTGTTGCCTTTCACAAGCAGTTGTGGGTTTTTTCAGGTATCTTGTCCTTTTTCCTATGCCTTGTGATCCCATCTCCTCCCTCCAGGGCATCCTACAAGGAGGGAGAACACACCTTTTGAGAGCCAAGCAACCACATGCAGTCTCACACTGCCCACGCTGAGGGCATGTCCCATTTTCCGCCAGGGAAGCCCGTCTTAAACACGCACGAGGGAGCGGCGGTGGGTGTGGCTCTGGCCGCCCGACGGAAGACGTTAACAATCGCCATGCATTAACTGTTTTCAAAGCAGGAACTACTCCCCCACGGCTTGCTAGCTTCCCCTGGTGTCACCGCTCCTGTCCGTTAGGAAAATGACTCACTTTAGTTGCCGCTTCTATTAACACCCTGGTGTTGCACGTGCAAATACACGAACTACAGAGCTGAGTGGAACAGACCCCCTTTCCACCAAAGCAATGCACGAAGGACGAGAGCTCCACCCTTGCAATTGCTAAGCTCGCTGGGTCTGGGCAGTTTGACGACGTTCTTGACCACCTTTTAGCAGGTGATTTCCATTTTCAGCCTGCTTTCCCCGTAACCCCTCGCTGCTACAGTGATGCCCGGGCTGAGCGGAACGCTGGTGTCTGCACATCGCTGGCTCTGCGCAGAACACAGCTGTCGTAATACCCTAACTTATCCCTACAAAGAATCTTTTTGTCTTCTTTCGTGTACCTTCAGTTCCCACAGGCCTTCATTATGAAGGTTTCAATCAATGGCTGCCGACATATACTTGAATCCAAATATTTGTGCTATGCACAGTGAAATGCTGATTGGGCTAAATGCTCGGCCGTGTCAGGACTCTCTTGATCAAACTGCAGGTGTTCTGCACAGTCCCTGGTCATATAAAGGAATTCACTAATGCACAGACCACAGGTCCAAGGTTCCAGTAAAGAGAAGGACAGATTCTGCCAGGGCAAGACTTCAGAAGCTTTTAAGGGCATCATCTAAGTTGAAGGCAAAGCAAAGTATCCTAAAGCCTGCTGATACTACACTTTGGCTTTTTTTCTGGCCAGAATAATTCAGAAAGAGACTCTGCCTGCTCACCTTTCTGTCCTACAGTTGCAAGTTGTCGTAGTTTGGGCTGGGTGCCCTCTGCTACAGGGGTGTTTCCTGTGTCCAGAAGTCCAGCCCAGTGGGTGGACACAGGAAATTAGGTTATTTCCTACCATGATCCCTTGCACCACTATAAGTCTCACGGCAGGGTCTGGCACTTCCTCTTTCCTTCCTCCTCGCCACCCGGTAACTGGGGGAGAGATCTCCCGGCCATGGGCCTGGTTAGGCCCAAGGCCACGGGGGGATGGGCAGTCTCAGATCTGGCCAGCTGAGACTAGCCTAGCAGTGGGGGGGGGGGGGGGGGGGAAGGAGGAGCCCTGGGGGTTCAGGTGCACCCCCAGGTGGGGATGGGATTTCTCTGGGTCTGTTTTTGGGTCTCTCTCTCTCTTGTCACTGTGTTTCTAGTTTTTCTGCACGCACTCACCGTTCTATTTAAACTTTTCATCACTTTTGCAATCCGTTTGTCTGAGTCGTTATTTCTGTGCGTGGTGGGGAGGGGCTCTGCCCCAACCCATTACACAAGTGTCTCTTGATTCTCCTTGTGCTGTTCTTCCAGTACCAGCGCCTTGTAATTCACGCTCCTGGCTCCTGCAGCCTCCCCTTCTCCAAGACACTTTTCCCACTGTGTCACCTTCCCATGCTGCGAAGCTTCTCTTCCCCTCAAGTCTCACGACAGCAGAAGGGGGCAGTGTCACACCACGGTCTCTCCTGTATGGGCTGCCTCGCTTTACCACACACTCTGACTGGAGTACGAGAGCTCTCACCAAGGACAGGTCTGCAGCAGGTGCTTGGTTTTCTGGTTTGCATCAGACTGCCCATACTAAGAATCCTTCTTGATAAATGGATGGCAGAGACATGCTCCTCAGGAGTGTGTCTGTCTTTAAAGTTGCTCTAAATAGTCTCCAACTTATCATTTTCATCAATGGCTAACATGTTCAGCCTGTCTCATCCTTCTCTGCTGTTCTTTCTGCTTCCTCCTGCCCGGCAGCAGTGCCAGCAGATGGATGGGGCAACAGTGCAGTGGTCTCCAACAAGGAACTTAAAATTAACCTGTCAACAAAGAGCAAAGTGTGAGACATCATTTTTGACCTAACTCCTCATCCCACCATCAGCTGAACACCACAAAGGTGGAAGAAAATGGCAGCTGTCAAGGAGTGTGCCACTGCTGCTAAACATAGCTTGATTGCACCACGAAGCCTGCGCTCTTCCTTCAAAGTGTGCGTGCTATGGCCACCACAGATAGAGCCCGGCTGACAGTGCTGCAATTTTATCTCTTTGGGGCAGTGCAAGCTTTTCCTGCTGGCCTTTTACCCTATGTACACCTTTCCCTCATTACTCGCCTTCTCTCTGACCCACGTACTCAGATTCTGTTGGGTTTGTTCCATAGCCACCGACGAATGAAATTGTCTATGGACCAATTCAGTTGGTCCCTTCAGTTGCTCCCTCGGTTTCTTTGACTGTAATTCTTGCTGCCAGCCATCCTCACTTGCTCTCACTCTTTTCCTGCATAATGCCACATTACAAAGGGAAAGAAGTGGATAGCAAGAACCATTCCTTTCTCTTTCTCCTAGGAAGATGTGGTGCAATGATTTGAAATGTGCATGCTTCCTTAGGATGAGCACAGAGCTGGAGTCATTACCTTGCTCATCTGCTTCAGTCACTGGACTAACAGGGACCTAGGGCAGAATACTGCTGAATGTCAGGAGCAGCGCAGGTTTAACAGCCTTACATTACACTGAGAATATGCCCTGGACTGGGGCCTTCATGTGGCATAAAGAAACACTTAGGATCTAGAGAATGACTGGACTTAAGCTGGCTCTTTTCAAGCTGACCTAGAACGGAAAGAGGACTTTATAGTATGTTCTCACTGCAAAACAAGCCAAAGCCAGAAAGCAAGCTCAACTTTTGGACCCCACTCACTGAAAGCCCATAGCTGCTAGTAGTACAGGTGCTGAGCAGCAATTCATAAGGCTGGTGCACCACATAACACATGCTGTAGACCATTAGCCATGGACAAGATGGATGAGACCTTTCAGAACTAGTTCTCTGAAGCCTCTGGAGCCAGATTCTGCAGATTCATGCTTCAAACCACATCACACAGCCCAATGGCACATTGCACAGTAGGCAACACACACTCTTCATGCTTCAAGCACTTGTCCCGTCTCAGGCACTGGAAAAGCACGCATGCAAAATAGACTTGTCTTCCATCTGTCAGGGTCAAATGGTCCTCGCAGGAAACCCAGCAGAAGCCCACAGTTAGGAGTAAAGTAATGAGGACATGTCTGGTCTGCACTGCTTGGACTCATGGCAGAGAGCAGTTCCTGCCACTACTTCCTTTGGAGCAGGGATGTAGCTGATGCACTAACCATGCCAAAAGGCCAAACAAGCTGGTCCCAAAGCACTGCAAAAAGATAACAGCAGAAGGGATTTTTGGCATGGCAGTGCAGGAGTCACACCTGGCACTTCCCTTCTGTCTTTCCTCAGCCACCAACAGAACATGTCCAGAGAAAGGCCATGACAATGATCAGAGGGCTGGAGCTCCTCTCCTACGGGGACAATCAGAATTGGGGGTGTTCAGTTTGGATAAGAGAATGCTCCAAGGCGACCTTACTGTGACCTTGCAATATGTGAAGAGTGTCTACAAGAAAGCTGGTAAGGGACTTTCCAGGGTGTCAGCTAGTAAAAGGAGGAGGGGGAATGGATCCAAGCTGGAGAAGGACAGATTTAGATTAGACATTAAGAAGTTGTTCTTCACCATGAGGAGGGTGAGACACTGGAACAGGTTACCCAAAGAGGTGGAGGAAGCCCCATCCCTGGAAGCTTTTAAGGCCAAACTGGATGTGACTCTCAGCAACCTGATCTAGTGGAAGATGTCCCAGACCATGGCAGGGGGGATGGAAGTAGATGAACCCTGACAATTCTGAGATCTCAGCCACATCCTCACCCCACACAAGGTGAGACCTGAATATATACACTCTGTAGAGAAAGGTAACCTGTATACTCTTACAATCAACTTAAGTTATCTAATGTAATGGCATTGTATTGTTTAAATAATATATCAAACTACTCTTATAATTGTGTATTTATAAAGTACCATATGGAATATGCAAGAAATGTATCTTTTTTTTAATTAATATATGGAGTATGTTATAATAAATTTATACTTCATGACATGTATAAAACATCACCATTATCATCATATTTAATGCTTGAATTGAAAGTATGATAATTTCCTTATAATTACATTCAGAAAACATCATTACTGAGGCAGAGAAACACTGCAACTGGGGCCCAGAGAGGTTGTGTGGGATGTCCATCCTCCATCCTCGAGACGCTCAGCACTTAAAGGCCCTGCACAACTACACAAGGCTGTGAGCAAACTGATGTGACTGTGCCTGCTTCGAGCAGAGGGCTACACTACGGTTCCCCCAGAGGTCCTACCCCATGTATGTGACTGATTTGTGACCTCTGGTAGCACTGTGGCTACACAATAAACTACAATATGCACCCACCAAGCAGACTGGAATTTGCTTAATGCTTTTGACATACATGTTCCTCTGATGCTCCTCAGATGTTTTGTGATACCAGCTGTAAATGAAAGGAAGGAAAGAATTAAAGATGAAAGATGGCATGTTACATCCTGCCTGTTCAGTTGCTGAACTCTTCATAACTACGCACTCACCATTAATAGCAGACATACTTTGTGCCGCTGTCCTCTGCAAGCAAATAAATCATCAGGCTGGCCAGACATGATTAAGGTGGTTTGTGTTTGGCAACATTTAGAACTCGGTAGCTCTTGCAAAAAAGGCAAGTCTCCAGCTAGATTCACAGGACTGTGAAGTACAGGATGAGGCCCTCTGTTAGCAGTGCTACCCAAATGATGAGGTCAGCACAGGATAATGGGGGAAACCAAACTGTGCTACAACTAAATGTCACGTTGATAAATGCAACTTCACCGTTTTTTATAAACAAAATTAAACTTAATTTGCCTCACAGTAGCTAAGGTGCCGTTAATTCAAAACCCACAGAATAACTCACTGGACACAGTTAATAGTCATCAGACCACATAGGCCAGGCTTTGAAAGCATTTAATATTCACTGAAGTGCTGCTTGTATCCAATTATAACTCACTACTTGCCATCTCAATAATTTAAATCTGTCCACTCTTTAGAGAGAAAAAAATGCACTAATCAAAGACATGAATGCACCTTTTGCTTCTGACAACATTAAATTAAAACTAAATGGTAGATCTTGAATGAGTTACTCTGCAAGAATAAAGGTATTAATGAGGTAATTTCATTATAGAGGCTCATCCAAGCCTATGTGAAAACAAGGGAAGTAAATGGAGAGGAAAGCCGCTGAGGAAATTAGGGTTCCTTCCACACTAATTAATGTTTTGGGGCATTTAGTGCAGGCACCAAATTAACTGCTCCAAAGAACTCCATTGAAAAAAAAAAACACATTGTTGCCCTGCCATGTAATTAGAAGACAGTACAAGCAGAACACTTAATGAGTATAAAGCCAGCCTTTAACTTATTCTGCCCAGCTTCTGAAAACATGCCATTGTGGAAGCCTAAGTTTAAGGCAGCACTAGGCATACAATATAGGATTGTTTAGGTCCTTCTGTTCGGTGAGCTGTAAACAGGTAGCCCTGAATGAGAGACTCTGAGACTCCTGGGAGGCCCAGCTTCCCAGAAAAAAGAAGAAAAAAAAGAGAGAGAGAGAGAGAGAGAGGAAGAAAGAAAGAAAAAAGAAAGTCGTAAATGCATCCAGAGAAAAGAAAAAAAGGTGAATAGGCCCGGCACAGCCAGCACAGTGAATGCTCACCGCTGTCTTAAGTGATTACACGATGTTGTGCCACCCCCTCTCATTGAGTTATCTTTACACTGCTTTTGTCTCCTCTAATTGGAGCTGATGAGGTGCTAATTGGTTGCTTTTTTTAAAAAGCACTACTTAAGCGCTGGCAAACAGAGTAAGACAGCGTGAGTGGAGTTAATGAGGGCTTAGCAAAAAAACAAAACAAAACAAAAAACCCAACCCATAAACCCCAACGCCACACCACCACCCCCACCCCCCCAAACACATGGATATGCATGCGTGCTGTCGGCGGAAACGGCAACGCAAGGGGAACGACGGCATTCAGGTAAAGGGTTGCGGGGATCTGAGTCTTCTGAGCAAAGGGGCAATACCAGCAATAAACAAGTGTCCGCTGGTTCGGCTGGCACCCTTGGCACGCCTTAGAGGCGTGCCGGAGCCCACCATACCTTGCAGGACTGCTTACAAGCCCTATGCCACAGCAGGTCGTACGACCGGGTCTCCTGCCTGCCTGTGCCAGCACCACGCTGCCGGCGCTGCCAGCCCAGCCCTCCTGCCTGGGACACGGCCCGAGGGGCACCGCTCAATTGATGCCCGGGCAGCGGCAGGCACAGAGACCCGTGCCCAGTAGAGGTGGGTCCCCAGCGTGGGGTGCAGAGCTTGCACGGCCAGATGCAGGCTCCTGCAGAGGACCACCCTGGAGGTGGTTTTTAACCCTTCTACAGAGGTTGCCAAGGTGAGGTTTCCATCTGCCTCAGAAAGATGCAAGCTTCAGAGGTCAAATGTGTTTCACTCCACTCTGCTGCTCGCAGGCAAGCCGCTTGCCACGGCACCCTTTGCAGCCCAGGGAAATGCCAGCACTTTCTATGTGCACCAAGGCCAGACGCCACAGCCCGGAGAAGCTATGGTGGATGTGGCACAGGACAGACATGCTTGCTTGCCAGCTCTGGCCCTGCAGACTGCACTCTGCAAGCCCACTGCTTCACAGGTCAAACTAGGTTGGAAAGGTTTCTGATTAGCAGTAATTTACTATCTTTGCTTTTAAATTGATACAAGCAGGTTAGAAACAGCCCAGACACCCGAGTCACATTTAACAGCTACCTCCTGCAGCCAAGGCCACCCCTTCACCAGGAGACATGCCTTGCTTTGGGCCATGCATGCCTGCCGCAGCAGGCAACTGCCTGGCCCTCCCAGCACAGAGCTTCACTGCAATCTGCAGCTTGGGAAACCACAGCACAGTGGGTCCCAGTTCGACCAGCACAAATGGGCTTCTATTAAAAAATAGATCTGTAAACAATTACCTTTAAAAATGCTTACATGCTTAAGACTTTTTGGGAGTTTTGTGTTTTGAAAATACTCTTAATATAGTTACTTAATTTGGGTATGTAATTAATAACTTGGACAGTATTTTCAGTAACAACTTGGCGACAGAGAAACCCTGAATATTTTGAGTCCCATGATGATTTTTTTTTCCTAATGCTTTGCCTGGTTTTACCTTTCCTCCCCTCCCCCCACCAGCTTTATACAAAGTATGGTGATTAATCTACAGAGTGTTAAACCTGTCACCACTACAACTGGATCCAGAGATCCCAGCTTCGCCATGCCTATACACATTTCCTAAAAGAGGTTTTGAGTAAAATTAGGAGCTCAGCACTTACCTGTAGGTGGCTTGAGTTTGCCTCCTGCATTTCTAGTCCAATTCAGAATCTTCCCACTACTGGAAGCAATGCAAGTCCTGAAGGAGACCACAGAAAACACCTGGCCTATTGCCCATGGTACCTGGAAATACACACAAACAATTCTGTACGCTTCCGGAAAATG
The DNA here is from genome assembly GCF_026170545.1 of Melanerpes formicivorus. Taxonomy (NCBI): domain Eukaryota; kingdom Metazoa; phylum Chordata; class Aves; order Piciformes; family Picidae; genus Melanerpes; species Melanerpes formicivorus. Next base: position 145,939 of record NW_027142531.1, read on the forward strand.
GCACTGCAGCAGCACGCGCCGAACGCGCCCCCGAGTGCCGAACGCGTCACCCCACGCGCGCCAAACGCGACGGCCTGTGCCAAACGCACCACCACACGCTGACCAAACACGCCTGTACCGAATACATCAACCCGTGCCAAACCCATCACCCTGTGCTGAACGCACCTGCCTGCGCCGACCGTGTCACCCCATGCCAAATGCATCACCTGTGCCAAACACATCTGCCCCCGCCAAACCCATCACGCTGGAACCAAATGCGTCATCCCACGCCAAACGCACGTTTGTCCTCGTGTCACTGCCTCAGTACCACCAGGCAGCTCTCGAAACCCTTCAAAACTCCTCTGCTGAGTCGTTTCACGTCGGACAAAAAGATGAAAGTGGAGTTGCAACTGTGAGATCTACAATCAGCTCCATAAGACAATGCCCCTTTCATTAGGACAACTCAGAGGATCTGTTTGTGCTGAAGAGAAATAAAGAGTTAGGCCTTCCCCTTCTCTTTCTTGTTTTGCCCGTGCACTTCACAGTTAGAAAAACCAATTAGTTTGCAAACAGCCCCGTACTTCGGTCTCTGTTTACGCGTGCTAATTTGTACCCCTATTCACATTCTAAACCAGGTTCTTTTCAGTCTAATGCATGGTCACTTGCTTTTCTTTGGCTGTCAGGAAAACAAGGGATTTCTTGGTGGCTGGTAGAAAGAAACTTCCTAGTGAACAAAGTTACAATTAATTCCACAGGAATAAATCCCTGTGTTCCTAGAGCCATCCATCTATAAAATGGGCGATAAAGCAGAGCTCCTTGCTTTAAGAAGTCCCTGAAGATGCAGAGCTGAAAGAAAGCTTGGATCCCTTAAGGCTAATTAAGCAATTAATTTTTTTTTTCCCCCCCTTTTTACCCTTTCACAATTCATGCACTTGGAAATCTTCCTGTGTTTTCCAAGGCAGGTATGCCTGTGCCCACAGAGATCTGTGCTCTCCTCACTGCTGCCTGCTGCGTTCTCACAGAGCGCTTGCAGGAGGCAGTCCCTCGGGTTTCCTTTGTTTCCCATGAGATTAATAGCTTCTGATTTACCACAAGCCAGTGTGCCATGAGTTGTGAAATTGCATGCTGTGCACGCCAAGATGTAAGCCTTCAACATTTTCTACCATCCCTCCACTTCCTCCCCCAGTCTGTTTTTTGCTTGCTGTTGCTGGGATAGATGCTTCCCAGGCTCCCTCCCTTCCTAATGAGGATAGGCAATTATGCACCAAGTCAAACAGGAACGACCTTCATTTTCTGAAAGTGAAGGTGATCCTAATCTTAATGAACAAAGAGGCAAGCAGGCAGAGTCCTTCTCCAGCTTCTAGCGTTCCCAGTCCTGCGGAGTGGTGGCTTCACTGCCGACTGCTGCTTCACCAGCTGCAGCCTGGGGGCACATGAATGCCACGCTACCCCACCTAAGGAACAGGAAAAGTAGGAACCATTTCCCTGAGCTGTAGTGGGTTGAGAGAGAAGGCCTAGCTTTCTCTCCCCCACATGCCAGCCCATGGGATGGCATCTCTCATCAGCTGCTGCTAATGAGGGGATTAAAGGTACCTCCTCTTGTTAAAAGGCTTGGATATGGAAGCCTTCTCTTCTCCTGCAGAAGTGGTAAGTGGTTTAGTTGTTGCAAAGTGCACGGGGTAGATGTCACGTGGCAAACGTGAAATTAAATTTGAAATTAGTGTTGTGCTTGCTAGACTAGAAGCATCTTTCAATTTCTGCTGGGAATTGTTCCTGAATGCATTTTCAGACCATCTCATCCGTGAACCTGAGCCAGTGGTTCCTACCATCAACCAACAGTAAATCGCTTCTCTTTGACCTCAGCAGGAATCGGGCAGCTATCCTAGGATCATGGAATTATAGAATGGTTTGGGTTGGAAGGGACCTCGGATATCACCTAGCTCAAATACCCCTGGCTTTGGCAGGGACACCCTCAAGGTCTCATCCAACCTGGCTTTGAACACTTTCAGAGACAGAGCACCCACAACCTCCCAGGCCACCTCTCATCCCAAACACCTGGGCTACCCCTTGCGGCTGCTAGGGCACATTATAGTTTCATAGTTTCATAGTTTCATTCAGGGTTGGAAGGGACCACAAGGATCATCTAGTTCCAACCCCCCTGCCATGGGCAGGGACACCCCACACTAGATCAGGCTGGACAGAGCCTCAGCCAGCCTGCTCTTAAACACCCCCAGGGACGGGGCCTCGACCACCTCCCTGGACAACCCATTCCAGGGTTTCACCACTCTCATGGTGAAGAACCTCCTCCTCATATCCAGCCTGAATCTCCCCACCTCCAGCTTCATTCCGTTCCCCCTAGTCCTATCACTACCTGAGATCCTGAGCAGTCCCTCCCCAGCCTTCCTGTAGGCCCCCTTCAGATACTGGAAGGCCACAATGAGGTCACCTCGGAGCCTTCTCTTCTGCAGACTGAACAGCCCCAACTCCTTCAGTCTGTCCTCATAGGAGAGGTGCTCCAGACCTCTGATCATCCTCGTGGCCCTTCTCTGGACACGTTCCAGCACCTCCACATCCCTCCTGTAATAGGGGCTCCAGAACTGGACACAGTACTCCAGGTGGGGTCTCACCAGGGCTGAGTAGAGGGGGAGGATCACCTCCCTCGACCTGCTAGCCACACTTCTCCTGATGCAGCCCAGGATCTGATTGGCTTTGCGGGCTGCAAGTGCACACTGAGAGCTCATGTTGAGCTTTTTGTCCACCAGCACCCCCAAGTCTCTCTCCTCAGGGCTACCCTCCAGCCCAACCCCCCAGCTATCTTTCCACAGGGCTGCCCTTCAGAGCTTCTCATCCCCAGGTTTGTACATGCAACTAGGACTGCTCTGTCCTAGGTGCAGAATGTAGCACTACTTCTTGTAAAAAGGCATACAGTTGGCAACAGTTCAGCTCCCTGGTCGATCCAGATCTCTCTGCAAGACCTTTCTGCCCTCAATAGGGTACACAGCTCCTCCTAATTTAGTATTGTCAGCAAACTTACTTAATGTCTGTTCAGTTCCAGAGTCAAGATAATTGATGAAATCATTGAGAACTGGCCCTAAAATTCAGCCCTTGGGAACTACACTGGTGACTGGCCACCAGGTTGATGTAACCCCATTTACTTAAACTCCCCTTGAGCCTAACCTGTCAGGCAATGAATTGTTCACCCATCGTGTTACAGACTTGTCTAGCTGCGTGCTGGACGTTTTACCCAGAAGGGCACTGTGAGAGACAGTACCAAAAGGTCTGCTAAAATCCCCAACCACCAGATCTACTGGCTTCCCTTCATGAAAGGAAATTAATTGGCTAAGCAGGACTTTCCCTTCACAACCTGGTGCACTGACTGCATTTTCTTTCAATTGGTTTTTGTTGGTTTTTTTTTTAGTAACCACCAGGACAACCTTCTCCAGAATTTTACCAGGTGCTGAAGTGAGACTGACAGGCCTGTAACTACCAGGGTCTTCCTTCTTTCCCTTCTTGGCAACTGGGACACTGCCAGCCTCCATGCGACTGGGACCTCTTCAGATTCCCCAAACCATTGAAAAACAAAGGAGAGAGGTCCCGCAATGACATTGTCCATCTCTTTCAGTACCCTAGGATGAATACCATGAGCTGCTGTGCCCTTCTGCTCACTCCTTAGTGATCAAAAAGAGTTCTTGCACAGGAAGATACTCCCAGCAATTTCCAGTGGAAAGCTAGAACTATCAAGATTGTGACCTTCTGCGAGCCAAATTTAGATGAAGTCATTTGATTTTTCACAGAGGTTGAGCTCTCAGAAGCTCGTTTATTCATGCCTTTGTGGATTTAGCCATCCAATGTTTGTATCCGTTTGAAATTCAGCCTCTTACACTAAGTGGGCCATAGAAGCACTGATGTCTTTCATTAACTGATGACTACACATTTAGTCTTGATCTGGGAATAGTAATTGGCAAATTGTGTCTCCTGAAAGCAACTTCTGCGACGGCATCCACAAATCGGTGGCCGAGAGGGATGTGCTTTGCTGTTACCGCACAGTCGTGTCATTTGGTTAACTAACCTGGTATTTTGGGATCTAGAATACGAAGCCATCTGCACAGTAAAAAGCACTTCCCTTACTCTGGAATGCCTGCATTACCAGTATTTCCTGGAAAAAAGTGAAAGAAACATGGTAGCTGGAATAATTTCAGGAGTCAAGAGCCTGATGACTAATAACCTATACCTACATGGAAGCTAAAAAAGCTTCACCTCTTTCTGAATTTCACATCATTTAACTTGTGGACACTCTGGATTAGTCCCAGGGCTCATTTACTGACCTTGGCAACATTCTGGCTGGCACATCTGCCAGATGAAATGCTGAACTCAATCAGTTAAGCTAAACATTTTCTTCATATCTCTATTTTCCAGCAGAGCTGTGATTCTGACTCTGCCAAAATATCCTAATATGACTTAGATACGTACCAAAATTACTAACCAGCTCAAGCTCTATTATGTCAGGCAGGGTTTGGGTTTTTTTGTTACATACCAAGACAAATTCATAGCAGAGAACCTCCAAACAATGTTTTACACAGCTGAAGGCTGTACTTGAGCTTGCTCAGCAGTCACCTCCAGTAGAGTAATACACACCACATCACTGCACAGGAGACAATTCGCCTAGCATTGTCTGCAAAAGACAACAGCCTCACTCTACTGTCTCAATCAGGACACTTTATACTAGGAGCTGTGGTCTCAAGTCCAGGCTGGAAGAACCACAGACCTTGCATCATTGCTGAGTTTTCCCAGCTCCAGATGAAGTTTTTGTTGATTTGCTCAAGACAAAACTAGAAAATTCACATTCTTTTTCCTTACCTGGTACAGCATTTTCAGGTGCAGATATATTATTATTCCCAACACTGCCCAAGTCCTTTAACTGTAGTGGTTAAAGACAAATTGAAGACCACTGTAACGTCATCCTGGAAGTGTGCAAAATGAAGAATGAAGAGCAGCAGCTCTCCCAGGAAGCAAGTGGGAAGCAAAGAGCAAGTTCTGAGAGGTGATCAGTCTGTCCCACCACCAGGCAGATACAGCAGCACAGAAACTGCTCCTCAAAAAAGCTTTTGCAGGGACATCTTGTCACCTCTCTTCTCCCCAGGTACTCAGCACCTGGAAAAAAGGCAAAACAACTCGCCACTCTTTAAACCTATTACTTATTTAAGGCCTTTAGGGTTTTTTTTCTTGCTATCTGTGGACACAGGAGGGAAATTCCCTTCTGTTTGGTGGTGTTTTGTGGGTGTTGTTTTTTAATCCGGTTTGGTTTTTTTTGCAGGATTAACAATCTTTTAGGTTTGAACGGCTCTGCTGCGCCCTCTTTCACCTAATCTATGCAGAGGTAAGAAGCCTGCCTTTCCTGACAGGATGCGTTTTCCACACCTCCCCTCATTCCCATGCCCTCCTTTGGTCACAACAGCATACAGAATACTCACTGCAGACTCACGTGGGCTAGTGGCTGGCTCAAACAGTCCCAAGAGGCTGTTGTTGTAGGCTGTAACTGAGAGCTCCACAGTGTATGCTTGAGACAGGAGAGTGTCTGCATCCCCCCAGTGCAAGCAGAGCTGCTCTAATGAAGAGTGGCCTGCTTTTAAGCCAAGACTGCAGACAAAAAAAAATTTAAAAAAGAGATAAGGTGGCATCAAAAATTGTCCCAAGTTATACATCCACAATGGGTACACACTTCCAGGAAGCACGGCACAAAGCGTGAGGCACCTATATTCCAGACACAAGAGTGACCTAAGTGCTACAGCAGACTGAATTACATTCATGTCACCTGACTGTAGCAAGCAGCAGAAAATGCTTGTTTGTTTTAGAGAAATATTTGAGCAATACCTGCACAACTCGTCAGAGATCACGAGGGACGGCCAAGCGAAATGAGAGAGTATTTGCTATCTAGTGGCACCTTCTGTGCTCTGTTGTGCCGCTTTATAGCGCAATAATCTGATCCTCTAACGCCTCTTACCTTATGTAGTGCCTGCACGTTAACAGAAAACATTACCTTGTTTGCTCGTTAGAAAGATCCTTCTGCTGCAAATTGTATGTTTCTATAGGAATAAATGATGATGAGAGCAGCAAGGTCTGAAATTAGGGGAATTCATTTTAAATGAGACAGAAACCTGACAATTTCTCTGGAAATGAAAACATCGCTCTGTTTTTGCAAGGTTAAAAACACCGAATGTTGCTTTGGCTTACAAATGACATTAAAATCCTACACATACAGACAACGTTATGCCAAAATTAAACATATAGGAGTGAAAAAAAAAATTCTATTTCAAAATGTTACAGTGCTAAAGGATGTTTTGCTATCCAGTGAACTAAGGATATTCTTCCCATCATCCAGACTATAGCTGAAATAAATTACCTTAAAAAAACCCAGCCGCCACCACCACAAGCCACCCAAACCGAACCAGAAAACCAACCAACACACACCCACACATAAATTTTGACAATATATTTTTTTTTTCCTGGAGAAAGTATGTTTTGAAATGCTTTGATTAACTCCAGCTGAAAATATTTTTCTTCCCCTAAGTCTAGTGCCCTGTTTTACAGAGAATCATTGCTCCTTTGGCTTAGCTGTCTTCAGAGACAGATTAGTCAGAAGTACTGAAAGGAAAACAAAACATTTACATCCAACTCTGCAAGCTGTGAAGACTTACAGGTGGTCAGATATTCAAACCTCTTACAGATAAATTTTAGTCCCTGAAAAATCAGGCCTGAGTTCTGGAAAAGTCACCATGAGCTGCAGCTCTCAAACTTATCGCAGACCCCCACTTTGGAGGTGTGCATCTGGGAGTTTCTAAACAGAGGAGGAAGAAGAACAGTAAAGCAGTACGTCATCGTGGAGTTATGGGAACACACATTTTACTTATCAAACCCTGCTGATTATCAGGAAGGGTGGACAGAGATTGAGCCTACACACTGTTCATTAAGCATCAAAAAATCAAGTTTAATAAATAAAGAGATTGGGGGGGGGAGGAGGGAGGGAAGGCCACAACTGAGTGCTTAAAATTCCAACATGTTTTAATAAATCAACTAATGTTCACTACACAGGAGCCACCTGGACACTTCAGCCACATCTATGATGTTTGTGTGCTTGCCCTGACAAATTTTTCATGATCTTAGCTCCCAGAGCCTACAGCCCTAAGAGATCTTGGAAGCCTAGAGCCTTGCCTCCCAGGGTGCTAAATCTATCAGGCTGGTTTCTGACAGAATTACATAGGTAGTAACCTCGGTCAGGACTAACCTCAGGAAGAAATGAGCATCCAGCACGGAGCGCACGCCTCGGCAGCGGCAGCTTACGCAAACGCCGACGGCGTCATTCCGAGAAGCTGCAAAATCCACAAACGAGGACTAAAGGAATTTGAAAAGAAAGAGGTTTGTCAAGCATCATTGTTTTGGACTTCTTTTGACCTCGCTTAGCAGAGCCGTCCCACTGCTTACTGTTTCTAACCTTTGTTTCCAATATTTTCTGTGATAACTAGCTTTGCAGGCATTTGTTTTCTATCATCAAATCATTAAATGGTAATGCAATTGTTAAGTTTCATTTCCCCAGTTCTAAAACATTTTGCAGCCTGTAACTGTTCCCAGTTCATTAACTGACTGACCTCAGCATTAACACCCCCTCTGCTGGGGTTGCCTTGGAAACAAAGCTTCCTGTGCGTAATCCAAGCTTATCTAGCTCTTTATCCTACATGTGACCCTTAATTACTTGCTAAATTAGAATGGTTTTCTGAAAATCACAAGAGGAGGTTAATATGTTCTTCCAGAGCTGGTCAAGCTAAGATGACACTAAATTCACAGGGAATTCAAATTACATGATCCCTGAAGGCGTCTCTTTCAGAAGGCAGATGAACTTTCCCAACGGGAGGCAGTATGCCATGATAATGCTCCTGTCACTCACTTTCCTTGCCCTGCTTGTCCAGCTACAGCTTAATCCAGTATGAGCAACACAGTAAGTAAATATCAGGTTGATTAATTATGGTGTGAGATTCAGTAACCACTTGTCTTCTGTAATTAACATTCTAATTGAAATTAAGTAATACTCTTCACCCACAGATTTCAGGACCAGGAGGAGGAACGTGAGAGAATCCTCAAAGCTGCACCAGAGAAATTAAGAAAACAGTAACAGGGGTCAAAATATTTGTTGTCTCTTTAAAATTGCGGTACCTTTCCAGTCAAAATTACTTTATTACTTCCCAATTTCTTGGGAGTAGAGATGAAATGGGGCTGATTTATCAAAACAGGGTTACAATTTCAGAAAACAGACTTTTCTTTCAGCAATCTGATAAGCCACGAAAGCGATGCTTCTCCCTGGGAGAGACCAAAATGGGATGAACACAGTTTACCCCTGCTCGCTCTCTGCTGCCTCTGCCTTAGTCCAAACTCCAGCTCCAGGGGGAACTCTCCCAGGGAAGGCACTCTGGTGTTACGTACACAGTTGACAGGGCACACATCTATCCTGACAGACCCCAACGCTGAGTTGTTCAAAAGCAACACCCACAAGTTGCTTGCATGGGCTCTATTTTCTGTTTGCACAACACAAGGTAAACTCTGCACTGGTTTTATATCATTACCCAGTCTCTAATGGCTCTTTACTGCCTCACACCTGGGGCACCGTTATTTCTCTGGACATAAACAGTCTACAGATGTCAGTACTTTACCGTTTACCTCTCAACTTGCTCTGGAGCTCTCTGCTCTGAAGACAGTACTTTACTTCTTTCAAGGTAGCCTGTGTTAACCTTCAGCCTCTCCAGGAAATCTCATCGGTCCTGCAGTTAAGAACCTATCAGAGAAGGACCCTTAAGTTCCATGTGACAATAACAGAAATATGCCCGTGGCACAAACGCTGCCTGTGCTCTCTCTCGGCACCTATCTTTGTGGCTCCTCTTCACGGTGTGTTTGGTGTCAGGTCAGCTGCTTACCACATTTGCCTTACAGAAATAACCCTTCTCGTGCAGGTCTCCAGGGAACAGCACTCTGTGGCAGTTAGCTGGTGGAATGCCTCAGTTCCACGAGGCTCACTGGAACAACAGGATTTAATGGTTCTTTTCCATCTGACAGACATACTTCCCCTCCATGGAGCAGGAGCATGCTTGGGGCCTTACACATCCATTTTCCCTACACAGATGTCACAGGAAAGCAGAAAGGCAGCTTGAGGTTGGTAAAAACAGCACTCCTGGAACATTGTCCTTAGTGGTAAGAACCCCTAGGTTCTGTGTTCTGGAGATGTCAGCATCTCTATCACTACCGATGTAACATTTTCACTAGAAGTCTAAAGCCTGGTTTAGCAATGATTTGTTTCCCCTAACCGGTCACAGTTACTTTTCAACCATTCACTACACAAATTTAAGCACGACCAATGCAAAAGCCACAGACGGTTTCAGCATCTCCTGCCTCCTGCTGTGACAGAAGAAATAATTTGTGTCTGTGTACAAATGCTTGCTTTCATGGACATACTTCTATAAAACTTGGATCAATCATTAAGATTAGCCAGATAAGCACAACTTACCAGTTGTACTGCAGATTTCTCTTGGTGTAAGACATATTTGTATTTTACACATTAACTGCAGATACAGTCACCTGCATTTCTACTTAGAATTTCTACCTTCAGCCAAGGTACCTCAGAAGTTTGTCATCATGATAAACAATGGCTCACCCAACACCTTTTAGGTCTTTCCTTTGCCCGCTTTCAGTGTGGTCTCATTAGCATGTCCAAATGCTCACAAGACTGGAAGCTGAAGTATGGTTTCATAGGTACTGAGTATCTATCTGTTGGATCTTGGATTTCCCTGACAAGGCCTCTGGAAAATACAATGGAATTTTCCTAAAAACAACTACAGTAAAACAATGGCCTGGGAGGACCCAAGACAGGTAAGGTGCATAGAGAATTTATCACCCCATCAACAGGTTTCCACCCAAGAAAACATCCTATGAAGATGCATTCCAGATGTGAGTGATTAATAAGCCTTAAGCATGTCCACATGCTCTTGGGTGTTTCTGCAAAGCTTTCAGCAGATACAGTTTTGCTTTTCTGAGTGAGCATTTATCCACTGGTAACCGGACTGAGGGAGTCCAGTATCTTCTTTAAGAGAGAAAGCTGTTGGTCCCTGCTAATCCAAGCACATTTCAGGCCAGCAAGCCGTTTTTCTGCTCTCTTTGCTGGGCCATCATTTCCCTGTTACTGTATTTCAATTGAAGCTACTTTTCAGGCTAGAATTCAAGAAAGTTCTTACAAATGGGAAAAATGTTTTATCTCCTATAGCGACCTTACGTAGCTGAACAAGCAGATGGGATAGGGCTCTGTGCTGTTCTCTCTCTATCTCTCGACACACATCATTTTATCCTCTTAAAGTAACCTCAGCATACTGTGTTGCTCCAGTGATCTAGAATTTTACCAGAAAAACTACTTTCTGGATTTTTAAAGAACAGAAAGACAGCAGTTTTGGGTGTCCAGCTGGGTAGCTGCAAAGAACTTCTTACATATTTGGATGGAAGACACTACACAAAACAAAACATCAAGTACTTCTCTATTAACAAGCACTAACTTATCAAGAATACTCAAGAAATGTCTGAAATGTATCTCAGTCTCATCCGATAAATGCATTTGCTCTGTGCGCTAAAGGGAACGCATCCTTCCCGGTGCACGTTTAAGTGCCGGGTGCTGCACTTCAGCCACAACAACCCCATGCAGCGCTACAGGCTGGGGTCACAGTGGCTGGAGAGACAGAAAGGGACCTGGGGATACTGATTGACAGCTGGCTGAACATGAGCCAGCAGTTTGCCCAGGTGGCTAAGAAGGCAAATGGCATCCTGGCCTCTACCAGGCACAGTGCGGCCAGCAGGAGCAGGGAGGTCATTCTGCCCCTGTGCTCAGCACTGGTTAGGCCACACCTTCAATCCTGTGTCCAGTTCTGGGCCCCTCAATTTAAGAAGGACATTGAGACTCTTGAACGTGTACAAAGAAGAGCAATGAGGCTGGGGAGGGGCCTCAAGCACGAGCCCTGTGAGGAGAGGCTGAGGGAGCTGGGGGTGTTTAGCCTGGAGGAGGCTCAGGCGAGACCTTATTGCTGTCTACAACTCCCTGAAGGGAGGTTGTAGCCAGGAGGGGGTAGGTCTCTTCTCCCAGGCAGCCAGCACCAGAACATGAGGACACAGTCTCAAGCTGCACCAGGGAAAGTTTAGGCTCCAGGTGAGGAGGAAGTTCTTCACCAAGAGAGTTGTTGGCCATTAGAATGTGCTGCCCTGGAGGTGTTCAAGAGGGGACCGGACGTGGCACCAAGGTTTAGTAGTCATGTGGTCTTGGGTAACAGGTCAGACTTGGTGATCTTTGAGGTCTTTTCCAACCTTATTGATTCTATGATGTGTAAGGTTTTACTTTCATCTATGATGAAGTAGGTGTGTGTCATTTTGAAAAAAATACCTCAATCTCTCCTGAACGAGTCCAAGATCATCCTCCTCCTCCTCTTCAGCAGCTTCTGAAGCTACTTACTGCCTCTTAAATTCCTCCTACTCACAGATTAGTTAAGAGCAAAAGGAGGGATGTCAGCAACAAGCTGATATGAAGAGTAGCACAAAACACAAGGGTGGAAAGAAACTTTAAAAAAACACTCCTACTCATCTTTCATGAAGCCACTACCTTCATCTGTAGTGAGGCTGTAAGAGCAACAGACAGCATTACAGAACAAGAGAGACAGCTCTGACTGGTGGTTCAGCCACCAACCCCACGGGGGCACACGCCGGTCAGGTGCGCCCGTCCCTCCACCACAACAAAGGCAACACCTGCCTGGCTCCGCAGCGCTGCGTACTGACAGACATCCATCCGTATTTCTCACCTTTATAAACCTGACCCTCCCTGAAGCAGCGTCCGGAGCACTAACCAGCTGCTCGCACGCTCGAGGGCGTACCAAGGGCTTGCTTTGCACACCTGACGTGATCTCCCGTGCCGAGGAGCTGCACTGCTTGTTTGTCAAGCCTCCCGACTATCCTAGAAAGGAACAGACAAAGCCTGGGTAAGCAGGATCTCTGCTAAGAAAGTAATATTGAGGGGAAAGAGCTGATCGTTGCCCCTCTGATACGCTGCAGGCTGTTAAGGGCACACACCCTTGCCACAGGCTGCGGGACACGGGGAACGCCGGAGCTCCGCCGCTCCTAGAGCAGCAGGCTGCCGGCCCGCAGGCCATTCCTACAGCCGCTCGCACCACCACGGCCATGCGGAGTCGGCCGGACACACTTGAGGGAACGGCGGCTCGCCGGCACCCAGGGCTGCTCAGAACCCTGCCAGGCGCCGCGTGTCGGGCTCCTCCAGGACCCATCCGTTCTCACGGATGAGCCGTACCGGGGAACCCCGCCTCGCGCGCCGCAGCCGGCGAGAGAGCTGAGGCCGCTCCCGAGAGCGGCAGCGGAACCACACCAAAGCTCGCCACGGCTCTGAACGCTCCGCCCAGACGCGGCGCACTCCCAGCGGCCTCGGAAGAGCCCTGGCCAGCGCCGCCCTCCCCGGCCGGCCCCGCCGCCGCGCCCTTTGCCCGGCCAATCGCGCGGCGCCCTGTTGGCGGCACCCGGCGGCCCGCAGCACGGGCCAAGATGGCGGCGCGCGCGCAGGGGGGCGGCCTGGCGGCGTCCTTCCTCGCTGCTGCCCTGCTCGCCTTCGGCCACCTGCAGAGCGCCCTCGGGCAGGCGGCGGCAGACGCGGCGGCAGCTCTGCCGCACCGTCGCTTTGAGTACAAATACAGCTTTAAGGGACCACACCTGGTGCAGGCGGACGGGACGGTGCCGTTCTGGGTTCATACGGGCAGTAAGTGCCGGGCGCGGGGCGGCGAAGTGCGAGCGGGGCCGCGCCGGCAGCTGCGGGGAGCTCCGAAACGGGCTCGTTCTTCTCGTTACTTTAGGAGGTGACACGGGAAAGAGCCACCCCAGGCCGTGCCCGGGGGCTGAGGGACGCGGTGGAGACAGAATCATCGAATCGTTTCTGTGATTCTGTCGTGGCCTGTGGAGTCCAGCTCTCAGCTACCACCGCCGTGGCCACTGCGCCGCCTCCCCCACTGCCCTGTCCACGCGGTTTCCGAACGCCGCCAGGGACGGCGACTCCACCGTCTCCCTGGGCTGCCTGTTGCAATGCCCGAGCGCTATTTCAGTAAAGAATTTTTGCCTAATATCAAATCTAAACCCCCCCGGCTCAACTTGAGACCGTGGGGATGGGGTGCGGCAGGACCTGTCAGCCTCGGTGGGGTTCCGGGGGGCTGCCAAGGCACCGGGTGCCAGATGCAGGCACTCCTGCAGCTGCCGAAAGGGAGGAGAGCCGGACTCGGCGCCACCGGCTCTCCCCATCGTCTCCCTCGGCAGAGCTGAGCTGCGGGCAGAGACAGATCGAGCCTGCAGCCAGCGCCGTGGGTACCCGCCGCGCCCGCGGGCCCCTTCTTGCGGATTTCCACGTTGTCCCAGAGGGACAGAGGAGACACCGTGGTAGCGGTTACAACGCCAGCAAATACTCGCCCAGTTTCTTTGGCATGAGGTGGGAAGTTACTCAGCTGGTGCTGTGGCTGCTCCATTGCTAAGGGTGACGATACCTCGTGAAGTGATGATGTGTCACTGCGAGTCAACAGGAAAGTCGGCCTCTCGCCTGTGTGCTGGACCCGAGACAGGCTGCTGATGCTTCTGTGCGCTACGAAGCCTGTTGGAATCCATACATTAAAAGCTTGAGACAGGCAGTCTGCCCTGGCAAACACAATCTTATTGCCACAGTTTATGCAATTTGTGTCCTCTGCAGTATGGGTTAAGGATCGGGTGGTGCTCAGACACCCGGTCTTCCATACAGTCCCCTTCTAAAACATAATGATTTTTACTGTGCATAAGGTGCTGTCGTGCCCTGAGCCTCTCTGCAGTAGCTTCTGTGCATTGTTTGGCTTCTTAACAGGCTGCAGTTTATGTTCACTCACAAGTACTAATTCTTTCCGTATTTGATGTTATGCTACAGGTGGCACAAAGGAAACTGTCTTTAGATGAGCTTTTTCCCCCTGCTTTTTAAAGCAGATAATCACAAAAATAAATGTTACTTAATACAAATTAATTTATCTCTAAACGCTAGCCTGTTCTTTCAAACTATTAAACAGAGAATTAGAACATCCTTCTAAAATGCAGAACAGAAATCTGTTTCATGGAAAGTCATGGGACAGAGCAGAAAGGTTAACCTTATTTATGGGTTGGACTTTTTAAAAAGATTTATTTAACGCTTACCTTAACAGCAAGGCCGGTATTCTGTTAAGCTGTACATTTTGGTCACAATTAAATCACAATTGGTCACAATTAAATCACAATTGGTCACAATTAAATCTTCCATAAAGCAGTACTGAGGTTCTTGAAAGTAAAGACTGGGGGGACTGAAAGGGGGGCAGGGGGGGAAATGTTGGGTTCCACACACCTTCCACCCAAGTGCTTGAATGCTCCACTGAAGTTATTTTGAAAGCTCTTCCCTAGTTGAGGCAACCAGAAAGTTCTGCGAGTTTAGGAGACCTGTTAATTGACTGGTTCAGCACTCCCAGTACTTTCATATACTCACTTGGTTCCTTCCCTTTCTAGATGCCATACCCAGCGCAGACCAGATTCGTTTAACGACATCTTTGAAAAGCCAAAGAGGGTCAGTGTGGACAAAAACCAAGGCAACATTTGAGTACTGGGAAGTGGAAGTGACCTTTCGAGTTACCGGAAGAGGCCGCATTGGAGCTGATGGATTGGTATCCAGAATTTGATCTAACTGGAAAATAGATACGCTGTAAAAAGCGACTTCTGGCTCACAGCTCTTGTTTTCTGTAACAGGCAATCTGGTTTACAGAAGAGCAAGGCTTGGAAGGTCCTGTCTTTGGGGCAGCTGATAAATGGAATGGTGTTGGAATTTTCCTTGATTCTTTTGACAATGATGGAAAGGTTAGTCAGAAGCAAAATCTTCTAGCAAAGATTCTGGAGGAATTTCCCACCTGTTTCATGAACATACCTTTGCAGAAAAAGCTTCAGAGATGAAGCATAGCAAATAATTGGTCTTTTCTCTATGAACACTGAGGGACAATACCCTGTATATGTGTACAAGCTGAAACCTGGAACATTCACGTACAATTTGAAATGTTGATGTATCTAAGGGTGTGTGCTTTGGAAGAGGTATATTCATCTATGTTTAGCTCATATCTGGGCTAAACAACGGCAGTTCTTCTAGCACCCAGTGACCCTTCCCCAGCAGAGAAGAGGGATGAGGAAAAGGAGAAAAGACCCACAGGCTGAAATAAAAACAGCTTAAACGAAATAGCCAAATTAGTGTCAGTACAAGGTACATATCATTATGCTCACCCCAGAAAAAGCACAGCCGTCACAACATTCAGGAAAGCAGTCCTCAGTAGCAGGAAAGGAGTGAGGAGGAGCTCCAGCAGAAGCCTGTCCTCCTTGCCAGCTCCCTCTTTCATACTGAGCCTGATATTCATGGTATGCAGCACACCTGTGGCCCACTCAGGTCAGCTGTCCTGGCTGCCTCAGCTGCTGATGGCCCATAGCCCACAGCTGGCCTGTGATTGTGTCCCAGCAAAACCAGGACAGTACTGTGTCAAAATAATGACAGTGCGGAAACACAAATTTCTGAGTCTTCAGAGATGGTCTTTTTCTTGGAACAGACCTGCCTTGAGTAGTTCAGCAGCAAAAATTCTGTGGCCGATGCAGGTCACAGTTGCCCTTTTGAAGCATTCATGAGTGCAGCTCAGGTCTAATTACCTCAGAGCATAGCATAGACAAAGGTGTTCAATACTCACGGTTGATGGGCAGTCCATTTTCTGCTGGGGGTCATGTCTGGATGCAAGCACATACAACCACTTGAAAGGCAGTGAAGAATCACTTTTAACATCAGCATCACAAGCAGGGTGTATTTAGTTGACAGTACTAGATGAACTCTTCTTCTGGATGATACCTTACTAGCCTGAGGACATAGCCCCACAGTCTGTTATGAAGAAATTTACTGCAGCCAACATCTGGGAGAAGACATCTGGAAATGAAGGCAGAAGGGAGATGAACTCCCAGATCTGGGAGTCTGTTCTGCCGGTAGCATTTTAGCTTGTTCTTCTCCTCTAGCAGTGTGAATAACTAGAGAAGTGTTCAACAGGCTTTGTTTAGACTCTGACGTAGCTCCTGAGGTTCTTCTAATGACTGTACAAGGTCATATATGTGATCCTGAGGTACAGGTAGAATAAACACATCTGTGGTGTGTCTGTAGTGTAATGACTTCAGGTGCTTTATTGCAGAAAGGCTATAAGTGCTGTTACTTACACTTCACTCTGGATTAAACTATTCCATTTGTTTACTGTTTTTCCTAGAAAAACAATCCTGGAGTGATTGTCGTACGCAACAATGGAAAACTTCTGTACGACCATCAGAAGTAAGTGTATTTTCAGAGTTAGTGAGAAATATTTGCTTTTGAATTATGATTTGTTGCACTGTGAGAGACATTAGAAAGGTTTATTTCACATGAAACTTTAACGTTTCCTTTACATTTGAGTTTTCCTGTATGTCAAAACACTGCTTTGGCAGTAGCAGCACAGAAATCAAATATTTAAATGGCATGTGTCCCTTGGGATGTGCAAACTCAGATAAAGGAAGATACAGACTTCTTACCTCTTCATTGCTTATGAGTGTCTTCTACACAGCTTAATAACTGGCAGAAGTGACTAACTGAAGCCTAATTGCCTGTTACCAAAAGTAATTGAGATAGGTTTAATTTCTGATTGTCGATTGTCAGCAGCACAATTGACATCTTTTTGGGCACTCTGAAAAGAGAGGTGTCTAGCTCAGCTGACACAGTCCAGACTGTGAGTTATTTCCATCTCAGTTCACAAGTGCAGGAATATGTCTTAAAAGCAAACAGATCTCCCCAATACTGCATTCTGTCCATGTTGTGTCCCGCGTAACACGCCTTTGTCCTAGCTGATAAGTCGTAAGACCCATTTTTATGCAAGCTGTCTTCTTGTATAGTGATGGTTCCACACAAGCACTGGCATCCTGTCAGAGGGACTTCCGCAACAAGCCCTATCCTGTCCGAGTGAAGGTCACATACTACCAGAAAACACTGACTGTGAGTGCTCTGAAAGAATGTCATTGCTCTTGTTCCTCAGCTTTCTGAGTGTGACGTTGGGGACGCTGTTTGGAAACCCAAAGACCCCATACGGTTAATTCCAGTACTCTTGAAAATGTTGAGCTTAGTAGCAGAAGTTGGAAGGAGATGCATTATGTTCAAAGCTGGATAAGTTCCTTCAGCTACATTAGTGCAACTCTCTGGTTTCCTGAGCTGCTTTGGCAGGTGTTGCTGATTTCTTTTGTTGTGCCTTGGGAGTCAGTTGTGCTCATGTACTCGCAAGCGCTCAGAGCCCTCTATGGCTATTGACTTGGCTGCAGAAGTGTCCCAAAAGCCTGTATGGGTTCCTCGCTGCAGTAGTTTTAGGCTACACTCGCCTTCCAAGCAGCTCTTATTTGAGCAGTATTTCTCAAGCTGATCTGAGAGCTACATAGGCTTTTGAAGCTGAAGAGAAGAGGTTCTTGAAACATGACTGAAAAAACAAAGCTTGCTCTTTGACAGTAGGTGGAAATTCACTGCTTGAGCCATCCCACCTCCAAGAAGTAGCAGAGCTTGGAAGATTGGAGAAGATAGAGAACTGCAGGTGTAAGGAAGTCTTAAAGACTTCTGAAGTTCTATAATCAGATGACTCTGAATTGGCTTCTGATTTCTTCTGAGAAGAGGCTGTTCCTAGCTATTAACCATACAACTTTTGTAGTAAAAGTTTGTCTAAAAGTCAACATGTGTGCACCTAAAAGAGGGTGAACCTTGCACTGTGTTGTAATGGTAAAAGATCTTTGTTACTCTGGAGTGAAAATTCTGTGTCAGGCCCAGAGCTGCTCTTTTTGACTGTGACTGTATGTGGTAGCTTCTTTTGTCCCTCTCGGGGCGATAGAGGATCTGTCCAACCTCAAACCAGGACACTATAAACTGATAAAGCAATTAACACAAAGAGATTTGTGTGGTAAAAATTGTGTTTGTCCTTCAGGTATTAATTAACAACGGCTTTACTCCAGATAAAGAAGACTATGAGTTTTGTGCCAAAGTGGAAGATATGGCGTTGCCATCACAGGGATATTTCGGAATATCTGCGGCAACGGGGGGCCTTGCAGGTAGCAAATGTTAAAAACTCTGGCAAATGGTGTGGGGACTTGCAGGGATCATGAGTGAGGGGTTTTTACAGCTGATGTTGGCCCATTACACCAATTTTTGGCCATGTTGATGTGGTTAATCCACTCCCTTTCCCAAATTATGGATATGCTTAGGCCCTTTCCTGGCCAGAGCAGAAGGACTTTCACTTTGTCCTGACAAAGACGTGCAGTCTCATTCCTTGCTGCATAGAGTCTTGGGAGGATGCTGCTACCTGAATATCCTTTGCAAGTGCAGGGTTGATTTGGAAAGTACAAGGATTTGTAGCAGTTTCAATTAACAGGTGTTTTTAATGTGTTCAATACAGATGATCATGATGTCCTGTCTTTCCTCACCTTCCAGCTGACTGAGCCTGGGAAGGAAGCAGTAAGCATCTTCATGCATCATTTATAAAATATCTTATGGTGTGCGATTTATATGCAGCACTAGGTTATGGCATTTTGTCTTAAGTCATACTTGGCATTTCTGTTCCAGGACTGTGGCATGTAGCTGTGCTGTTACCTGTTCTAGAGAAACTAGGCTAATGCTATAATGGATTTTGACTAACATTTCCAAGACCAGAATTCTTAAAGCAACACTGCATCACCCAAAATCTTGATATTAAATCCAAACATGCAGAGGAAACAAACTAAAATGTACACTGTGTTGGGAAAGTAAACAAATAATCTGTTCTTGCTTTCGGCTTCCCACACATCTAGAGCAGTTCTGTACTAAACAGCATCTATGCTTGCGAGATTAGATTTCTTTTTAGTCGCAGAAGGTACACCTGTGACAGGAAAAACCTGTGGGTCTCCATAGGGACATCTGATTCCTCTCTTCAAAATACAGTAATGTGCTCAACTAGTTGTGTTATGTCTTCCAATCTGAAATCTAAACGGTCTTTCTGGAGAATAAGTTACATAGGAGTGGTGGAGAACATAAAAAATATCTCCTCCCCTCCTCCCCGGATAATGTTTTGAAGCCAACAACAGGTGCAGAAATTCCTCAACAAGATAAAGAGAAATACCAAGAAGAGTTTGAGCACTTTCAACAAGAACTGGATAAAAAGAAAGAAGAATTCAAAAAGGAACATCCTGATGTGCAAGGACAGCCAGGCAAGTTATTTCAGCAGTTTTTCAGTTGTCAGGGAAAACCTTTGCTTTCTGGGAGATTCAGAAGTAGGGCCCGATCTCACAGCGCTTCTGCCGATGCCACTTTATTTAAGAGTCTTTGATCTTTTCCTTATGAGGACTTCTCTGAAGTACAAAGTCTGCCTAGATTGTCTTTTTTTTTTTCTTTAGAACTGTTTATTTGAAAGCATAATGGAAGCCAGGCTCTTTCTTACTGTTGTGGATCGAATTGTTTGTATTTGAATGCACACATGTCAGGATGGTACTTCAGGCACCTAGGCCTGAAATTTCAGGTTGTCACCTTCTTCTGCACAGTGATCAGTTATGACTGTGTACAGGTCCTGCACCATTTTATCTTAATCTGTATTTTTTTAAATACTGTCCAGCCTTCCATTGGTAAGAAATAATAATCTTTTTGCCACAGTCTTTTGGAATTTCTGATGTTGTTGAGGCTGTGGAGAAACTCTCTCAGAGCATGCAGTCACTTGACTATTTCAAGCTACGTTTTCAAGCTTACTTATTCTAAAAAGTAGCTGTTAATGCCTGCATATCTCCTCTGACAGTTGGTAATACAATGCCAGCTTATGCAAAGGTAGCTGCCTCCTAGTAATGACAGCATCCTGTTTCCATTTCATGTGGCACATTAGCCAAGTATTGAAATAGGAACTCAAATACAGAGCCTGGGTTTGAATATGTGGGATACGTGTGAGTATCTCTGTGCAGTTGTTCTGATCCCACTCAGGTATTCCTTGCTATGGCAAGGGTGGTAAATAAACACCGAATAGATCAAATGATGGGGAACCAAGTACGTGCATGCGGAACCCTGGAAGGAAAAGGATACAGTGCAACTCAAAATAGAGGATTGCAGATGTACGCAAACAGCCTGTGCTTTTGCCCTGTCAGCGGATGACCCTTTCGAAACTGTCAGCGATCGTGAACTGAGGCAAATCTTGGAGGGGCAGAATCGAATCCATCTTGAAATCAAACAGCTGAACAGGCAACTGGACATGATCCTGGATGAGCAGCGGAAGTACGTCTCTGCGGTCACAGAGGAGATGGCAAAGAGAGGAGCTGGTGTTCTGGCTCAACAAGGACAGGCAAGTGAAACTGCATCATGATTGATGCCCCAGCTTGATTTGCTTTGTCCAAGACCATGCTGATCTTTTTCTCACCCCTACTCTCCACTGCCAGGTTTCCCAGCAAGGGTTTGAGACAGTTGTGAAAACTCAAGAAGAGGTCATTAGACAAGCAACTGAAATGAGGTAAATGCTTTCTAAACATTAAGGCTGTGTTTTGAATTTCATACTGTTTTCCAGCTTCTAAATCCTTTTATTATTTCAGGAGAAGAATATTTACAAACGTGAAATTTCTCCTCTGTGTCAGTTCCTTAGTGATGAAATTAAAATGACTCTGCATGTAATAAAAGTTTTTGAGAATTATTGATTATTCTTCCAATGACTCCTTTCTGGGTTTTGCTAAAGTAGTTTGGTTCTTTCGTCAGTACAGACATATGCTATCTGCGGGGCTTTTCCCTTATGTTGCTATGATCATCTAAAGCTCATCCATTGATTACTCCTCCGTAGTGTTAATTATTTTTTTTATATCACAAAAAGTATTCCCATTTATGTCAAGTCTCTCAGAATTCCAGGCCTTGGTTGGTAGTTTTGTGTCTTTCTTTTTTCCTTTACTTTCCATTGTAGGTTAACTTTTTTTATCAATAGGAGTAGGGCTAGGCCTTACGAGAGCATTGCAGCTGAAACAAGGGCCATATGTGGAAAATACATAACATCCTCCCTTGGCCTGAACTTCTTAAAACAAGGGGAGAAACAGCACGGTTTCCTTTGGAAGCTACATCACTAAATTAGGTAAAAGTCTGACCTTGAAGGTGCTATGCTGCTGAAATAGATGTGAGAAAATAGGAATGTTTGTGTACTGCTTCAAAGATGCTCTACAATTTCTGTCTTCAGCAGCAACAGCTTTAAGTTGCTTTAACTCTTCATTTTTAGTACTTAAAACATTCCTTACCTTGGGCTTACGAGAAGGAGAAAAGGAATTCCTGCAGCTGAGGGTTTTTCCTGTGTTAGCTCAAGGGCAGCTCTGGTTATTTATCTAAGTAGGTCATTTTTTTGTGGAAGGAAGATTAGAGTGCTTCCATTTTTGCACTTGTTTTTCCCCAAAAGCTTCTTGCCAAATCCTTATACCTTGCAAGCAAATTAGATTTTCTTGTTAATATTGGCAGTCTGCCCTGTTAGTGGGTATGGGTTTGCATAACGTCATCTTAGTATTTTTCTTAGATTAAAGAAACTTTTTATTTATAGACAGACATGACCAGCCCGCTGTTGCGCCGCTGGTCATCCCGGCGGAGAAGGACTTACTGTCCAAAGCAATTTGCTTGTCAAGATTTGTGGATTTCTTAATCATCTGATTACAGAGGAATCCTGCATGTTCATACAAAAGAAACCATCCGCCTGGTATCGTTCGCGCAACAGCAAATGTAAATTCAATTTGATAGAGACCATGTCTACTTAAGGAGGTCGTTCTGCTTTTAACAAACAGCACATCAGCCTGGGGGAAGCTGGGTGTGCAGACCTCTGTTAACGACATAGAGATTGGTGGTATTAGGGAGGGAGCGGAACAAAACGGGTGTCACAGTTGTGCTCCAGTACTGAAAGCAGTGGGGCAAGATAAAGAGTGTGGTGCGTGTGCCCAATCGGGGTTACTATCAGCAGGTACCAGGCAGTGGCCATAATGGTGGTTGCATGTCTCTGCATTTAGGGAAAAACTACCAGTGAAAAATTTGCTTGTCTCATAGATGATTCAAAGCAGAGGAAAATACTAGTCAATCTTTAAATACAATACAAAAATACAGTCATTCCCGGCATACATGCTAACTTGAGTTGTGTCACAGGGAGTTCCAAAGCAGAAATGCACAATGAGAGAAAGCAACAGCTGCTTTGGTTAGTTCTGTTTGCAGTGGCTTCCAGAAACAAAGGACTGGGGTTTGGTAGCTCCTTGTGATAACTTTGCAGCAGTATGAACCACGTTATCGAGGTGAATACTGGGAGTTTTGCAGAAGTCCAGGGCTAACCCCACCTGGCCTAGAGTACGCTATGTTACCTGGAGCAACTGCAGACATTACTGTGGAAAGCACCTGATCTTCTAACACATGCTGGAAGCGGGACTGAGCTTTTACAAAGGTGACAGTGCAGGGTGAATTCTTGGATCTTTTTGTTACTGGAAGTGAAAACAGGTGGGTTTTTCTGGGTGGTGTGGGAAGCATGCAGAGTACTGGTTTGTGTTTCAAAGTGGTTTTTTTTAAGAGTAGCTGGTAGTCTTCAGCTTGAAGTATGTTGCTGATCCAGCATTTAGGAAGGGCTGTAATTACTGACTGCATCTCTTAAGGTGGTGGGTCTGCAACTTGGTATCATTGTGTAGATCAATTCGGTGCGTGGCTTTGACTTCGTATGGAGCTGCTTCAGGTAGTTTAAACATGCTGCATGGTTCTCCCAACAGCACAAAAGCTGCTGGGGCACTAGCAGATCTGTGCTTGCTCTTCAAGCTGCCAGAGACTTGTCACGGTGCCTTTGAACAGGATAGGCACAGTACTACTTTTCTTGTTAATCTGCTTGTGGGGGCTTTTTAGTTCTGTGCTGCACAGCTTCATCTTCGTGAAGACTACTTGTAAACATTAACGTTTCTACCCTTCACTTGAGGTTTTCTCAGTTTGTGTAACACACATACCATCCAACGTTGTTGCCAGGTTTCTAAATTAATAGTGTTCAAGCCAGGTTTTGTGGTTTGTTTTCCTGTGTAAAAGTTAAAATTGACAGTGCTCAAGGTCAAGCTGAATGGGGATTTGGGCAGCCTGATGTAGTGAAAGAAAGATGTCCTTGCCTGTGGCAGAGGTGTCAGACCAGGCAATCTTTGACGGTCCCTTCCAGTCCTAACCATTCTATGATACTATGATAAATTGCTAACCACTGTACAAAGAGGTCTGCACCTTGAAGGCATTGAAGTAAGCTCTCATCTGAACAAATGGTAAAGTTTTAAGTAAATTAAAAAGAAATCCAAAGACATACATTGTGATTGTTTATTCTGTTAATAATGAAGAGATTAACATTCACATGATAAATATTTTATCTGTAAAATAATCCTCTTTGCAACTGAAAAGTTGGGGGGAATTATATAAACATATTGATTAGAGATTAAGGGGTCTTTCTCTCATTGACTAATTTACCTCAAACAAAATTAGTTATAGAGCCTCAACTTTTTATGGATTTAATGTGATTTGTTGTAGAAGCAAAATGAATTGACATGAAGACAACGTTAAGCGTTGCAACAATGCATGCAGGAAATGAGTTTCTCGTATAGATGATAATCATGAAACAAGGATGTATCTAAATCTTTTCTTATCCCTAAAGCCGCCTCTTTATTTTTATTTCTTACATGACTGGATTTATTTATTTATTTTTCAACCAGCTTTTGGTTTTCTTCAAAGATTGCATTAAACTCTGCTTATCCTAAAGCCTTGGCAAGAGCCTCAGATAAAACTCTTGGTTTAGACTTCATCAGTCAGGCAAAGCAGATGTCTAGCCAGATCTTGTTTTCAATGTGCTCGTGGGAGGTGGTGCACTGCACAAATTCGAACTGAATACAGAATCAAGTTATTACTCAAAATAATTCTTTGATTAAGGAATTATTTTTTGATAGGTATTCTTGGAAGGTAGAAAAAGCATTTTCTGCCTTTTGGGGCAACTGTGCATTTCAGATTAATTTAAACAGACTAAAAACTGCTGTTCCCAGCTGAAAGATGTTTTGTCATTGTCTCATTTCAGAAATTCCATGGCTGATACTCTGAGGTTGATCAGTGGAGCTCAACATCCTGGCTCTGTTGCAGGAGCCTATGAAACAACTCAACACTTCAATGACATCAAAGAACACCTTCATGGAGTAAAAAGGGACATTGAGCACTTAGTACAACGAAATACGGTAATTTATGTGCTGGAAGTGTAACACTTCTTTATTTGGCTGTTAGTGAAAAGCTAGGATGAGCCAGCATGCAATTTATAGAGCAATTAATCCTTCATTAAGCTGCTTCACTAAAACTGCGCTGCCTTGACCTAACTGCATGATCTGTGTCTTGATGAGAAGTTTTCCACAAAGAGCATGATTTTTAGTCTAATTTCCTGTGGAAACAAGGTCAAGCAATTAGGTTTTCTGGGTGGGTTTTTGTGTGTTTGTCTCCCTGCTTTGCAGCTCCATACAGAGGAGATTCTCTATTACTTCTGCACAAAAGGGAGAGCTTTAATCATGAGAAGCTCAGGCAGCTACGCTTAAGGTCTGTAAGTGTGAAAGATGACCGCATTCACATTCAGGAGCACCTTAGTCTAGCCTAGGTAGCAGTTAAGCTGAATTAGCTTGTGGTCCCACCAAGGGTTCTTTATTTCAGGGTTGGTTTACCAAAGATTTATTCTTTTCCCTGTAACCCTCAAACAAACAGTCAGTTTATCTGAGAAACAAAGGCGAAAAAGGAAAGACAAAGAGTAAGGTTATGACATTTCCACCTTTTCCACTCCTGTAGTTGCAAAGACCTTGCTTTGTTTCTTGCATGTAACAGTCTTTCAATGGCAGGTCTTGTTTGCCTTGTTTTTTTCCTCAAACACTGCTTTTCTTGGGTTTTAGCCAGCTAATGAGAAACTGAAGTGTCCAGACTTGCCGCCGTTTCCATCATGCTTATCTACCGTGCACTTCTTCATATTTGTAGCAGTGCAGACAGTGTTGTTCATTGCTTATATCATGTATAGGTAAGTATGTATGCTCCGGGTTGAAGGCAACAGGGCAAATGATTTTAGAACTTCTGACTGGAAATGCATTTGCAATGGGATGATTATGTTAATCTTCTTTAAAACAAGACATCATTCAGAGCCCTTGGGTGGCCTCTAGTTCAACCTTCTGCTCAAAGCAGGGCCAACACTGAAATCAGACCAGGTTCCTCAGTATTTGGAGGCTGCTCAGGTCTTCAAAAGCTCTAGGAATGGAGAATTTACTGGCTACAGACCTCACTGGAAATGTTCAATCATAAAGTTTGTTTTATTCTTACCCCACCTCCACAGTATATCTGGTGGGAACCTGCCCAGTTGCGGTTTGACTATTGTGTCTGCTTTCTGTCATGAAACTGTCCCTGCCTCCTCACTTGAAGCCTTCTTTAGTCTGGGATGACAAGCCCAGTTCTCTCCCCCTCTGCCCTTGAGGCATACGCTTCAGCTCTTGACCACCATCCTTGCGGTCTTCTGCTGGACTCACTTCTTTTTGATGCCCTTGTAACTGTAGCAGCTGTGTGGTTGAGCCACAGTATCTGTATCCACTAAGAAAAGAAATATGTTTTAGCGCCAGAGGGAAAAGGAAAGCCCGTGTCATGTAAATTCTTGTGCTGCTTAGCTGCATGTGTTGCCTTTTGTGTGATGATCCTCAGGCCAATCAGATACTGAGAGGCTTCATTCAGATGTTCTTTTCAGTCTCTGGCTTCTGTCCAGAATGTTTTGTTTCCTTCTGTGTCTGATAGAAATTGGAGCTATAGTGACATTACCAGTGACTCTGTAAACAGAAAAATTCCTGTCCTGTTTCTGTGACACCATGTACATTTGCCTTCCCTAAGTCTCTGCTGACAAGGAATGCAACCTTCTAATCCCCAAATAAATACTGAATATTTAAAACAGTTAACTTGTTTTATACCATAAATACTTAATGAACTCTCCTCTGCTTTTTCTTTCAGAAGTCAACAAGAAGCAGCAGCCAAAAAGTTCTTTTGATGACCTGTACCTGTTGTGTGTACATGACAGCAGTATGTATGCACAGAAAATCCACATCCCTGTACACGAGGGAAACTTTAGTGTTTTATACAGTTCAAAATTGTTGAATTTTGTTAAACAAAATGAGTTCCCATTTAAACTGTTGAAAACAAACAAGCAACAGCAGAGAAAATGCTAGGTAGGGGAAGACTGCAGACCCTATCTAGGTCTATGTTTTCCTCCAGCTTTCTCCTAGATGCTGGACGGCAATTGCCACGTTGCTCTTTTGTTCAGATTTCAGATGAGAAAACTGAAACACCAGGCTTGGTGGTTGTCCATGAGAACTGCAGATGGGTGCTTTATGCAGAATGCTTTGCCACTACATGTCCTGACATACAGGTTTAAAAAAAAATAAAATTTAAAAGAGAATCGAATGCAACAAACAGACAAAAGATAATTTCGTGATTATTACTATTATATTTCATTATGTTTCTTCCCCAAACCCCAGACAAGTGTTCTTCTCTATTTTCTTTACCAGTTGGATGTAACAGCTTCAGACTTACAGTTAGTTCTAACTTGTCCTGAAATACAGATTTAAACACTTTGTAATCTGTGGCCACAAAGTCAGCCTTTAACAGTCTGACTGTCGCTGCCTGATGTGGAAAACAAACCACGGAGAACAGGCGAAGTCCTAGCTCCTTATTTTGGGTTTTGGTTTTAGGCTGTGAGGGAAACCATGGAGAAGAAACTTCCAAGTATACTGTGGGACTGATTTCATGTTGGTAGTTTCAAAACCCTAATTTAGTTTGGCGATTGGGGAACCTTGTCGGCAAAGATACCTTTGCTTTATACCTCTTCACATCTGATTTTATCGAGGATTTGTTTAGTGTTCACTGTTGTAAAGCTGTCCTGTCTTTCATCTATCAAGTACAGACGGTTTAAGTCTTGACAGGGCAAGTATTCTGAGCTACAGGTATTGATTGAGTGTCAACCCATTTTTTTCACAAGCTTTTGCTTCAGACACGTTTTCAAATCCCGCAGCTATTGCAGAACCAGTACGGTGCGTCAGTCCCTGCTTTCATCTCAAAAGCATAAGACCGAACGTGTGTTTTCGATACTGCTTATCAGGTGAACATGTACTTCAGGAAAGAAACAAAGCAGATAGCCCAAATTAGGAAGGTGAACTGAATTCATTTTGCCTTGTTTACATATCTGTGGTAACTTTGTCCTTGAGTTGTTTGCTTGTAGAGCTAGAATGGGCTGGGATGGCTTTTTAATAGTCTCTACAATGCACAAATACATCAGGATATTTCAGTTTTGATTAGCAACCTGTTTGAGTCTACAGAACCTATCTGGAATCTGGCATGCTACTACTACATTTCTGCAGTGTGCTCTCCGAGTGTAACATGCTGCCAAATTTGCTGTAATGCAGAACACTTCAGTATTGTGCCTGTCAGTTTGGAGAAATGATACATCTATGCAATGTAGTTTGTTACTTAATGTTCAAAAAGCGGATCTGTGCTGTACCCATAAAACAGCACCGCTTACAGACCTATTTACAAAGCTACAGTATGTGACACGCTGTAAGCGACAAAGCTTTATAAATTAATTACTACATTTGGGAAGATTTTGCTGTACTGCTGGGAGAAAGCTTCAAGCTAGTCTTGCTGGATAAATACGATAAATCAATGAAAAAAAGCTTCTTCTAAACAAGCCAGAATAGAACAGGAGTTCATCCATTCAGTTCCTGCAACACCAGCAAATATTTACAGGTGCCTTGAGTCTAAGGTATTAGAACCCTGACTCTTCTAGCTAAATTAATGTATTTTCTTAAATCATTCTGAACACATATAGTGTTGCTCCTCTCAGTTGCAAGCCTTCCTGCATCAGTCCAACACCTAAGCAGAACTCTTACACAGCAGGCTTTGCAAAACCCTTTCGAGAGCAAGGCTAGCAGTTGTATTTTGCTAAGTCAATGCATATCTCTGGCATAATGAGGAACAGCTCTCTAATAGCAGTTGGAAGCCTCTCTTTTTTGTTACTGTGAATTATCCAGCCCTAACTTTATTTTAAAGCTGGAGCAACCCATGCCTGTGTGTCTTTTGTTAGAAGAGAAGGCTGGGGGTGGTGTTTAGGGGACAATTACAATTGTCTCTTCCCGTGAAGCTCAGCTTGTGTGCTGATGCTGCTCCTAATTCTGACATCTTGCGTGCACAACTGGGAAACTTTGGTGTTAGAGACCAGAAGGTCTAAAGCATAACATCCAAAAAGTGGTAACTTTGCTTCATACTTCGTTTCACAGTCATCTCTCCTTGGAGCTTCCATAATTGCCTCATCACTCACTGGACCCAAGGAAAGCTCCCACTGGCCCAACTTTTGTCCTGTTTGTTGCTGAAGTAGTAGCAACAAATTTGGAATTGAAGAGTATTTGTCAGTCAGTGTAGGCTCCTGTTACGTGTGGCTGCTAGAAGTTTCTTTCAACACTGATCGTGCGTTTGATTCCTGCCGAGGAAAGTTTCAGGACTAGGAGGAGAAGACACCTTGGAGTCCAGTTTGACAATATGGGGAAGAACAGGCCTAATAATTGTATTTGAAGTGTGGATAAGTAGCAAATATTTGGCAGTGCCAAGAGAATCTCATTGTACTGGTCAGGGTCTGTTAAATAAAGTCCCACCCAAATCTTTCAACAGACAAACTCACAACATGGTTTGTAAATTCTTGTCTGAAGAAGATCTGGTATTTATCGATGCATCGATTGCTGTAACACTGAAGACTGCTGTTGGGGTTTTGTGATTCAAACAGCTGACATTTTCCTATGTTTCTGACTAATGTAAATTGACACTTGGAGTTCAGAGATAACCTTATTTGAATAAAGATGCATATTTTTAATAAGCTTTTTGTCTTTTAATTTGGTACATGCCTATGAAATCCAAGCATGCCTTATCCCTTTGTTGTTCAGAGAGCCTGAACACTGAGATCTGGGCTCAGTCCTGCCTGATCCTGGAGAGTTTACAGCAGTGGGAGGCTGAGGCTCTGCTTGTAGCAAAGAGAGCGAGAATCATAGAAGCATTCTGATTGTAAGAGACCTTTAAGATAATCAAGTCCAACTGTTACCCAACTAGTCTGAGGCTAAATACAGTTACCAAAGGGAAGTGGGGGGGGGGGGGGGGGTAGACAGTGGCAGCATGCAGCTGGAGTCAGACCCTATTTACAACCCTTCCAAAGCAGAGTGCAAGTAAGCCAGGTCTCTATAGAATGCTGAAGATTGTTGTATTAATGCCTGGTGAATACCAGGACACTGCTACACCTTTCCAGCTGAGGAGGTATTATTTTGCAGGGGTTGGTTACACACTGCTAACTAATAGAATATCAGTGTATTTTTACTGTGTAAAAACTGGTGACAGCACAGTGGAATTGACAGCATTGTGCCCAGAAATCCAAGACCAGCAACACTTGCCTCATTGCATGCCTCGACCTAGCTGCCCCTCAGCAATTACACAGAGGTTGTCCTCAGATACAGAGCCTCGGAAGACGTCTCTCAGCAATCCTGCTTCTAAATGCAGAGTTGTGCATTTGTTAATGCAACTTGTATTAGCGTGTTAAAATCCAGTCGTTTGCAGAAGATGCCTTGGTAATGGGCCTGGCTACTACTGGTGCAGTGGGAAGGGAGGTTTTATGAGCCACAATACAAAGCAATACCCCAATGAGTCTTCCTTCCCTCTTTACCTGCAATTACTTCTGGCTCTTTTTTTGTTTCTATTTAATGAAACTTGTGTCGTGGATAGACCTATACAACCCACCAAAAAGGAACAG
Source organism: Melanerpes formicivorus (assembly GCF_026170545.1). NCBI lineage: Eukaryota > Metazoa > Chordata > Aves > Piciformes > Picidae > Melanerpes > Melanerpes formicivorus. The sequence goes on from NW_027142531.1 coordinate 175,893, forward strand.
AAACAAGAGAAAATTATACACACTCACTGACCTCTTGAAATCAGTGAGAAAGATGTGCTGGATCCAGACCAAATTCTTCCTGGGGGGGTGGAGGGAGAGGGAGGTATTATATCCTCTGTGTTGCAGTCTCATGCAAGAGGGACTCTCAAAAGCTTGTGTAAGAGCATCAGGCTTGCCTTGAGCATCAGACTCTTGGGGTCAAATGTGAAGCTGTCAGCTTCTAAGTCTCTTAAGGGCACAAAGAGTTGCTTGGTGGCTGCTCTGAGTATACAAAGCAGATCATTTTTCTGAGCTGAGGACTGCCTGTATCTTTGAAGTTCTTCAAATAAACTGCTCTCACCTGGGTGCTCTGCTCCTGTTTGTCAGAATACAACTTGCTTACCCAAAACAAGTCAGAGTGTGCGTGTGTGTCTCCTTGGGTGTGCAACTGCTGTGTTTGGTATGGGATTTTCTCGCTATTCTGGTCCTGTTCCAACATCAGCTGGTTGTCAGCTTTCCTGTCAGGTGTAAAAGTTTGCTCACCTTTCAACCTATGCATAGCTCTGAAAGCACACAGTGATCAATAAAAGCAACTTTGGTTTCAGAAAGATGCTCTCTCGGTATCTGTAGGATATCAAAGTGGTTTTGATGTGATTTGGGATTCATGCTTCTGAATGATACTCTACTTCAAGAAGAAATCTGAAGTTTAATCAGTAATAATCCAGGATTACAGGATGTCCTGCCTGCCTTTTTTCTTTTTTTTAATAGTAACAGGTCTGCTTTAATTAGAAGCCTTTCTAATACAGATTAAGGCATTAGGCAAGCTGGAATCCTCCCATCTCTCAGTGAAATTATGAGAGTTCTGGGAGGCCCATTTAGATAATGAAAACTACAGAATGTTTCATGAAGGCATGCGCAGTCAGTTGGAGTGGGGGAAATGCTCAAAACCTAACATCATCAACTTTTGAGACCTAGCAGCTTATTTTCTTTCCCAAAATAGTCTATGATCCTGCACATCAACTGGATAGACCGGGTGAGGCTAACGATGGGAATCGAGTTTTCAAAGTTGAGGACCTACATGAGCACTCCACAAACTAAGGATACTAAGGCTGTACTACAGCCAACAGAAACCGGCCAGATTCATTTCTCCTTTATCCAGTCAAGATTAAGTCCACCAGGTGTCCTATGCAGCACCTGTCAAAGTGGTGACCCATCCAGAGACAGCCTGGGGAAGAGTTGAAATAAATCCTAAGGAATGAAAAATAGGAAGATGTTACTTGGGGTTTTGGTGATAGCTTTCTTGAAAAGAAAGTAACAGCCACAGCCTGCTCATCTGTGGGACAAACCACCCACACGAAAAGAGGATGAACTAAAACCATTCCATGTATCTTCTGTCCAGCGGATAACAAGGACTGGGGTGTCACTTAACGAAGAACTCCAGTTTTCAAATTTCATTTGCTTGTTTAAATCCCAAAGGGTTTTCTGCCCAGGAACTATTGGCTGTTGGTCAACCTTCTTTTGACTTCAGACTTGCTGTGTTTCGGGAAACGTTTTTGTCTCTGTGAGAGTTTCAAGACTGAAAGTCAAAACGCTCCTGCACACCATAATTGATTTTTGTGTGTCTATGAACAATTAGCTTAAAGTATTAATATAAAAAGTAGGTAGCTTCATCTAACGACTTTTTTTTTTGAGTAATCTGAACCATCTGCCTCTAGATATTAAGGAGTTCACTCTTTAATCCAGATTATGGCTGACAAACTGGTTTTGGCATTCACGTTTCACTAGCATTGTGCCCTTGAAGAGCCGATGTGGCTGTAGAAACTCTTCTGCTTACAACTCTTGGTTTGAAAACATTTTTTGCTTGCTTTGGCTTTCTCATAGCTGTTTGCTTATAGCTCCTTTTTTTTTCCTTGAGAAGATGGCCTTTCTAATGAAAAGCATGTTGAGCAACCAGGTAAAGAATTTGGGACTTGGAGGTGGAGGGGAAGAAAGCAAAGAAGAAAGCACTCCTTCTGATCCAGCAGCAGCTGCAGGAATGACCAGAGAGGAGTATGAGGAATATCAAAAGCAAATGGTTGAGGAGAAGTGAGTACCTGTTCCCTTATTATCAGTATGGGGCTGATTCGTGGTACCTTTGTGCAGATGAAATAACCCAATAAAAAGCCAGCTATTCAGCTCTCTTCCCTTTTCTTTTAAAGCAGATGAATCTTTGCTAAAGAGACTTTCCAAAGTAGAAGTTCACCAACTGGAAATGATCAGGTCCTGTGTTCCCCCTTCCCCTCATCCTGCAGCTCTCTCCTACACTTTCCTGCTGCCTCCACACCTTGAGATGCTGGATTCATTCCTAGCTGATCCCTGTCTATCCAAATTTTCTGAGTACAAAGCTGTTTGTAGTGCAGGAGTTTTAATTCTAAGATGTGTATGATTTGTTCTCCTGGAACTCCATGTAGGGTACACATTCAATACATATTTTTCCTTTCTCCACATTTACTATGGCAGACACAAAAGAAGTCACGAGCACTAAGTTAAATGGATGATATTCGTCTAGGAAAAGGCTTTAAGGTTGTTAATTTTTGTAGCTGCACTTTCAGTTATTTTTTCTAAAATCTACTAAATAAAGCAGAACTTTTAAACCTCGATTTTATTTTCCCTGTGATCATAATCTTTACCACTTTGCTCTGTTTAAATATCAAAACAGAAGTAAAATAAAGGACTTCACATGTAGGAGTTCAAATCATACATAATTATAAATAAAACGATTGACTTTTAAACCTCAAATGCATCTGTTCCTCTAATGGTCAATTACATAATGGTTGTGTAAATCCTTCATGTAAGATGATTATAGGTGAAAGGTTAATGACTGATGGAATTTGAGGTATCCAGGTCTGTATTTAGCAGCAGCCATTTCCATCATAAAGCCCTGAGCGGGCATCATTTGGTCTGGAATAAAGCACAATGTTTTGCTGTGCATTTTGTCAAGGGATATTAGAAAGAGAAATAATCACCTACCAGCAGGAAGATGCTTTACTGAGACCGGAGCAAAAGGGGGTCCTTAGGATAAGGAAAATTCTTGGGAAAGGAATTATTTCTATCATGTTTTCAAGTGTGGCAGGTATTGAGAAATTGGTGCAGGAATACTTCTGAAAGTACGGTTTGAAACTACAATAGGAACATCTGAAGCTCGCTCACACACAGCTTTCCTGCTCCTGCAGAGCTTCGTGTTGCAGGGCATAACCAGAGCCTCCAGAATAAAAAGGTGCAAGCTCAGGCAATGCTGGAAGGCTTGCCAAGTGACTTTTGCCAAGTGTCCTCATGATGCAAGGACAAGCAAGAAGCCCAGATCTACTCAAGCAGAAAATCCTGCCCCTCAGCCCCACAGGACACCTAAAGAGATGTGTAGTGATGCCCTGTGGGAACACATCCTGATGCCTGCTGTGGCTGCTAACAACTCCTCTGGAGGAGAGGGCAACAGAAGAGGAAGATTGAGAAAGAGGGCTAAAAACCAAACTCACAAACCTCTACGCTTCCCATCAATGACTACCTGAAAGAAGTCTAAGAGAGCTTCCAGTTAATGTGAAACTTTTTTGTTTGGTTGGTTTTTGAGAAAGAAGGAGATGAAAACCCCAAAAGCTCATTTATGGAAGCAGAGGGCAAACAGCATTTGATCCTCCAAGTGGCTTCTATGTGACAAAATATCTATACTGGAATTAAACCAGTTAACCAGTTTTGCCACAGAACATTTGTAACAATGCTTCTGGGGGGAAAAAAATGAGAGAGAGAGAGGGGAGAAGGTGAAGGTTATCAAAGGTTATAAAATGTTACAAAAACAAAATCTTTGAGGAGATACATTTTGAAAATAAATACACAAGTAATCCAACCAAAAGTCCCACTGACCACTTTGTAAATCTAATGAAAGCATTTTATAAAACACAGAGGAAAGAGGAAATTTTCCACACAGGGGAGCTGTGGAATTCATTGCCCTAGGGTGTCCTGAATGGTTGCAGAAAAGACCAGGGAAATTCATAGGTGACAGAGGCCACCCTGGGCTATTTCAGCAATGATGCAAGGCCAGCTTTTGGCTCCAGTACTCCACACTGATTTTTGGAAGCTGAGCAGTTTTGATACAGGATGCTCGTGCTCCGTCTACTGTTGGAGATGAAATACTAGGATAGGCAAACTTTTGGTCTGACCTAGAAAGACCATTCTGACACTCAGTGCATGTGTTCTTATCCCAGAAGGTGGTCATGTTTGTAGAACAGCAGCACTAGCAGGCAGTCACCCCTTTTTAAGTGCCCCAGTGGAAGAAGAGAGGAATAAGCATAACTTTCCTGTTCTGCTCATTGGTATTAATCACTGTTAGAGTCAGCAATAACAGACAGCAGGGTCCAGACTCCAGACATTGGAGGTTGCCTTCTCCATTCTTCACAAAACAGAGGAATTATTCAGAGAACAAGCTTGGGGTGCAGGGAGCCTGCCCCCCAGCATCACTTTATTGATATCACTCATTTTGTACCTTTGGACAAGTTCTGTAACAGTGTGAATAACTCCTGCACGTAGCTTTTCACAGCTGAGCAACTGGTTCAGTCTGAAAGACCACATTTTGTCAGTAACTTCAAGAAACATTATTTTCCAATTTCCAGGATGGAAAGAGATGCAGCATTTGCACACAAAAAGGCAGAGCGAGCCTGTCTGAGGGTTCATCTGAGAGAGAAGTACAGACTCCCAAAGGTAAGCCTGCAGTCCATGCTCTCCTCTGGTTCAGTGGCCAAGGCTACAGCAAACACAGTGACAACCAATGCAGAATTCTGAGCATGCCAAGTTGCCTCATCTGGGGAAATCCCTCTGCAGCTCAGCACAGAAATGGAGGAGCCCAAGCCATGCTTCTCCCTAGTGACTGCCTCCCTTAGACCCTTTTTGCTCTGCTCGGTAGATGGATCTAATAGATTCTCATAATCCTTTTCCGTGCTGTCAGATCAGGAACAGGTGACAAGAGAGGCTGAGTAACTGGCCTGACTGTATCTGACAGCACACATTCTTAGCAACACACAGCAGCTATAGGCAAAGCCCCTTAGAACTCTCTGCAAGTTGTGTTTGAGTTATGCTAGACTTCCCAAGGGTCCTTTTTACTGCCTTCTACAGCGTGCAAGTGAACTGTCCATTCTGTTTTCTTTAGTGCTCCTGACACTGTCAAACATTCCCAGGAAAAACAAAGTACAGACAGCAGATACCCCAAGCAGCAGAGAAATCTGGAAGTTTGCTAAAAGCAGACAGCAGCTGCAATAGCTTGTGAGCAGTGACAGAAAGCATAGTTAGTGCTTGCATTGATGGTAGTTTCCTGTCGAAAACACATGGATACAAACAAGGACAGCCCAGTGTTTGGTTTAGAGGGAAGACTTGCTTCTCATTTACTGATCATCTTTCACATTTTCAGGGATTTAACTGCAAAACCCTCGTTTATCAAAGGCTTGTCAAAGTACAGGCTTTAGCACTAAGCCTGTACTGAAGGTCTTGCCTATTAAAAAAGTTTTGAAGCTTGAATCTTCTGCAGACTGTTTCTTGTTGCAAGATGGTATTCAGGTACTGGACTCCAATGGGTTTCAAGGAAGCTAAGAGCCTATTTGACCCTGTGAGCATGAGCCAGGTAGACAGAAGTCTGATTAATTATATCAAGTATAATTAAAATATTCTAGCAGTATAGGGCTTGTATTTCCCAGACCCTTCTATCCTGGGATGATGGCCCTAGTCAAGGTTGAGAATTAACCATGCCACGTTTTAGTCTATACTAACTAGCAGTAAGGAAATGACCTCTCAACAGTGAGTTCCACACATTTAAGATATGGTCAGCCAACAAATTCATAGTGCCCCAGGGTACTTCGTTCATAACTGCTCAGGGCAACTGTCATGGAGATTACCAAACAGCAAGGAACCAAGAGTCAACCTGAGGCCTGCAGGCACCTTAGCTTGTTAGGACCCAGCTCAAGGGAGAATTGAGGGACAAGCCTACCCAGGAGCTCTCATGTCTTGTGATTTTAGCTCTGTAACAGCACAGGCATTGTGAAGGGATTGGCTGAAATCCCTATCATGTCTTCTAGCACCTGCAGGAGGAAGGCATCATCCTGAAGCTAGGAATTAAACCAGAAGGTGGCCGTTGTCCTGGTTCAGGCTGTGTGCTTCACCAACCACCTGAAAAATCTTCAGCATTTACCCAAATACTGTTTCTAACTGAATTAGATGTTGTGCTATAAAAGCCACTCCATGACCCAAAGTTACCACTGGAGTAGCTGATGATCAGGAAAAGGGCTTTGCAAACATTCATTTTTATTGCAGTGTTTTGCAGGGCTTAAAAGCAACCACATTTTGCTTGGGGGGGTGGGGAAGTGTTTCATAATATTTTTAAAGAAAACCCCACCATCACATTGTAAAGGTGTTCTTTCCTGGAAGCAAAGATTTCCAATAGCTACTGTAGTTAAGTGTGTGTGTGTGTAGATACAGACAGACAGACAGATAGATAGATAGATAAACCACTATTATTTTTAAATAGTCAGAATGTTCAGATATTGTTAAAATCATGCCAGGTTATGGAATCTAAGGGACTAGTGGGCTCAGACCAGAACTGTGTTAGGGACTGTCAAGTGGTTTAATGACAGAGGTGAGGACATTCTAGCACCATAGAGCACACCCCAGCACCAGTCCATTTCAGGGTTCAGATTTAGCATCAGGTTCACAGAGCACATAGAGTCACAGAAACGAACGTACGATTGAGGAATTTTAAAAGCTATAACCTACAAGCAACAGAATTCAGCGCTGCTGTGTGGTCTGTGGCAAGCAGGAGCGAACACCAAAGCACCTGCAGCCATCTCTGCTGAACTGTCTACAGGATTTCCTACTGAAACATCAGGACCGCCAGAAGGGAAGGACGCGGCAGTCACGCAATTACAAGTGTAACGATGTCACCTTGGCTCAGAAAGTGACTCTCGAGCACAAACACAAATTGTAAACCCTGTAGTTTTACCACGGCGTTGGTCTGACGCTGCTCCTAGCCCCGAGCCGCGACAGGCCCTCTAGTGCCACGCTCCTCACACCGCACCGCTTCTGAAAGCCTTCGCCTGAACCCTGAAGGCAAATGACAATCTGGATGGAAAGTGAGCGAACCCTGGGGCCTGGATAAAACGGTCTCATCTGTGCCACGCAGGACCAGGGCTGACAAACGTGTTTTTCCTTAACGCTGAACACGCGGCTTCGATGACCAAACCCTTACTGCCTGCCTTTCCGAGCAAAGGAAGAGCTGTCTAGGCAGGTGTGGTAGAACCTTTGAGACAGGTACTGGGTGCGGGGCAAGCAAGGGAGGAAACCTTGTGGAGAAACCTCAGTTAAGCTCCCTCTGCCTGGCCTGCCAACGTGTCCCTGCTGAACAAAGCTCCTGTAAGCAGACGCGAAGTGAATGAAGTTACAGTAACCACTCGGAAAGGACAAAGGACTTACCACCGCCACCGCTGCCTCGCCCTTCGCGTTCCAGTCTCCTGGGCGTCCTAGCAACGCCCCAGCCCGGTACCTTCGGACCTGCCCCGCGAGAGCCGCCGGTTCCCCTGGGCTCTGCCTGCACCTTCCCAGCTGCCGCAGCTCCAGAGCAGCAGGCAGCCGCAGCGCTTATAACCGACACCGGGTTCATCAACAAGGTACCACCAGCTGGGGCAAAGCAGTCATTGTCCCACTCAGTGCTGGTCAGCCCACACCTGGAACACTGCCTGCAGTCTTGGTCCCCGCTGTACAAATGACTGTTGACAGGCTGGAAAGTGTCCAGAGAAGGGTGACAAGAAGGGCCAGAGGACTGGAAGCCCTGACATGAGGAAAGGCTGAGAGAACTGGGATTGTTCATCCTTGAGAAGACACATCTTAGGGGACACCTTATTGCATAAAGGGCGACTACCAGGAGGAAGGAGACTGTTTTCACAAGGAGTCCAATAGAAAAGACAAGGGGTGATGGGGACAAGCTATTGGTGGGGAGATGTCCGCTGGAATCCAGAAGAAAGCGCTTCCCCGTGAGAACAGTCAGACCTTGGAATCGTCTCCCAAAGGGAAGCAGTAGATTCCCCTACACAGGACAGTTTTAAGACTCAGATTGACAGGGTGCTGGGCCAGCTCATTGCAACTACATCATCACCTAGAAAGGTTGGACCAGATGATCCTTGAGCTCACTTCCAACCTGGCATTCTGTGATTCTATGATTCTATTACTGAAGGCAGAGGTTTACATCTTTAAAAATGAAGCCTGCACCTATAGTTTCTCATTCAAATGACCCCTTTAAATGCAATGAGACTTCTGCAGGTGATTATCAAGGTGACACGCTGGAACTGTGGTCTCTTTTTGGGCTTCAGATTCCTTCCAGAGGGAAATGCCTGGAGAGACACAGGTCGTGTACAGTTAGTGTCATAGGTAGGGGTACTGTACACCAGCTGCAGTACACCATTTGTTCCAGGCTGTGGGTGCTCAGCACAGTGGCAAGAAAGAGGAAAACATATCTTGAGGGCAGAGCTAATTGCAGAATGATTATTTGGCGGGGTGAGGGAGAGGGAGGGGAAGAAAAAGAAGTGTAAGATTTTAAGTGGTTGATTGGATTGTAGGCCTAAATCTCTAAACAGCAGCATTTTCATTAGCACCTGAGTGGTAAAATATCATTAGGCTTTGTTTGCCTTTCGGAGGCGTATGCCGAGCCAGCTGCTGAGCAGCGTTTCCTCACAGCCTCAACACACGCTGCGAGGTCCCAGATTTACAGCTGAAGAAGGGGTTGTTGCAAATGCCTCAGGACACTTAAGTGCCCACCTCTAAACTATAGGTCAGTGGCAGTGGGTGTCTCTCTGTGACGGTGAAAGTTTGCCATCCATAGTGTTGCTTTCAGTTCTGAGACGGTGTTCAGGGTCTCCACAGAGGCTCCTGGATGACTTTGGACAAGCATACTGTCACCTCATAGCACCCAAGAGTATGCAGTGGTGATCTGCCCCATCTCCATCTGAGTCTTAAATCTGGTATACACTAAGTGCTCTTGAGGGGGTGGGGGGAGGGAAGTTTCAGTAATTTCAGTGTAACAGTAGAAGACTTGCTGCCAAAGTAGGAGAGGAGCTCTAAGTCAGCGAAGAAGATACTAAGCATATGATCAGCTCTGCTGCTTTGCTATGGTTGCAAGTGTACCTTGCAGGATACGCTTTTCTGCCTTTGTAGCTAACTACATAGCATTTCTTGGTTGGAGGTCCACTTTCCTTTCATCAGCCCTCATGAAAACATATGCCACATCAGGAAGAAAATGAAACTATCGTGTGCATGCTGTATGTCTCTGAAAAAAGTCAGCTCTATGACACAACATTACGGCAGCAAAATGTTCTCAGACCTGCGGTAATACATTAAGTAGTTTGAAAACCAAAGTCATTCCAGGTAGCCTAGTATGGACTAGAAAGCCTGAATATTACCAGTATCAATCACTACCACACATTGTAGATGAAAGCATGACATTCAGAACTAGGCAGGGCCCCCTTTTCAGTGCAAAATCTAAAGCTCCATGCAATCTGGGCCAGACTTATAAGAGAAAGCAGTCCCTTAATGAACCTAATCCTATTAACAGAATTGTCAACTTAGGTTTGTCATCAGAAAGGAGCTTTTAGCCATGAGACATCTGATCTGCAGATAACTTCTTCATCTTTGGGGTATTCAATGCATAAATAAATACTGTCATCTAAAAGCACCACACGTAACTCCTTCACTTACTCACTGCCTGTTTCCTGAGCCAGGATCCAGCAGACAGTTAACTTCTGCATGGTCTAAACACAGAGGCTTGAGGCAATAGTGCCTGCAATGCAGGAGAGGAACATCTGACCACAGGATTGTCCAGCCTGTCCAAAGACCTCATCTGTAGCACGGCGACCTCGCCCCACGGGCCCCTTTCACATGGCTGCTTTGCACATGCATCCACCACGTCAACTCAAATGCCGCTTACTCTCTGTCAGTGTTGCCACATCCACACTGTTCTTCCATCCAAGTGTTAGGGGTTCTGTTGAATTCTTAATGCCTCAGGAAGTAACTATGTCATCAGGGAGGTGGATCCCTTCCCCTAGTCAAAGCACTGCTGCAGACAGTGCTCTACAAGGCTCTCAGTTCCAGCAGGCTGGTTTGATTCACTGATACTGAGAGAGAAAGAGTATTCAGGCGCTATCAGGTGCCTTTTCAATAACAAGTGCTGCTGAAGATAGTCAAAGCAAAGCTCACGATGAAAGGGACATGTCATCACCTCATCTCAAACAGGTCTTGCTCTCCTGTGCTGTGAGCATTGTTATGACTTGATTCAATGAATATTGCTATTCCAGAATTAAAAGGTTTTTCACTCGTCTGCAGCCACTACCTGAGCTCTAGCTTTGCATATAGACCAAGCAGAAGGAGAAACTTCTCTCAGGAGAGGCTCTTCAGAGCCTGCCGGCTTCAGAGTAAAATCTGACAACAAGTATTTGCCAAGCTTGAAGAATTCTTTTGCTGATCTGTTTTCTTGATAGGCCAGACTGAAACAGCTGTGGATCCACTGTGGAAAAATGGAGTGACAAAGTGGATGTGAGCAGGCAGCAGCATCAGGATTGCTCCCTGAGAAAGTCCAGGCCAAGGCAATGAGAGACCCCAGCAGCAGCAGTGTCCTTACCCACCGGCACAGTCCTGTGGGCTCTGAACACAGCAAAGAGCTGGGGCTGGCAGCAGGGTCCAGTGGCAGCCCAGTGATTGCCAGGGAAGGCAAAGCATGGTCCATCCTGGAAAACCTGTCATCAAGTCAGGCTCAGCAGGGCACTACCTTGGCACCAGCACAGCGGTAACCTAGCTTAGGGCAGAACTGGGGACTTCACATAAGCTGAAATGGGTTTCTGGGCCCTGAGGGTGAGAGGATTCTCTTTTAAGACATTTTGGGCAATGAACTGATGCTGCCTATGAGGCCCTGAGAGCTGGAGTGTAAATCAGCCTCCACACTGTGCTCCAAACTGTGATCTCTGTGAAAGGACAGGATAAGAGTGTGTGGTTGTGGGGGAGCAGTCTGGTGGTTCCAACCTGCGGCTTTTCACACTTGTGAGGTACCAGCACTGTCAGATGGCATAGATCAGCATGAGGCTGCTGTACTGCTTGCCCAAAAGTCCTGCTTACAGATCAAGGCAAGGTGGGCTTTGGTTCCATATGTAACTGGGGCATTATAGGTGTTGAGCTGGAGGATCAGGGCTGGAGTCACCCGCCCAAGGTGAATCCAGTGCAGGGAGAGCAAGGTGCCAGGAAACTGTGCTCAGCACTGCAGGCAGACAGTTCAGCTGCCCTGCAGAGTGGCCTGGGAGCTTTGATCACTTTTGTTTGCAATCAATCAGACTTCACAGAAACAGATGCTGAGACTGTCTCTTTCCCGCTTACACCTGTATGTCACATATGTGTGAAGAATTTTGCACCACATTCCATCTGTAATGAAACAGATCTGAGTTTGGCTACATCAGATGCATCACCAGGGCCAAAGAACATCACCAGGACTGCTGAATTGTCAGAATGGTGCCTGACCCAGTTTTGGCCTGGGCACTCTCCCAAGAAGTTCCCAGGGGCTGTTTGGGAGTTAGGACAGACATGCCCAATAGGCAGTTAGATGGGACCACCCTGTTTGGTAGGGTGAGAGAGTTCAATAGCATTGCAGTGGGTTGTTCCAGGCCAGCTGGCCTTGGGGCAAGAGACCAATGCCAGGCATATTTAATTTACTAGAATAGATGTTGCTTCTTGTTCTCAGAGATCCTAAAAGGGTGGCTGAACACTTGCAGAGACCTGGAGACTACAGATATTCAAGTCATCAGGAGAGTCATCATCCAGTCCAGGGCAGGCTTGGCAAAGTCCAGAGGGGCATTCCATGTGAGGCTGTTGGAGCCCATGACCTGTCCATGAAGCCTGCCTGTTTCGAATGCTCTCTGCAGTCCAAGCAGGGTGCATCTGATGTAGAGTAGTGCCTCTGTCACTGCCAGAGCCATGGCTGCCTTTGGGCAAGCGACAGTCCCCAGCTGCATGTGTGCTGGAATAGCAGGAACCTTGCACACCCTGCTCACACCCAACTGCAAGCTGCTGCCTGCAGCTAGCTGGCATGATGCATTTCCAGCACCACATTCTGTCTCTGACCTTCAGAAGTGAGTGCTTGGAGCTGCAGGCTCACAGTGGACTTGGACACTTGCAGTGTTAGCCTGGCTTGAAGAACATCCTGTAGGAAAACCTCACAGTCCTCCCTTGTGGGAAAACAAGCTGTAGATTATTTCCACCAGACTTAAAAAAAGGGGAAAAAAACCAAACCACCAAACAGCAGGTAAAATGATGACGGGTTGGATGTGATGATCTCGAAGGTCTCTTCCAACCTGGTTCATTGTAGTCTATTCTATTCTAAAATCAGAAACTTGATTATAGAGGCATAGAATTGATTTGAATCTCCATTTAAAATCTAAGGAACAGAACCAGATCTGTCAACTTTTAGAAGATGAGGCCATACAGGATCTTCTGTGCTCTTTGGCTTATTGTTGAGCTCTTCCCTGTTGAAGCTCATACTAGGACAGGCTAAATGTCAAGTGAGTAGAGGCAGGTGACTTGGGCAGGATTGTACTGCTCTAGACTACATCTGAACAAGTTCTTCTTTGGTCAGAGAACACTCTGAAGCCCCAAACTGTGCAGTTCATCACGTCTCAGGCCTCAGTAGGACAGGGAGCTTCCGTGCAAGAGCGTGTTCACATCAGCAAAGTGGCCTTTGCGTGTGCTGTGGGGGCCTCTCCACATCATGTGCAGCAGTGTGCAGTGATTATGTCTTAAATTCTAATCATTTCTAAAGAAAAGGACACGTGCGATTGTCTGCTTAGGGGGGACTTTTCCTGTGGTTAACCCAGTATCTGTTTTTATCATCCTCTACTGCTACTTGAGAGAATTCCAAAAGGATCAACTCCTCCAGCAGCCAGCACCTGCTGATTAAAAGTTTAACAGGTGTTTTCCTGCTACACAATCAATAAGGAATACTCCTGCCAGCTAGGAAGTTATTTCTAGCTGCCGCAGGTCGGGTAGCAGCAACCCTTACCTAAAGGAGTCACCCATTTCAGCCTTGACGTAGTAACAACCAGATACACCTCTCTGTGTTTTCTAAGAGCTGTAGAACACAAATAGACCTAACAGTAAATAGTGGCTATGCAGTCAAGCGTCCCAGCCTGCCTGTCCTAGCTAGGGCCTGGAACTACACAGACATTGCCCAGATACATCCTTCCATTCATTCTTGCTTCATTCATGCAAACCCAGGACCCGTCTCACTCTCAAAAACACCTCCTGCTGTCAGCATTGCTGCTTATTCATATCAGGCCTTTGCTGCTGTCATGCTTCATTTTGGAGATGGAATGAGGCATTAATGCTTATCTTTGATGTGTGAACTGTGTCAAAATACCCTCTTCTTCTAAGCTCTGGATCCATCCGAATTCCCCATAAAATGTGAACAAAATCACCATTGTTTGAAAAATTGACCTAGCTCTGCTGACAGCATTTCAGCGGGCAGGCAGGAAGCCTGCACAGCCCTTGCTGCATCTCAGCCCTTTTAATTGCTTAACTGGTTCCTTCTGCTGTCTCCTTTTGCTTTCTCAGACTCACATCCAACCTCCATCCTCTCTTTTGTTGTCTAAGTCCTCCTATTACCAGCACTGCAGCACTGCTCTGATTGCGTGCCAGGCAGCCCCTGCACTTAAGCACAACTCAGAGATACCAACCCAAGGCCCAGACACAGCTTACAGATACGGTGTGGGGAAGACAAGGACCCTTTCCCCAGTAATTCTGCCCTAGATTTAACACACCTTTCTTCAGGAAGGCTTCAGTTTAACGCTGATACCTAAAAATACCCACCAGCAAATGAACAGGCAGAGGCAGCTACAGGGTTGCTCTAAAGCTGTAGCTTTATTGACCAAACGGCACAGCAGGCGACAGCCGCGGCAGTGCTGCAGCAGGGCTTCAGCGGACGCAAGAAAACTTGTGGCAGATTTCCTGCAGGATCAGCAGGTTGCCACAGTTGACACAGCACAGATCTCTACAACAGCAAGTGACACAGGGGGCTTCAGTTCTGACACTGCTGGAGCTCTCTGTAATTGACATCGCCTGCAACTCCCTAGCACTTGTATGGGGGCTGATAGAACCTCTGCATCTAAAGCCTTTGACTGGAAAATCTGAGCATATGTTTCAGTTCTCCCCCAAACAAACAAACAAACAAAACAGGCTTGTTGGTAGATCCTGGGACAGCAGAAATACTCTCATGTGCTGTTTTTATTGTCTGCTTTTTGTGTCAGAGTGAGTTGGATGAGAATCAAATACAGATGGCTGGAGATGATGTGGGTTTGCCAGAAGACCTCCAGAAGATGGTGGCAGAAGATCAGGTGGAGGAAGAGGACAAGGACTCTATCCTGGGACAGCTGCAAAACATCCAGAATATGGACATGGATGCAATCAAAGAAAAGGCACAAGCCACCTTCACCGAAATGAAACAGGCAGCTGAGCAGAAATGTTCTGTGATGTAGAAGAGCTCTGCCCAGGGGTTGTGAAATCAGCCTTGTCCCAGTGGCTGCAGAGTGAGGGCAGGCAGAGGGATGCACTTAGCTCTAGAGCATTAACTGTAAATAGAGAAAAGCGAGAGAGAGACTTTAAAACCCCGGGGAGGGGTCAACATTTATGTGCTGCGATTGCTTAGTGCAAAGTTAGGACTGATCCTCAGTTTTTAACATGACATTTTTCCCCATGGAAAAAAATATGGCTTCAAAAAAGCTAAAACTTGGGGAAAAAATGTGCCTTTTTCCATTTTGTCAAAGTGATCCAAATGCTATGAAATGTGTATTTTTTAGCAACATCCTGCTGCTGATGCATGACCCCTAGGTAACCATTCATTTAATGCTGCTCTCAGGAATAAACCCATATCTTTTCTAAAAAAAATCCATGCTCTTTCAAACATCTTGACCCAAACTCAGCATTCAGATGTTGATATTTTCTGCAAGGATTTTATATTAAAAAAAAAAAAGAAGAAGTTTTGCCCCTTTCTGTATTAGATATAGCAAAAGGCAAAAAGTGAAGCCATATAACTCTACAGCTTGGGACAACATTGTCTTCTTATTTAGAACTGAATGTGGACTAGTAGGAAAACAAGGCTTGGCAGCCATCAGAAAGCTATGGTCAGGCAGCAGCAGAAATCTCTTTAGGCTGCTTCAATTTCACAGCCACTCAGTCTCCAAATGCAGTTCAAACACCAAGTGACAGCAGTGGCCCTCTGCTTGGCTATGTGTGCCAAATTCTGGGGACTGGGGTACCAGCAAACCATTTATGTAGGCTAAAAAGAGCCATTTATTCCAGGAGTTATCTCCATACAAGGCTGAACATAAATCTAACCCACCTGGGAGATTATGCCAGGGTAGGACACCTAAACCCTGAGAAAATGAACAGATTCCACTAGTGCTGAATCTGGCTGAGCCTGTGAGACAGGCAGGATCCCCCTTTAGTGGTTTTAGATTAAGGACCAGGCAAGGTTTTCTTTGTTGTTGTTGTTGTTGTTCAAAGTTTTTTTCCTGGGGAAACCCTAGGCAGACACTGGTCTGATTGCCTCCCACTCCCCAACAAGCAGTGGTGATGCTGGCTAACACTTGTGGCCTCGCACAGAGCAGCTGGCTGGTTGAGGGATGGTTACTTGCTGCAGCCAGCAGTGCTGCCAGGGCCACCAGCAGCCTGGGCAGGCAGTGATGGGGCTGGCAGAGATCGTCTCCACCAGCCCTGTGGAGCAGGGTCCCGTGGTCAAGGCATTGGGGGGTCAGGCTGTCTCTGCACTTGCATGGCCGTAGTAGTTGTCACGCACGACAAGTCACGCAACAGCTGTCCAGCCTCTGCCCAGGGAGGATGCGCACAGTGCTGCGCCCGAGGGGCTCAGGTGTTCTGTGAAATGAAGGACTTTGTCAGCTCTCCAAAAGGTAGCCTGACAATGAAATTTGCAAATGAATACATGTAGCACCTTCCTACAGGTTTGTAAGTCTCTTTCTCTCTGTCTCCACCCAATCAAGTAAAAATATTAATTTTAAACGAATAAATGCACTAAGTATGGTTTGTCTCTTTCCTTTTTTTCTTTCCCTCCTTCTCGTCCTTCCTGCCTTCCCACCTCTCTCCTACCTCTCTCCTTATTCTGTCTTCTCACTCTTTTGTCTCTTCTTTCTTCTCTCCCTTTCCCCTTCCCTTCTCTTGCATCAATCCATTTCCCTCTGTATCTGTACAAATCTGGCAGGTGTCTCCATACTGTTCTGTTACTTTACAGACTGAATTGTCTCACCTATAAAACACTAAAGTAAACAAGCCTAAGACTTTCAACCCTTGAATTAAAAAGTGCCTGGGACTTCCTGAAAATCTTCCTGAAAGCATCTGGTGGTTTAAAGGAGCTAATTAACTTCGTCAGCACATACAGGATCAGCATTTTCACAGTTTAAAGGGTCAGAGAGAAAGTGCAGCCAGAATCACCAAACAAGCAATTAATGAGATTCCCAAAAAATGCCAGAGTTGGCAGAGGCAAGTGGGGCTGGAAGGTGGCTGTGGGCTGGGGTCCCTCCAAACCACAGTGTGGGACCTCCCCAGCCCTGCCGCTGGCCACAGCCACGCTGATCTGCTGCTGGGAGGGGAGTGGGCTGCCTTAGGTGCCTTTGTTAGAGCCAGAGACTTGAAAACCCTCAGTCTGGAGGGGCAGAGCTGGGCTACATCACAGAAGGTGCTGAATTCTGCCCTGAGCTCCTGGAGTTTCCCTGGGGTGATGGCTCTGGGGTTTGCACCCAGCCTGGGGTCAGTATCGGGCTGTGCACAGTAGTAGTGGGGCACAGTGAGTCACAGCCCCACGGGTGACCGGCACTATTGTCCCAGATGCCCCTGAGAGTCCCCCACGCAGGGCAGTACGATGGCCAAGGCAGAGCTGTGCTGCCCTCAGTGAGAGCCTGATTACCACCACATCGGAGGTGGCTGTCCTGTGCCCTGCCAGCACCTGCGTGGTTCATCCCTGCAGCACTCACTGTCCCTGTCCTCAAGTCACCAGCTGTTGGCCCAGGGAAGCACGCAGGTAGGAGGTGGCAGGGCCACATGGAGTATAAGTCACCAGGCATGCCGCTCAAGAGATGCTTAGCCCTCGGGACAGATCATGGAGGAGCCTGGAGCAGAGTGGGCAGGCAGACAGGCAGCACACTGACTCTGCTCAAACATCTTGCACTAAACCTTCCTCCTAAGCCTGCTGGGACTTTAAGAGGCAGCAAGTGCCTGTGCGTGCATGTGTGCTGGTCTGTGTCCATGGGGATGCGTTTGTGTGCATGCACCTCTGCACATGTGTGCATGTGTGTACATGCCTCTGTGTGCGCCTCTGCCTCTGCCTGCACGTGTGTGCTGCATGGAGGAGGAGCAGATTAAAGTGTTAGGTCACATGGGAGCTACTGCTGGATGGACCCTACCCCTACCTAGGATTTGGGTTCTTATAGTTAATAGGATCGCTGGAGCTCAAGGCCATCATCCCATCAGGATAAATGTCTCTAGTGCCCACTTTTAAGCAATCCGAGTTCAATTAGGCTAATTGGAAAACAAGTAAAGAAGGATTGCATTAATATAGCCTTATAGCATGAACCTCGACTCCCTCCCTCCAGAGGCACAGCCGAGCAGGGTGAGCTGCAGCACCGGAGCCCTTGCACCCGGCCCATGCTGCTCAGTACCCAGAAAGGGATGCCTGGCTGCCAGAGAAGCTGCAGCTGATTCCATGCTCCGAGCCAGGGCAGGCTCCACGGAGGCTTAGGCACTGAGCTGCCCTGGGCTTGCCCAGCCCTTTCTGCAGGGTTCCTGAACACCATGGTGCAGGTAACACAACCCACACTCCAAGGGGCAGGTAAAGGAAATGTCACCAGAGCAAAAGCAGGAGGTGGCTGTCAGGGTGTGATGCAGTGACAGGAGGAGGCAGCTGCTTCCTCATACATTGTGTTTTTGAGAAGATTCTTAAACTGCACACTTACGAGTTTCTGTGAACTAAAAAAAAGGCAAAGGCATTTTCTTTCTCAGTTATTAACCACCTGTTGATGATAGAGTGTGCAAACCGCAGCAGGGCACAGGTTCCCACTGGGTGAGGATTTCTCCCTTTTACTCCCCCTGCCACCTTGTCGATTTGCTGTCTGACCTTGAAAGTCCTGCTTATCATTCGGGGAGGAGCTCCCTGCTGCACATCACTGGTCTGGAGGGTGATGTCCCACCTGCAGAGTAACTTCAGCTTCAAATGCAGACATACTGTGCCTTCCTCTGCAAGGCAGTAATTCTTACAGCCTGACATGAAGAAAAGACAGGAGGAAAGGAAGCAAGAATCTGTGGCACTTACGTTGCTGATTTCATTGTGCAAAGCCACAGCCCATGTATGTGCCTCAACACCACCACCAAGATCAGTAGTCTTCAGTACACACGCACAAGAAGGAGGTCTAGCAGACAGCTGCACTTTAAAGGCTGTTCATCCAGAGGATGTTTGTTAGCTTCCAGACATAATCACAGCAGTATTGTTGTGATAATACATTGCAGAAAACTGGAAAAGGTGGCGGAGTGGGAACTACCTTTTGGAAAGGCTAGGAATAAACTCCACCTATTTTGGCCCCCACTGAATATTCTCCGTTTTAATCTTAATTGTCCCTCTGAATTTTCACAGGTTGCACGTGCAGTTCCGTAAGGCAAATGTACCTGTAATAATCAACTGCTGAGGAAAAGGCATCCCCATCCTTCTCTATTGGGGAGAAGGTTTTTCATGCCCTGTATATGATGTGTACCCTGCTTTGGGACGGAAGGATTTTTGGTTTTGCTGTACATTTGCATTGTGATGAACAAGGAAAATGCAAGTCTTGTCCCTGTACCTGGCAATTTTCACAGGTGCCCTAAAAGCAGCACCTATGCCAGGACCCATTGCCCTTTACAGCACTTACTGGCTGAAAGGTTTTTGCTCCTGCAGCTCACCTCGCTATCTTTTTTTGCTACAAGCAAATCGTTCCCAGGTGTGCCGAGGCCTTCTGGAAGGACAGACACGGTTTGTGCTGCTTTTGAGTGCCATAAAACCCCTGCTCCAAATTAGAAGAAATTAGGGACATTGCACAGCTCATTCATCTTTGCTAGTAGAGTTCTTGGGAAATACACATGTAGATTAGAGGAGCACAATAGCCCCTGGCTGATTGCTTTGAGTACCCTCCAGTGCCCCTACAATGGTATTGACTTGCTTTTCATATTGCGCACAAAAGCCACACTAACCTTTTCTTTTCTCTTCTGTTGGCCTCATCCCTCTTCGCCGACGGATGGCTGGGTTCTTGGGCCCCAATCCCCACCCCACCAGACACGGTCAGTGAAGGTAAACCCCACCTGGAGCTAGAAGGAAAACCTAAGCACTTCCAGAAAGAACTAACCTGGGAACACCAGACCATACACGTTAAAAAGGTGTGGGCACTGGCAGAGGCAAGCACTGCCAATCTTCGTTTTGGGGTAATTCCTCTGAAAAAATCTAGGTAAAATGCACCCTGTCAGGGTGTAGGGGGGAAGCAGAAATTAAGATTTGTTGAGAGAGGTCACACCTTTTATTAGACTGGCTAACACATCTGGAGGAAGAGGCAGTGGTGCTTTTCATTCACATGCAGTCTCCTCAGGCTTGAAATGGAAGCATCTTCAAAGTGCAGGCTGAAAACCACTTTGCACGTTACTGTGTGTGTCACTTAAACTAGCTGCGAGAGAAGATAGCTGGTGCCTCAGAGGAACTGGCAAGGGCTAGTATAAACAGTGATAGGGTGATGGAAAATCGGGAATACTACTAATGCATGAAGGAGTATGCCGAAGGCAGGTGCGATGGATGCCATTGCCTGGTCAGTATCGTTCGGAGTCCATGTTCTCCACCAAGCCAAGAACAAAGTGAGGTGCGGCATTCGGCTCTCTGCCTTACCTCCAAAAGCGTTTCGTAGATCTTCTGTGAAGCCATGCCCTACCCCCAGACCCACTCACGGTGTGGGGCACAGGCTCACAGAATCAGCTCTTCTCACAGGGTCTGTCCTACACAAACATCTCGGAAAGTTTCCTCAGAAATATTGCCTAGCGCTTTGCCCGGGTTCGGCGCAGGATGAAAGGCTGAATCCGCCTCCTTCAAATGTCTCCAGAGCCCATCCTCCCCAAAAGCCTGCACACACGCTCACCTTGTCTGCAAGCCTGGCTGTGAAGGCGCCGGGCAGCTATCCGGGCGGGGCACCACAGCACCAGCTTCTGCCCCCGAAGGGTTGACTCTACGACACTGAGCAGCGCCGCAGCACCCTCCCGCACGGCAGCGGCGGAGGCCGCCGATGTAACCGAGGCACTTACAAGGTGCGCGCGAGCTGTCGAGGGCGAGAACTTTGAGAGGTTCCGAGACCCGCGGCACAGCGCACTGCACCAACCCGGGCACCCACCGTCCTCTGGCACAGGCCCCACGGGGCTCCCGCCCCCTCCGGCCCTTCCAGGGAGCTCCCTTTCCAGGACCCATCCGCCGCTCTCTCGAGAAGCGGCTCCGGCGATTCCCGCCGTCCCGGGCACTGCCGTGCCGGGTCGATCTCCCCGCACCCAGCGCTCCGGCAGCCGCCTGTGCCACGACGATTTCCGACGGCGCTCGGCCCGAGCAGTAGTCCCCGGCGCCGGGGCTCCGGTTGCGGGACTCAGCGGGGTCCAGGGTTTCGGCCAGCCCTGGGGGCCGGCCTGCCCCGCCTCAAGAGCCCCGGATGGCATTGCCCGTCGCCGTCTGGGGTCGGGGCGGGGCGGCCGGCGGGCGGGGGGAGGTGTGGGTGTGCAGCGGGCGCTGCCGGCGGGGCCCGGGGGATGCCCGCCCTGCCTCCCCCGCTATGGCGGAGCGGCGCGGGGGCCTCGCCTTCCCTCTGGCCCACCGCCCCCCGGCACTCCTCCCCCGCCCCAAGGAGGCCAGCCCGCCCGGCGGCTCCGTGCCAGAGCTGCCCGCACCGCCCTGGGGCCGGGAGGGACCGCAGAGCCGCGCCGGGGCCCTGGGCCGGCCGCCCCATGCACCCGCCCGGCGCCCTGTTCGCCATGGCCGAGGGCGCCTACTCACTGTCCGCTCAGGCGGCGCGGAGCCCCGGCGGGAACCCGTCGAGGCTGCACAGCATTGAGGCCATCTTGGGGTTCACCAAGGAGGACGGCCTGCTGAGCCCCTTCCCGCCCGACGGCAGCGCCGGCGGCGCCAAGGAGGCGGACCGGCGGGGACCCCGGCAGTGCCTGCCCAAGATGCCCGGAGAGGCGCCGCTGGACGAGCCCCAGGGCCGCGACGAACGCTTCCAGGGTGAGCGAGGCGGGCGAGAGGCGTCGGGTCGCGGGCGGGGGGGTTCTCCTCCGCGCCCTCGGGCGGGCCCCGCGGAGAGATCGCCCTCCCGGTGACCGCCTGTCTTTCCCCACGCAGAGCCGTTCTGTCCCGGCAGCGCGAGCCCCGAGCTGCCCGCCGGCAGCGGCGGCGAGGGGAAGCCGTCGGACGAGGAGCAGCCCAAGAAGAAGCACCGGCGGAACCGCACCACCTTCACCACGTACCAGCTCCACGAGCTGGAGCGCGCCTTCGAGAAGTCCCATTACCCCGACGTGTACAGCCGGGAGGAACTCGCCATGAAGGTCAACCTCCCCGAGGTCCGCGTGCAGGTAACGCCGACCCGGCCCGCCGCTGGGAACCCCCCACAGCACAGCGCACTCCGGCCCGGTGTAGTCCCCGTTTCCGGTGGCCGAAGCACCAGCGCCCCGCCGCGCTAACGGCCCTGCTGCCTCGGCCCCCTGGCCCTTGGACCCTGCCCGGCACCGGCACGGCTGTCCCCGGCCGGTGCGGGGCTGAGCTGGAGGGCCGGGCGCCGAGCAGCGCTGGAGCGCCGGGTGCGGCGGCAGGGGCCGCCGCCCTCATGGCCCCGACGAGGCGGCCCCAGGGCCGGGCTGAGCCAGCCGGCGGGACACCGCGGAGTCTGGGGCCATTCTCCGTTCGGTACCAGCCCGACCCGGGCGCTCTGCCATCTCCACTCCCTTTGACTAACGTGCCCCGGGCCGGGGCAGCCAAAGCTGCCGTGCACCGATGATGGGTGGGTGGGCCGGGCCAGCTTCACCACGGGGCTCTCCCTGTGCCATGGCTCCCCGGCTCCACTCGCTCCGAGCTCTGGGCTGCGGGACCTGCGGGGTAGTGCGAGGGAACCTGCTCCTGTCCTGTCCTGGCACAGCCTGGCCCAGCGCACTGTCTGCTGCTCTGTCACAATTCACTTGCTCCATTTCGTGTGTACTGCTGCACCCAGGAGCAAGCCTGTGCCTAGCGTGGGGATGGCAGGGCTGCCCTGCGGCCCAGCTAACACCGCTCTGCTTGCAGGTGTGGTTTCAGAACAGACGGGCCAAGTGGAGGCGGCAGGAGAAGCTGGAGGTGACCTCCATGAAGCTACAGGACTCGCCCATCCTCTCCTTCAACCGCTCGCCGCAGGCAACACCCATGGGTCCTCTCAGCAGCAACCTACCCCTGGAGACATGGCTCAGCCCACCTGTGCCCAGCAACACAGCCCTGCAGACCCTGCCCGGCTTTGTGGCGTCACCGCAGAGCCTGCCCAGCAGTTACACGCCACCACCATTCCTGAACTCTCCAGCAGTGACCCACGCTCTGCAGCCCCTGGGTGCCATGGGGCCACCGCCGCCTTACCAGTGCGGGGCCACCTTTGTGGACAAGTTCCCCTTGGACGAGGCAGACCCACGCAACACCAGCATTGCCGCCTTGCGGATGAAGGCCAAGGAGCACATCCAGTCCATTGGCAAACCCTGGCAGACAATCTGAACTCCCTCTTCAGCACCTGGGAGAAACCCACTGGGAAGGCTGGTCCTGGGATGCCCAAGGGACACCCTTGCCCTGCTCTGGCTCCCCTGGATAGCCAGGCAAGAGAAGGCTGTCCCTCACAACCAGCCTGTCCCCTACGCCTTGACTTGCTTTGTATTTTGTGGTCCCTTTAATTTCCTTTTCCACTTGCCCTGCAGAATGAGTGCCCTAATCATAGCTTAGGGGGAAAAAAAACCTCTTTTGCTCTCTCTCCTTGGCTGGACACTTTAGTTGCAATAAAAGCTGCAGTAGGGCAAAGAGCTGTGTAAGGTGGCTGGGAACCAAGGCTGGCGTTACCTGGGGAGGGCTTTCTGCTTTGGCACCATTAAATGGCACGACCGCGTGGAGGCTCTGCATTGTGTTTCTGTACCCAAAGGGGCTACCTGGATGGACCCTTGGCTGTGTGTGATGGGCAGAGGAGTGGGACAGGCCTGGCTGTGCGCCCTCCCTTTCCAGCAGCAAGACCCTGCCTAAACAGGCTGTGAGTGCTTTTAGGCTGGGGTTCCTAGCTCGATGAGAGGGGCCCGGGGCCTGGCAGCCTGTGGAGCAGGCACAGAGCTCCCACATTCAGATGGGTTTTGCCCACCCCTGCCCCAGTGGGCTGGGGTTGGTGCTAGTCTGCTGGCCCTTGCTACCCCTTAAGGGGGCTGGCAGGTGCTGCAGGGCCCCATGGTCCCACAGCCCAGCTGCCCACAGGAGATGGGTGGTAGCTGATGGGCTGGTGACCAGAGTTGTCTGCGGACCTCTGGGTGCATCCTGCCCAGTGCCTGGCATGGCGCTGAGCCGTGCTCTCTCCCTCACCCACCCAGTGCCCATCGCCAAGCTGCCGAAACTAAAACTGCGGCATCTTTCTTTTCCATTATCTCCGTTACTGGCTGTAAGGGGGCTGAGAAGCTGTAATGAAACACCCCTTCTCCTCTGCTGGGCACGGGGCACTCTACACACTCTGGAGGTTGTGGCAATTAACGTTTCTCATTAGGGAAGAGAGAAGGGTGCACAAGCGGCCTCATTGTGTCTCGGGGATGATTCAGTGCAGACTGGGAGACCTCTCCTTTCACCATTTCCCACTCGTCGTGGCCAGACAAAGGCTGGCGTCTAATTATATTTTCACAATCTGCGCCTCTCTTTGGAGCACGCTGTCAGAAACAAGCATGTCAGCCCTGTGCGGCTTCCCTTCAGAGAGCTTTTTAACCTTAGACAGCAGTTTCTAAACATCCCTTCACAGCCTTCTCCGCAGCAGCCCCCAGCTATTGTCTGGAGAGCTTCTTTTACAGATAACAACAGGAGTCCTTCTGTTTGGAATGCCTTTTCCTCCCTCCCGGCCTCCCTGCGGATCCAACCTGCTGCTGGACCAGAGCAGACGTGTGCCCAGGTTTCCTTTTCCTGAGCTGTGCTGGTGCAAAAAGGTGCAGGGAAGGCCGGTGAGTGGTCCCCACCGATTGGTGGGGAGGTAGCCCTGGTTGGACCCTACCCTTCCGTTGGGCTTTGGACCTGTCAGGGCCACCGTATGTGTGCCCATGGGGGTGCCCAGCCTCCCCAGTACGTAGCTCTCCTTGGCAAAGAGAGTGCCATGCCGTCAGGAAAAAAGTGCTGTTGCTGTCAGGACCAGGAAGATACTTTGCCAACTTCCAGTAAGGACACCTGAGTAAACTTCATGGGTGAGAGGAGAACAAAAACTCTACTGCTTCAGGCCTTACTCCAGTGGTTCTTTCACAGGTGAGCTTTGTCTGCCTCCCGTTCTGTGTCCTGCAAGACCATTAGAAAGACCTCCCTGACTTGCTGATCAGCACCATAACCAGCACTGGCACTGGGTTACTTGGACTAGCCAAAGACTAACACTAGATAAAAGCACCATGACAGGACAACAGAAGCAGCAGCTGAAGACACCCGTTCACTTCTATTAAGCTCCTGCAAGCAAAACCTGACAGATTCTGCCAAGCTATGATGATTGTTCTTTGACTGACATATTAAGCAGGTCTTTTGTTACACATTGTACATGTGGAGCCTGCAATGGATGAGCTGTGTGCAGTCGTGTCTTGCAAGGGAAGCTATGAGTTTACTGCTGAAAATAAATCTGCTAACAAGTTAAACACAAGTGGACACAGGCACATGGAAACTTGTATCTTTCTTCTTTCCTGTGTCTTCCTTTCTGGTCTTCCATGTGCCTACACTTTAGTTCATTCCGTTTTAAAAGCTCATTTGTTCATTTTGTTGTAAATATCTTCTTCTTAATTGGGTGCTGAGTCTAATAATCCTGCCTTGGCTTGTTAACTGTGCTATAGCAGTCAGAGTTAATGACCCATTAGTGATTAATTCCTTAAACAGCATCTAATTGCTGACTGTAAACCCTTTTCTTAAAACTGGATTAAATCATCTAGATCCTTAACCACTTCTTTACTCTAACTTTGCTAAGGCTATTAGCCTGTCCTCTTCTGAGAGATCTGTTTCTCTTTTTGTTTAGATGGTATTAGCAAGGAAGTATTTTTAGTGCTGGTATTTGACTTCTTTGCAACATCTGAAGTTCTAAGGAAGAATAATACAGATAAAAGACTGCCAGTTCACATATTGAGACATTTACCCCTTTGCAAGGAGACAACTGCAGACAGTGACTGTTGTTATGCTAACTGTGGCATGCCACCTTTTGGGGAGGTGGACCTGAAGGACAGGGTTTGTCAGCAGTGCCAGCTACTCACAGAAGTGTGTGTGGTTTGGCAGGTGAAGATGTAACTACTTTAAACTTAGAGTCTTCCCAAGAACTAACTTAGTCTTTGCTTAGTATCTTGAATATGGGGCAGTTGGTGAGGTCTGCCCCAAAAAGACTGATGGAAAGAACTGCTACCCTTCCATGGGCACAGATCCTTCTCCTGGGACTACTACACCTCCCATCTCAACACAGGGCAGATGACAAGTGAGGAGGGGCAAATCTTGCTGTGAGTCAAAACAAGTTGTGTCTGCTACCATTCAAACCAGACTCTCCCACCATCAAACAGACCCTGGGGAGGGCAGCCAGTGTTAGAAGCTCTTTTGCCTTCCCTTCCCTGATGTATTTCACTGGGTGAATGGGCTGAAACAGGATGTTTGCAAAGCCTAATTCAAGGGGTTTCTCTTCAGCTACGGTGCTTGGGGGCTGGTTCTTCCTTCCATGCAGTCAGCATCTTCCTGTGTCACTGATGCCTTGTGTTACAAACCTCAGAACTTTATCAGCTGTCTTTAGCAGTTTGTCGACCAGAGAGTACTCATTTACAATCCCCTATCAGGAAAAAAATAGTAAATAAAATAAACAAAAGACAGCAGAACACAAAAATAGTCAGACCAGGGTGCCAGCCACTCTGATAACATTACCAGCTTTCCTGCTAGAATGAATAGTGTCTCTTGTCTCTGAGCATCTGTCTTCTGCCAATGTACGATGTAAATTGGCTGCCATTTGGCAGTCGTCCCTCTGTCATATGACATAGCTGCCCCACTAAGAAATCAGCTCTGAAATGTTCGTTTCTATGTAGAAATGCTGTTAAAGTCATCTAGGCAAGACATTCAGGAGAGAGTCTAAATGGAGACAGCAGAAGTTTGGATGGGGGCAAGAAGAGGTAAAACGTGAATTTTTGGCCACAGATCCAGAAGGGTGTGTTGGAGTAAACAAAGAGGATGGTGTCCCAACTGCTGACCAGTGCAGGTAGGGCAGATATCCCCCCTTTGACTCCATCTCAGCGAAGACGCAGGTGCAAGGAGTAAGAGGCCTCTGAGCAAACCTAGAAGGTCAGTGCAGGGATGCTGGGTTTAAAGAAAAGCTTTTAAACAAAGGGCTCCTTGGGAAGACTGGCTCACCAGCATCCTGCTCTTGCTCAAATGCCCCTGCTGGCTGCAGCACGACCCCAAAGCAGGGTGGCTAGTGTGACAGGCAAAACTGCAGCCGTTTACGGCTTCAAAGTTCCTGATGTTGGTCATAAGCATGCTGCTGCCGCATCCTTTCCCCCTAACATACCAAGAAATTACCCTTCCAGCGTATTTGATGCTGCCTCTGTGGGACAGGGAGTCCCGTTTTACATGCAGATAAACCGAGGCACAGAGAATCTGAGGCACACGGAATCATGACTTACCCAAGATCAGTCGCTGCAGTGGCTTTGGCCACATGAAGACCAAAACCAGCTTCTGAAGCAGCTTTTTCTAGTGCCTCTCTTATTTTGGTCAAAGAGAAAGGAAAAAGGAAAAAAAAAAAAAAAAGCAGCATTTGTAAGTTATAAAACTCCTGGGACAGCAATTGCATACCCTGGGTATTCCCTTTGGCTGGCCCTGGCGAGGATGTCCGCTGCGATGAATGAGTTACCCTGGAACTCACAATGCCTACGAGCTAGCATGCAGGTCCCACAAGCTGGCCCTGTGGTGCCTTCTCCACCGCTCTGGCTGAGACCTGAGGGGCTGAACGAGAGGTTGCCAGGCAGCCGTTCGGACATCCGCTAGTCCTCAGGTTACCACTGCTGTGTGCACGTCACCTCCGAGCTGCCACCTTCGGAAACGGGAGACGGGATCAGAATGGCAGAACCGGGCAGAGACGGGGAGGGAATGGAAGGGGGCCGCTGCCACGCGTGCCTCCCAGAGAGGACCGGGCCTAAGGCACAGGCACAGTGCCGGTTCTGGCAAGAAAAGGACACGGGCGAGGGCGTGTGTGCCCCGCCGCCTCTCTCTGCACGGGGCGGCCCCCGCCCCTGCCCGCCGCGGAGCACCGGCCGCTCCCCGGCGCAGACGACTGCCGGCGGTTCTGCCGTGCACCGGCAACGCTCCCGGTGAGCACCGGCAACGCTCCCGGTGAGCACCGGCAACGCTCCCGGTGAGCACCGGCAACGCTCCCGGTGAGCACCGGCAACGCTCCCGGTGAGCACCAGCAGCGCCCAGCTCCCGTGGCCGAATTACCAGGCGGCCCGGCCCCCTCGACGTGCCACCCGGCCCCGCCGCAGCCCCGTCCTGCCCCTCCCGGTCTGTCCGTGAGCGGAGGGCGCCACCTGCTGGAAATGGTGGAGCTCTGCGCCCTGGAGAGCGCCGGTGCTCCTTGGAGCTGTCCCAGCCCGGTGGATGTGAGGCCGGGACGGACAGACCTTCAGCTTGCCCCGGTGTGCCCTGCAGTGCGTTTGACTGACTCATCCCTTCGTCTGCTCTCCCTTCCACGAAATGTCCGAGGTTGAAGGAGACCTCTGGAAGTCACCTGTCTGACCACCTGCTTAAGCTGGGTCACAGAGCACCAGCTGAGCAGGATCATGTCCAGATGGCTTTTGAGCATCTCCAAGGAGGGAGACTCCATCACCTAGCCCCCTGGGCAGCCTGTGCCAGTGCACTGCCATCCTCACGGTGACAAAGTGCTTCCTGGTGTTCAGAGATGCCTGTTGCTACTGCCCCTGTGTTTGAATATCACTGGAAAGAGCCTGGCCCTCTCTTCACACCCTCCCTCCAGGTGTTCATACACATTAGTGAGACCCTCTGAGACAGCTTTTCCCCAGGCTTTCCTCCTAGGAAATGTGCTCCAGCCCCTTAATCATCTTCCGTGGCCCTTTGTTGGACTCTCTCCAGTTTGTCTATGTCCCTCTTGTGCTAGAATGCTCAGAACTGGGCACAGTGAAGCTGGTGGCTTCACCAGCACTGAGCAGTGCTACCTCTTTATCCAGATGTGCTCTGTGTTGAGCCATTCATGAAGGAATACTTCCTGTTGTCTTTACAGTCTGGACTGAGAGCGTGCTCTTTTGAGGAAAGGTGGCAAGATGTTATCTCCTTGTCTGGGCTTCTGATGCTGTAACTGCTCAGGACAGAGAACTACAGCTGAGCAAAGGAGCACTGCTTGGCTACGGTGCGCTGAAGCTCCACACGAGCTGTTATAAACTTGTTCTTCTGAGGGGCAATGTTCTCCCTTTGGTTTCATGTGGACATGCAACAGTATGAGACCTGTTAACACAGGTGATGGGAGCATGCTGAACTGCCACACCTCCTCTGAGTCAAACCAGAAGGCAGAGCCTCTTTCTGCCTGCCTGTGGAAGTCCATAGCATGCTTGGAATTGTCCCACTCATACCTGCAGAAGGCAGGGTCAGCTTCCCTCCATCAGAAAAATGCCAGACTGGGGAGCTGTTCAAGGAGGAGAAGACCTTCAGTGGACCGTGAACCACTCTGTTGTCTCACTGTTACCAGTTGTGGCACAGCCAGTTTCCATTTTATCAACTGAAATAAAGTGTAAACTCAGCCTTTTATCAGTACTGTTTATTGCAACTGTTGAAATGCCACGCAGCTTGGAGATTTAGTGATTAGACAGGTAAGTCACATAATTAATTGGAAGACCCTTCCGTGACAATTATGAATATCGAAGCCATTCAAGTGAGAAACTGCAACCTTGAAAATGAAGTAGAGTTTAGTCACTTCTGAAACACACAGGAGCAGGCGTATCTAGGCATTTGACACCAAGGAAATCTTGTTTACAGAAAAGAGACCTTGCTGATTATCTGGTACAAGCAAGTGCTTGTGAAATACAGTCTCTTGTGGGAAGTATTCCATTTCTTCACAATTTAGAGACCTTCTTTCAGCTGGGAGCACTCTCTTTCATATTCACAACTTGAAACAGATAATCCATCATCTAATAAAAGGAGAGAAGCATTATTTATGGACCCGTTCTGAAAAAGGTCATTCACTAAGCTAATAAGCCTAATGTGTACCGGCTCTGTGCGCTCACAGATCAAACACAGTCCTAATAATCTTTCCAAAACAGCCCTCATTTGTCTTGGTTAGTGGAATAACCGACTGCCCTCCTGAATAGCTCTGACTGCCATCTCACTTATGCAGTGCCTTATTAGTGAGAGAAAGACAAGCCCCAGAAGCAATTTAAAGCTTATTTTCCAACTTACTTTTCCTCTCAGTCCAACCTGCAGGAGGCATTTCCCTTCTGATCTTTAACTACTTTATCTGTGGCTTATTCACAGAATACAGAGCAGGCAACACCTTCATCTGCCTGGTGCTAACTGAAAACAGAAGGTGGTCATTCAAGTCCTTCACCCTAAGCCTAGTTCCCAGAACTATTCTGCTCATCTCCTCGGCACTTTTTTTTCTGGTGAGACCCCACCTGGAGTACTGTGTCCAGTTCTGGAGCCCCTATTACAAGAGGGATGTGGAGGTGCTGGAGCGTGTCCAGAGAAGGGCCACAAGGATGAGCAGAGGGCTGGAGCACCTCTCCTATGAGGACAGACTGAAGGAGTTGGGGCTGTACAGTCTGCAGAAGAGAAGGCTCCGAGGTGACCTCATTGTGGCCTTCCAGTATCTGAAGGGGCCTACAGGAAGGCTGGGGAAGGACTTCTCAGGATCTCAGGTAGTGATAGGACTAGGGGGAACGGAATGAAGCTGGAGGTGGGGAGATTCAGGCTAGATGTGAGGAGGAGGTTCTTCACCATGAGAGTGGTGAAGCCCTGGAATGGGTTGTCCAGGGAGGTGGTCGAGGCCCCGTCCCTGGGGGTGTTTAAGAGCAGGCTGGCTGAGGCTCTGGCCAGCCTGATCTAGTGTGGGGTGTCCCTGCCCATGGCAGGGGGGTTGGAACTAGATGACCCTTGTGGTCCCTTCCAACCCTGAATGATACTATGATACTTTTGGCTGTCTGTGTGCTACAGCACTTCAGCACTTCTGGGGGAGTCTTTTGGCAAGAATCTTTTTATTCGTGAGAAGCGTGCGGTAGCTTCTCAAGCTCAAGCGTGTGAGCTTGAGTAGGGCACAGGGCCCTGAACGAACCGGAGCCTATAAGCAAGGCCCTAAACTGAGCAACCTGATGTGCGCCTCTGTGCTCACTTCTGCAGCCCTTTAGCTTGGGGGATTTTTGATCTTAAATTTAAAACCCAACTTGAAAATTGAATCAGCTAAGTTTGAACAACCCCCTGAAACAAAGTCCTTGTAGCTCATTTCTTCCTGGCACTGCTTGTCTTTGCTTACGTTCGGCAGATGGGAACACAGGACAGCACACACAGAGACTCCTCACGGTCAGCATCTCCGCACCAGTCTCCAGGAATTATGGTGACAATGGTGACAAGGTCTCGGGACAGCTATTCCATCAGCTGACAGTAGGGTTCATGCTTTACCTTGGGTTTGGCCACATTTCAGTACCTCAAACAGGCCATTTCACAGTGAACAGAACCTGCTGTAGATGTGCTGTCCCTTAGCGTCTCTTCCAAACTCAGACACTAAGGGGGCTGAAGAATTGTTTAATGCCAAGCACAGACTTCTCACAGGCACTGTGCCACCATTGCCAGCTGTCTCTACCTGGCCATCTTCCACCCGGGCAGGCAGCCACATTCATCTTTCCTGTACATAGACACCTTCGCTGGCTGTGGTAGAGCAGCAGCTACACAAAGGTGTTGTCTAACCACAGCTTGTGCAACGTGGAACCCCTCGCATCCAGAAAAGTCTACACAGTCAAGATCCAAAAGTCACCCAGGATCTCGAGTCATCGTGTACACAGCTGACTGACCGGTACATCGATATCAGAATTCCACTTCTATAAGCAAGGTCTCCTCTATAAAACAATAATGATTATCATTATTTAAATGCTCAGGAAATTATCACAACCCTCAAAAATGTAAAGGATATTCCTGTCAATCTTTAGGTCTTCTCCCCCTGTAAGGCAGATTGCAAGACTGTGTATAGCTTAACCTTCAGCTGCCGAGCTTTTACCTTTTGAAGCCAAGGGAAAACAGCACAGATCTGATCTAGGCCGCACATGGTCAGATACTTCTGTCCAGCACAAGCTACCTTCTGGTCTCATGATTCTGTTTTATTTCAGCACGGAGACAAAGGAACTGCTGAATGCTGGAAATCAAAGGTTCTACAGAAACACGAGTTTCTGTAAGTTGTCATAAACCTTAGCCATGACTTTTTGCTAACCATTGAAGAAACAGGGGTGTTTAAGGCGATAATCTCATTATTCCATGTATATGTTCAATGTCTGACCATAAAAAGGTGGATCTTAATTTAAGGTATGGATATGATTCAACTTACGGGAGGCAATTCTCAGCCTTTGTAGATATGATTTATTTCCAGATACTTTTAGAAGTCAAAATGTTTCCCTCTTTACATAGTGTAATGGTATTTGTTCACCGGATTTGATTACAAAAGGGCACACTGCAGAGCTGAAGATGAGAGAGTTTCCTTTTCAGACAGCACTAATCACAGTCATTATAAGCATCACTTTCACAAGGCCACAGCCAGAAAGAGACCTATGGGCAGCATTCACATCATCAGTGTAAGGGACTTCACTGTGGCTTAAGTTAATAGGTATGCTTTGTCCCATATTCAAGGCAAACTCAGAATATTCACTGACTTGACTGCACCAGCCTGCAGTTAGCCCAAGAATAGTAATTACATCATACTACAGAACAAAAGAAATCTTCCCATCAATGCTTTTAGAGGGGAATATTAACCTTTTTATTGGGTTTCAGCGTCACCCAAAAGAATTCTGCACAGAACATGTAAGTGCCAGAAAATGAAAGAATGGAATAGCCAAGCCACTTGAGGGGAATCCAGACACCAAAATCTGCTTCGTGTCGGCTGAGATTATGGCCAGCAGCAAAACAACGCCTAAAGCATCCAATCTGTGAGTGACAATCTGTGATCAGGAATCAAGCCTGACTTGACATTCATGACCAGTGCACAAGACGCATTTCTGCTGCTTTTCTGAACAGCCCACATTAGCAGAAGCTGATCTATTACTGCAAAACGAAATCTGAATGTAGGCAGCGCTCACACAGGTTTTATCTTACCTCTTTCCAGCTGCTGCTGTCATCTCTCTCCCAGCTGTTCCTGGCATACCAGGGAAGTCCCCCCTTTAAAAAGTGAGTGCTTTTGTTTTCGTTCCCTTCCAGCAGCCGCAGCAAGTATTTTGAGATTTCTTCCCACTGCAGATAGTCTTCCAGCTGCTTGATATTCTCAGGTAATGCTGAGAACGGGGGCTTGTCTTCCTCGTAAACATAAGGAAAATCTCCCGTGCTCTTTTTCCCCATTAAGTGTCCTGCAACAACCACAACAGTAGCATGAAATTAACCAAAACGGGGAGAGAAATTATTGTTCAGGCATCGTAAATCGCTACCGACTGACAGGATGGAGGGAAGGGGTTAGGTGATGTCAAGGTTGAAGCACAGCTGGGACTGGAGGTTTTGTCACAGTGTCACAGTTAAGTTCCTCGGTCTCTTATGCTACATTGTCAGAGGAAACGTTGCTGAGGAGCATTTTGCCTGGAGCTCGGGAGATAAGAGCTGCTGGAATAAGGAGCAGATGGAGAAGCTGTAGGCTTCAGGCATTACCTGTCTTGACATAGGACGTGGGAACTTTGGGATGCACCCATGTACCAGTGCCCTTTTAGGAGCTGAACTGGATGCACCTGATAGACCCAGATTTACTGACAGTAAGGCACAGTGGGCTCTAGGCTGCCAAGAGGGATACAGGAAAACGAAGGGGGAGCGGCAGCCCCAGGGGAGTATCCTCCCGGCTGTGCGGCCAGGGCTCCGCAGGGACTGGGGCTCCCCGACGCGTTGGCTCCGTGGGAGCTGGTAGGTCCCGTCCAGCTCCTTCGGGCTCGGGCCCGGGCTCCTGTGTCCCTAGGGTAGGCAGCGGTGAGAAACACAACCGCCGGGTGCACACGCCACGGGGGGACCGCGGTCCGAACGGGGCGCAGGCTGCTTTCGTGGTAGCACTGCTCCGAGCCGGCAGGACAGGACCGGCCCGGGCCAAGGGGGACAAGCCAGGCGGCTCCGCGCTGTGACCCGGTTGGGAGCCCGGCCCCGGGGCCGCCCGCCGCACGTGGAGCCGAGGGACCGGCGGATCCTCCGACACCGGGAGACGGCCGGCGGCGGGTGCAGCTCCTGCGGGCGCTTCCCGGGACAACGCGACGCGGCCGTGCCGAGCAGCCTGCCGCCAGTGCAGCATCCGCGTTCCGCTGCCCCGTTTCGGCACCGGCGCCCTCGCTGGCAGCAGCTCGTCGGCGGGGACAGAGCAACCGGCACCGGGGGTCCCGGTGGGACGTCGATCTGTCGTAACCCTGTCCCCGCGGCCGAGGCTGCGGTGGCGTGCCGCTGTCCCCAGAGGCACGGAGAGCCGTCGAGCCGGACGGAGAGCGACGCGGCCAGGCGGGGCGCGGAGGGAGCTGCCGGTGGCCGGGCAGCGGCGGGGACACCGGGACTTACCCACAGCCCAGTGGCTGCCGCGGGGGTAGATCTTGGTGATGGCGGGGGAGCTGCCGGGCTGCAGCGGGGCCGCGCTGCCTTGTGCCGCCAAAAGCGCCAGCGCCAGCAGCGGCAGCGCACCGGGCCGCCGCGGGCCGCCTCCGCCCATCCTGTCGCTGCCGGGGCCGATGCCGAGCCGCTCTCCCTTGCGGGCCGGCTCTGACTCCGGCTCCGTCTCGACGAAGTGCTGCTGCCGCTGCCGCTGCCGCCGCCGCCGCCGCCGCCGCCCCCCATTTATACACAGTCGGACCGGGTGCGAGTGGAGCGCCCGCGCCTGACGCCTCCTCACGGGGCCGAGGCTGCGGCCGCCCCCGGCCCCCCAGGCCTCCGTCCTGCCTCCGGCGGGGGAGGGGGCCGCTGCCGGCAGCCTCCGTCTCCCGCGCGCCTCCCCGCAGGCTCCAGGCGCGGGGCAGGATTGGGGGTGCAGGTCCCGGGGCTCGACACTTCCCAGCCGCCCCCGCGGGCACCCCGGGCCGCCAGCGGTTCGACGGGGCTTCCCCGCGAGTAGTGCGCCGCTGATCATCCCGTCCTGGCCCCCGGCGAGCCGGCCCGGGGCCTCAGAGCCCGTGGGAAGGGTGCTGCTGCCGGTAGGCTGCAGGCTGCGGCCACAGAGTGTTGGACCAGGGCGCCGGGGTGACCCAGATCCATTTCTGCTGCAGGAGCTCTTTAGCAGTTTCTGTTAAAAAGAATCTATCGTTTTATGGAAATGTCTCCCGAGGTGCTGTAGACTGAAATGGCCAAACAGCTTGAGAGATTTGCTCGAATGCTTAGGGGGAAAACCAACAAAAACACCCCAGTATTTTGTGAGTGGGAGCAATGGCTGTGGAGCAACCACACACGAAGGTGAAACTCAATTACATAGAAGATCCTGTGCAAAGAGTTTAACTTCCACTAACACATAAGTTTACCATCACAGGTGACAGTGATGTGGCTCACAGCTTTACAAGACTTTCTTCTTTCCTTGCACACTCTGTTAACTTCCCATCATTCTGAGGCACCTAGAACTGGTCGACTTTTGGCAAGGTTAATGGATGAAAAGATTTCTCCCTGAAGAGGCAGTGCAGAAGCAAGGATGGATGAAGGAGACAATGGGGAGAAGGAGACAGCTGTAAGAAAGGTGAAGAAGCAGAATGCTTAAATGCATGCTCAACCTCAGGTATGTAAGTAGTGAGACTGAAGGGAAGGTGGATGAGTAGTGGAGAGATTTTGAGTCTTGAAGTACTGTTTGCCCCAGCAGAAGGGAACAACAGAGACAAGGATGAAGTCATGTGGAGCTGGGACAGTTTATGTGATAATTTTATTGTCTAGAGAACTTTGTCAGGGAGCAGCACACACAGTTAGAGAGGTGATTGTGAGGAACTTGCCAGATCCTTCAGCCTGCCTTTCTCTACTGGAACTGAATGATACCCAATGGAAACTACAAGGATGCGAATAAACCTAATTATTGAGCAAACTAACCGGTGTGATCACTTTGGAAGTCAGTTGAGTATCCTGCTGCACGAGCTAAATGACTCCCTTGTTTCCTCTTAGTCTACTGCATCTTCTTTACCGATCAATGTGATTCATTCTTTTATTGTAGCTATTCATTATGCATGCTAGTGTAATTTGCAGTGGTATTTTCATGCCTCATTCACAAGTTTCACTGTGCAGCCCTGAGTACAGCCGCAGACAGCGTGTGCTCTGTGCTGAGCAACAACTTTGCCATCCATGGGAAATTCTAAATGTTCACTGCAATTCGAGGCAGGAAACTGAAAATTCAGGAAACTGTCAATTTTGAGGAAAAACACACACACACACACCAGACCACATCCCCACAAAAATCAAACCAAAGCATTAAGACCCCAACCACCCAGAAAACCCACCCACCCACAATCAAACCAACGCGTAATATTTGGTCTTCCTAAACCACAGAGGCTGTACTGGAAGCCCTCTGGCCATCCTTTCTTCCTCAGGCTGCTGTGCTGGACCTGACTTTGTGCTGGGTCATCAGCCTTGGGCTGTGGCTATCAGCATCAGGGACTGGGGTGCTCACTACAGCTCAGCACAGGTCCTGTTGCCCCTTGGTTTAGCCCTAGTTGCTCCATGGGTTCCCTCTGCCCCTGTTCCACCATGTAGCTGAGCCAAGGGAAAGCCATCAGCAGTTCATCTCCCTGTAACCTCCACGTTTGCATGGCTTAACTCAGGACATTTTTTTGGTTGTGTCATTCCTTTTTGCATGGTACTCTTGTTACTTTCAGCTGCTGCCAGTGGTTTTACTTCTGCTGCTTTATGTAAGTCTTACAAGCAATACTGGAACCCGCTAGTCAGTAAGTCACCTACAGCTGCAGGCAACACCTATGCTGTTAGTAGGCTTTGCTTCATAAAGCCAAACCATGAGTTCTTATCCAGCCCTTGCTGCCTGGTAGCCCTAAGCCTCTTTAACCACAAACATTATGTAAAGAAATAGACCCTTCTCATGTTTTGGATCTAGGCTATGTATCCACACGTTCCATGTGCTGCAGGCTATGCCTTCAGATTAAATCTCATCGTGCACTGCCTGGAGATACTTTGAGATTGTTCCTTAATACACTTCTATTTTTATACCTTGTATTATGGACTTAAAGGTTGAAATTAATTTTCCCTTTAGGTGATTAAAGGTACAGTGAAAAATGCTGATTTACAGAGCTGCCCATTTGTTCCAGACAACCACCTTTGCTTGGAGAAGCCATCCAATAATGTAAATTTGTTTGGACATCAGAAAACACCCCTCTCCCTTTCGAAACACCTCTCTGCTTTTCGGCCAGATCCAGTGAGGGGATTCTGACAATTTGCTCTGGGGAGACCTCACCTGGAGTACTGTGTCCAGCTCTGGAGCCCTCAGTATAGGAAGGACATGGACCTGATGGAGAGGGTCCAGAGCAGGGCTACAAAAATGGTCAGGGCGTGTTCAGCCTGAAGAAGAGGACGCTCTGGAGAGACCTTCCAGTACCTGAAGGGAGCTATAAGAAAGATGGACAGGTCAAGGGGCAATGGCTTCAGACTAGAGCAAAGCAGATTTAGATTAGATGTTAGGAACAGGCTCTTTACCCTGAGGGTGCTGGAACACTGGAACAGGTTGCCCAGGGAGGTGGTTGAAGCCCCATCCCTGGAGATATTCAGGGTGAGGCTGGAGAGGGCTCTGAGCAACCTGATCTAGTGGAGGACGCACCTGCTTACTACAGAGGGGGTTGGACCAAATGACCTTCAGAGGTCCCTTCCAGCCCAGACCATTCTGTGATCCCATGATATATCCCATGGCAAAGTGAACTGTTGCTGCACACCATGGCAGGAAAACACTAATGGGTTTTAAATGCTGTTACCCTGATCACACTCTTTAATTTGCTTCCCTTACATTTTAGACAACTGATTGTTCTATCAGGAAGGCAGGTTAATAAAAAGGGTAAAAGACAAATAGTGTGCCTTTCATCACTGTCTTTGTGCTGATCCTGACATCGGAGGCAGCTCTAACACAGACACAGAACAAACAACGGTTTGAGCATATCACCAATGTAATAACAGGGTGTGATCACTGAGGAATACTTTGTAAATGTTGGAGATGCTGAACAGACTAATCTCCGGCCCTCCACAGCCGCTGTCAGGGCAGGCACTCTGCAAATAGCCGGGAAATGGACTCTGCAGCAACAGTTCCCTGAAGGACAGAAGACATTTCCCCACAACTTTACAGAGGCCAGACAACATGACATCATAAACACTTAATAAACACACTTTGAGATGTGTGCTATTGTTTGTGCTGCAGTTTAGGAAGTCCTAGACCTGGAGAGCTGAGGCTAAGCTGAAGCGATTGCTCATTGCACACTCCACACCTCAGAGTGCTGCAGCAGCCCATCCTGTTACTGGGTTTGTGACAGTGGGGTTCAGTGTTTTGAGAACTCCAACAGGAAGCATCTATGCTTCTGAGTTCTCAGGAACTGTTGCTGGCCAGGGAGAGGCTCTCCCAGCTGAGCCCGGCTGGAGAAGACCAAATGCGTGAAGGGACCCTGCTGTGCTCACGGCCATGGAGCACAGGTACAGGGATGTGAAGTGCAGGCAGAGCTTGTGCCCCGTCACAGGGCTGTCTTCACCGAGCCATAGACTCACAGAACTATTTGGGCTGGAAGGGACCTTTAGAGGTCAAACAGTCTACCGCCCCTTGTAGTAAGCAGGGACATCTTCAAGTACTCGTCCCTATTTCCTCAACACAGAAATCAATCCCCCTAATACCGTGTCAGATTTGTCACATGGGTTGAGTCCGAAACTCCACTCTCAGGCCAGACTGTGGGGCAGGCAGCTGGGAACAGATTCTCCTTTGAGCAGCGTTGGGGATGAAAACAATAAAAATCTTATTACAGTCTCCAGCCATAAAATTAGCTTTTCCTAACTGTGATGGTACACTTTGGGCAAGCCTGCATTAAGGATACCTACATTATTCTGACATGCCATTTATTATATTCAATTTTATTTCTACACAATTTGACACAAAGTAAGTAATTTCCACAATATGGTTTGTCATGAAAACTACTCAGTGGGACACAAAAGAAGTAGTATTGCTTGGAGAAATGCAGCAGTTGCCTGCTTTTGAGCACGAAGCTGTTAGAGCAGAAGAGGAGCCGCTGTTGTATAATAGTGTGGGGCTGTAGAGGAAAGGGGATTACAGAAGTAACAAAACTCCACAGGAAAAGAAGGCATCACGCTGTTCCTTATCAAAGCAAGGAAGGAAAACAAGTTCCGCTTTGTTGGAGGTACAACACTGAGATGGGAAGGCACAGGGGGAAGAATCCAGAATTGCAAACAGGGCAGTTACCAGGCAAGCTCTAACATGAAAAAGCAATTCTGCGTCGAGCGCTATTTGGGTGCCACATGATAGAACAATGAATTCTCCAAACCAGAAGGTGAGTTGGAAGTGTTTCTTAAGGACTGTGCTGTGCTTTCATTCAGTGATTTACAGTGTTAGGGAAGTTCCATAAAATCTTTTTCTTAGGTTTGTTTTACAGCTGAGCACGTCACAACAGAATGGTTAACGGCTGAATTCTGGAGCACACAGACTCCCTGAAAGCCAGGCCTCTCCAAATCAGACCGTTGCTGGGCTTTGTCACACCACAAAGGAGCACACTTCAAATTCAGGGCAAAATCTCCAAGTGTCCATCTCTCAGTTCTTAATTGGAAAGACTGCTCTTTGTCTATTCTTGTCAGCTGTCTACACAACTGTCTTGGGGCCCAAGTCTGACTGAACCCCTACAGCTCACTACCTGTTCCAACCCAGAAATGTGTCCTTGTGAGTGCTGACAAAAACCGTTGGCACGGGCACGAATAGAAAGGGCGCTGACAGACACTGAAGGTAATTAAGCACAAAACTTAACCAACAGGAGGGAAACCAGGTTCAGGTGCAGCAGCACTGAAGAAAAACCACCACAGCATGTCAAGGGGCACCACAAGCCGTTTTCACGCAGGGTAGTGTCTTCCCGACAAACAGAAGGCAAACTGAAAGCAGCACATCACGACAATACGCCGTTACATGGTTAACCATCAGCCAAAAGCTTTATTTGTTACTTGTACGACTTAGACAGTTGGAAAGCTTGCAGTTTTATAGCTGTGCTCAGCAATGAAAGCATCTGAAATATATTGGGTTTCTTTAACTTTGTGTCCCCTGCTGCCGGCAAAGGGGCTGGCCTTAGGACTCCCGCTTCAGCAGAACGTAGGCTCCCATGACTGCCAGCAGAGCATACTGCAGGAGGGAAGAGAACAGAGAACGACTCTAACTGCTCCTTCTAGGGAAACCGTGGTGTGGGCCCTTTCCAGCACTACAGCTTCTCCACAGGGACACGGTTAGGAGGCGTGCCCCTGCGGCGTTACAGGACTATTTCAAATGTATTGATCTTCACCATAAACAGGAACCACAACCGTACTCACTTAACTTGTGAAATTCCTAATGCTTACAAATACTAACTTCTGCCAGACAACAAACAAGCTAAAAGAGGCCAGAAAACAGCTTATTTCACCTTCAGGTGCCAAACTACAGAAACCTGTTTATTAACAGATTGTAACTATCTTTACTTGCTATAGTTTAAATTCAGCCATCCGAGAAGTCTGTACACATACCTTAAATTTGGGGTAGTCATTCATTATTATGGTTACCATGCCAACATAAGGCAAAAACCTGTCATTGACAAAGATGAAGATAAAATTACCCCCTGAATACAGCAGTGAAACGGTTCAAAGTGACTCAGTCGTGAGCGGTTTAAGGTAAAGCAATCATTTACACCTCTCCCCAAGGCAGATGTGGGTTTTTTTTTAATTAGAATAAAAAAATTAATCAAGTTATTTAAGAAAAACCTTAAGAGACTTCATCTCAGCTGGGGAAGGGGACAAAGCCAAAAGCTCCAACTTTGCATACATTTCCCGTGGAATGCAGAAATAATTCCCCAGTAGTCTCTAGCAATCAGAAGGCTAAGTTGGTTGACTCTCTACTTACTGGAGAATTATTTCGTAGGCGTGCATTTTTGTCTTTTCACTTCCACTCTCCACATCATGGAGGGGACTATGGAAAACAACTTTTCCAGGTAAAGCATTTTTTTCATTAGCATTTTATTTAAGAAAATCTCCAAGAGCCATACCAGATCCAGTTTGTACCAAGAGAACTGAGTTCACGTCACGACCTCTCCACTTAATCACAACATGGCCATCCTTCTGCATTACTCACCCTCTCGCTCTTCCAACGACATCTTTCTTCTCTAACCAGTTTTGACCTTCTTTGTACAAGCCTCTATCATCAACTTCATTATTGTCACCTTTAGTCAGAAATTTGATGTTCCCATTTTCCCTAGAAGGCATGGAGATGAAAAACAGAATACCACTTAATTAAAAAACCCTCAGTAACAGCTACAAAGTACAATGAAGATGAAAAGTGCTACGAGATTAGGTAACATTCACTTCTAGGTTTGCTTGTCTTGCCTGCTGAACAAACATCACTGAACCATTAACGTTACAGACTTTACTGACAGATTTTAACAAGAAATGTTTATAAAACACTCCTAGATAGATTATCATTTGATGCAAGCAGTATCACAACAGACATGAAAGGGATACTGTCCAGCCTTCTGCATTTTCACCAGGACAGAAACTTAAATGCTGAATAACAACAGGGTGGGATTGTTGTTTGGCTGGGTTTTGTTTTGTGGGTTGGTTTGCCTTGATTTTGCTTTCCATTTCCCCCCCCCCCCCAAAAACTTGTGGAGTAAGAGCCTGTTAAAACCACCACACATCAGAGAATGAGTTGAACAGAATTTAAACCACAAATTTCAGATGAAGCAGACCCTAAAATCTTCCCTGAGGAAAGAAAGTGGAGGAGCAAATATGTCAGTGGTTGCCACCTCCAGATGAGCTTTTTGTTGTGAAGAATCAGAGAGCTGCCTGTTTTTGCTTTGAGAAAGAACCGCTTATCATAGCGGGTAGATGCACTGAAGCTAAAACCACACCAGCAATCTGTTGCTTTTCAGCACAAATTGTTGCTGGCATTGTAACTAGTAAGACACAAAAAAAAAAGAGTAAGAATCTCTTTTTTCATTATGAGCCACTTTTGGGAAACTTCAGTTAGCAAAGCTCACACCCTTGCCAGACTGTCTACAGCTCTGACCTGAACCTTCACCTGTTTTCAGAATCAGCTACTTCTGATAGCCAAAATCCCAATTCCACCTGTCAGCACAGAAGCAAACTCTGCTCCCATACCTATTGCTACTGCTGGCATACATTACAGGCATTGCTTGCATTACTGGACTCTTCCTTGGCCACAGTTTACCTGCTTTGAACCTGAGTAACTTTGCTGAGGGGCAGGGGCCACTGTCTCAAGAAGAGTGGCACAGAACTGAGGGCAAGAGCAGATGACATTCTAGAGATGAGTTTTACCTTACAGCACATCCTCAGCTGCCTCTTTCATGAAACACTACCCAATTAAACTGTAACTGAAAGCAATGGTGAAGGGAACTATGCACAGAAACAAGGGAAATGCCAAGTTGCATTACTTTTCATGGATTTTGATTACTCTGTGAACTATTGGAATGTCTCTGCCTTCAACTTTAAAAACAACTATTTCACCAGCTCTGATCGGGTCATCATGGAAATTTGTTAAGAACAGCAGGTCTCCTCTGTGAAAAGCTGGTTCCATGCTGCCACTACAAAGAGAAAGAGAGTTTATTAGCATTAAACCATGAGAACAAAGAACAATCAATTCTTATGGGTAAACTCACAGCTTTAACATAAAGCTGTACCTTTACCCATCAGTAACACCCCTCAGACGTTTAACACAACCCAAATCTCCGTAAGTCGCAAACTCAGGCAGCCTAGAGAAGGCTTCCTTACTGCCTCAGTGAAAGAAAGGTGCACAGAAAAGGAACCAAACACGTTTCCCAGTACAAAAGGAAGTACTTCTCTACACAGGAAGAGTTTAATTACCACGAGCAAGAGTTAGGCTTACATTAGTGACTGCTATTAGCAATCAGAAAGTCTGTGCCTTTTTTCAAAGTCAGCCATAGTCGCTTTTGGTAACCACCTTTGAGGCAGGACTCCAGAGCCCACAACCAGCAACATGGACAACTCCCATTGCAATACTCTTGTTGCCTGCATCTATTCCTTGCTGACACACACACAATCTCTGCAAGATTGAACGGAATGTTCTGTGAACGTGTGTTTAACTGTAGGTACCTGAAGAGCAGTGAGGGGCCTGCAGAACTGGCCCTTTTTATACCAGAAGTAAGATACCACCGAGAGAGAGGCAACACACAAGTCAAATTTACTCATGAGTTTTACTGTAACACCATTTAAAAATCAATATACTTATGGCAAAAAGACGAGAGAGATTAACAAATAGAGTGGAAAGTGTTCAGTGGCTTCAGGAAGTGCCACACATTTACTTATTTTCTTTACGAGACAACAGAAACGTCACAGGATTTGTAAAGCAGAATGAACTTTCTGGAACCCTAACATCTACCCAGGGATTACTATCCCTAAGCAGCTGTGTGTATATAGATATACATACATACAAGGAATCTTGAGTAGTTTACCTGAGTGAACAAACCTAGATTTTAAAAGGTTTCACATCTCTACTTCTACAAGCTTCAGTGAAAAGTAGACTGCAGTCAGGAAAGCAGCCTTTGACGAGCGTGCAAAAGCAGAGTCAGAAGAAAGTAACTGTCACCGTACTTAAGGCTGGTCAGAGTTCAAACTCCAAATCTATCCATAGGAGGAAGGGGAAAAGACAAAGGACAAACCACTATCTGGCCTTTACGCTGACTTACCTGAGCACCACCACAATAGGGCTTTCGCTGCCAGTAACGACGATCAGCCCTTTCCATATCATAAGGGCAGAAGACACGATCATGGCAAAATTCAAGACTTGGTAATACAGCTGCATGAAACAGGAACACAGCTTTGAGAAGTTACTGAGAGAGAGTCAGGAGCAGATCACAGAATTTCCACTCCTATGCACCACTGACTCACAGTCCACAGTGCTGGATTTTTATGCCAAACACTGATTCCGGCAGGGCTCACGGCACAGAGCGGCATGTTGGCACACCACCTGCACAGCCTGGCTGCAGCACGGAGCTCCAGCCCCCCGTGTGCCCCAGCCCTGCTCCTCACACCTCTGCCGCACTCCCTGTAGTGCCAGACGCCAATGAACTTAACCTGCAGCAACCTCGACAATCCAGGAAGCTGTTCATCTAATGATCAAACCTACTGTGATCACATACCCCTGAGTCCTACCCGAGCTCATCAGTACTCAAAACACATAAGGAACGCTGCAAGGTCAGTAGCGGCAGGCTTTGTACTTTGAACAATCCGTTTTGTTTAAGAGGAGGAGCGGTGGGAGCAGGGATGACACAGGATTGTGTCCTGCTGCCGTCCGACC
This sequence comes from Melanerpes formicivorus, assembly GCF_026170545.1. NCBI lineage: Eukaryota > Metazoa > Chordata > Aves > Piciformes > Picidae > Melanerpes > Melanerpes formicivorus. Next base: position 219,920 of record NW_027142531.1, read on the forward strand.
GAAACACCTTACGTGGGAAATCTTTTCCTAATCGGTCTAACGTTCTGCCCTCAAGTCCCCCAGCCCCACAGCTGCTGCAGCAGTGGATATGCCTTCTGCACGCTTTTGGGTGGTTTTTTTTGGCAACAGAGCTCGGCTGAAAACGACCCTGCCCGGCTCCGCTTATCAAGCGTCTCACTGATGGAAAACAGGGGACCAGAAATGCCGGGAAGCTCCGAGCAGCCTCCGCGTCCCGGCCCTCGGGCCCCACGCCCCGGGCCCCCGGCTTGGCCGGCACCGGCAAGCCTCGGCCACTACCTGTCGCTTGTTCATGCGCCGCAGATCCCCAAAGAGGTCCATGGCAGGCCCCCGGGCAGGGCCGCACCCCGCCGGCGGCGGGACGCTACCGGCGCCCCCCGGGCGGCTGCTCGGAAGGGCACACGGCGAGCGACGTACGCAGCCCGACCCCCGGCGCTGCCCACCAGCCGCAACGAGCGCCGGCGCCGGGAGCGGCAGCGCGGGCGGCCCCTCTGCTCCCCGGGAGTTGTAGTCTCCTCCTGCCCGCCCCGCTCGTCCCCGGCGGCCCTCCGCGGGCACCGGCACTGCGCTTCCCAGCATGCAGCCGCCACGAGGGGCCCTGAGAGGGAGGCCCCTCGCCTCCTGCCCCTGCCGGTGCCCGACCGGAGCCACGGCCGACAGGGTTCTCGGTGGGCGGTGAGACGCCACGACTCGGCGGAACGAGCCCGACCCGCCTGTGGAGCAAGAGGGAGGCGACAGGGGCGTCCCGAGCACTGCCTTTTGGATCAGGCGGCGACAGGGCAGCTGCGCCCGGGGCCGCCGCGGCGTGTGCGCAGCTCATTGGCGGGGTCAAGCGGGAGCAGCGCCGTGCCTGGGGCGGCAGGGGGCGCTGTTCTGCGAGGCGCTGGCCGGGAACCAGGAGGGCTGGGGCTGAGGGCGGGAATGGGCTTTGCCCCCGGCCCTGCCCGCGGTGTGGGCGTCCGTGTCTGCCGTGGTAGCTGCCTCAGAGAGCACCGGGCAGCCCCACTAGCTGCTGGAGGGATCAAGATCGGCTAATGCCAGCAGCTAATGTGCGCCTCGGCCTTCCTCCGGGGGCCTTCTCACAGCCCTCCGGGAGAGAAGAGCACAAAGGCGTGCGGCGCGAGGCTTGGCTACCCCGCGAGGAGCTTGGCTACCCCGCGAGGAGCTTGGCTACCCCGCGAGGAGCTTGGCTAGTCAGAAACGGCTGCGGCAGCGCGGGTCCCCCCCGCCTCGGAGAGGAAGGGCGCGCGCACGCAGCTGCCAGTTGCAGCCTCCCTGTGCCCTCAGTTACAGCCCCTCTGTGCCCTCAGTTACAGCCCCCCTGTGTCCTCAGTTACAGCCTCCCTGTGCCCTCAGTTACAGCCCCCCTGTGTCCTCAGTTACAGCCCCCCTGTGTCCTCAGTTACAGCCTTCCTGTGCCCTCAGTTACAGCCCCCCTGTGCCCTCAGTTACAGCCTTCCTGTGCCCTCAGTTACAGCCCCCCTGTGGCCTCAGTTACAGCCTCCCTGTGCCCTCAGTTACAGCCTCCCTGTGGCCTCAGTTACAGCCCCCCTGTGCCCTCAGTTACAGCCTCCCTGTGCCCTCAGTTACAGCCCCCCTGTGCCCTCAGTTACAGCCTCCCTGTGTCCTCAGTTACAGCCTCCCTGTGGCCTCAGTTACAGCCTCCCTGTGCCCTCAGTTACAGCCCCCCTGTGCCCTCAGTTACAGCCTCCCTGTGCCCTCAGTTACAGCCTCCCTGTGCCCTCAGTTACAGTCCCCCTGTGCCCTCAGTTACAGCCTCCGTGTGTCCTCAGTTACAGCCTCCCTGTGCCCTCAGTTACAGCCCCCCTGTGCCCTCAGTTACAGCCTCCCTGTGCCCTCAGTTACAGCCCCCCTGTGCCCTCAGTTACAGCCTCCCTGTGGCCTCAGTTACAGCCCCCCTGTGCCCTCAGTTGCAGCCTCCCTGTGGCCTCAGTTGCAGCCTCCCTGTGGCCTCAGTTACAGCCCCCCTGTGTCCTGAGGCCGGTGCAAAAGGCATCTCGGAGAAAGCAGAGGGGCCGGGAAGGGCTGTCTGGCCGTTTCCCAGCCCGTTGCTAGGGCGCTGCTGTGCCCCCGGGCTCCACTGTGCCCCCAGGCGCTGCTGTGCCCCCAGGCGCTGCTGTGCCCTGCAGCTCCGCTGTGCCCCCAGGCGCTGCTGTGCCCTGCGACTCTGCTGTGCCCTGCGGCGCTGCTGTGCCCCCAGGCGCTGCTGTGCCCCCAGGCGCTGCTGTGCCCGTGCTTCCATCGCTCTTCATTGAGCTCGATCTTCAGCCAATTCATATAGAACCACTGCCAGGTGAAAAATACCAGACAAAGCTGGGAGCCACGCCGAGGGGTGTGTTTTGAAGCTGCATTTTCTCCCAAGTTCAGTTCATTGCACGGCTCCTGAAGCAGACCAGCCCCCGTTGAAAAATAACTCCCCATGCGGAAGGGCTGACTGAACCTGAACCCACAGCCAGCCAAATAGTCACACTGCCCAGAGACTGTCAGTTTCCTGGGAATGAAATAAACCACACTTCAGTGAGGTTCACCACGTCCAGGATTGGGTCCTGTAGACAGGAATGGCAACAAGAGGACAAAGGGAAACATTCCCAGATAAATGGAAGCAAATGATTTATTGGAAGGAGAACTGGAAAGATGTTTCCACACTTTGCCAGAAGCAGATGGCGATTTTCTATTAGCAAACATCTGGGACAGAGTGACTATGGGTGACAGCAGTGGCATTAGATCGCAGAGGAACCTGCAAGGGTACTACGAATGGACAGAAATGGCAAATAGACACTGGAAAGAAAGCTCCAAGGACACTTGCTGGGCAGTATCTTGATGAGATACTTCATCTTCTGACCTGGGTGACACCAGTACTCCCGTTACACGGGCATTCCTGTAAGTTCCAAAGAGTTCAGATGATAAAACCTGATTTTGTATCAATGAGAGGGAAAAAGCAAAGCCAGCGTGTGAAGCATCTAGAAAGCAAGAAGGCAGCTTTGCACTGAGACCTGCTAGGACTGAAGCTAGCTGTTGGTCAGAGAGATGTGGTGTGGTGGGATGGAAGGGGTAAGGCCAAGAAGCCTCCTCCCTTCCCCCTTTGTAAAGTAAAAGGGAAAAAAAAATTGAAGGGAAAGGGAAAAAAAACTCGCAAGCTGAATTAGCAAAGCAGTGGAGCTATATTTACAAAGCGATGTAGGGAATGCAGGGGATTATTTACAAATTTACAATATCTACAATATATACAAAGATATACAACGGAGTAACACAGAACTGAGAGTGAACCCCTCTCGGCAGAGAGGGGGTTCCCCACCTCCTCTTTCCCCTCTTTCCCCCCTTTCCCCAGATTAGGTTAGAAGAGAGAGAGAGAGCGAAAGAAAGAAGTTAAAAGCAGTTTTGTGTTAATTGGAAAGGAGTTAATACAGGCCTGTTATCTGTTTTTCTCTCAAGGCCGGAGCCTTGGCAGAAAGCCCAGCACAGGGACAGAGAGCAGCCGCACCGTAGAAAGGCGGAAGCAAGACTGACAGAAAAGTCGTGGAAATGTCCAGTTCACTCCCAGTTCCGAAAAGTGCTTCCTCCCACTCGTCCAATGAAATTAGTTTAGACTATTCCTTCCGTTTACCAACTTCCGTCCACCATGTTCCCTTTCTTAAGGGGGCAACGTCAACCGGCCACAGTCCACCCCTTCTAAACAATTTCATTGGCTGTTCATACTGTCCATCCAATCCAAAACGATATTTACAGTTCGTGAGTAAAGTTCATAGTCCATTCCGGCTATGCTCAGATGTAGATGATTCAAAAGTCCAAGAAAATCAGAAAATGAGAAAAATGGAAAACAGTTCATTTCTTCACCGATGAAGCGAAGAAAAGGGAAACAGGGAAATCTCAGGGTCTCTTAGTTGACTCAGGGCTCTCAGGGATCTCAGGGTTCGTGCACCGTAGATTCCTCGTTGATTCTTCCTCTGGACGCGATGTAGCTGTACAGTAGTTCAAAATTAACCTCTTTCAGCTAAAGTTAAATTTCTTTGTGGAATACACTGAATTTCACCATTCTCTTGCATTACCCAATAAGTGTGACCCGGACCTTCAGCTGAAACCACCCCTCGGACAGGTTTAGCCTCTCCTGAGGGTGAAAATACCCAAACAGTTTTACCTAACAGATTCTTTTCTCTAACAACAGGAACTCTATCACCTTCTACTTTCCGTAGCAAATCTGAATGTGCAGGTCCAGCTCGGTTCACTGAACCTCTACTATTTACCAGCCAGGTTGCTTGTGCTAAATGTTTTTCCCAGTTTTTCAAAGATCCACCTCCCATGGCTTTGAGAGTGGTCTTCAACAGACCGTTGTAGCGTTCAATCTTCCCTGAAGCTGGTGCATAGTAGGGAATGTGGAATATCCACTCAATACCGTGCTCTTTTGCCCAGCTCTTTACAAGGTTGTTCTTGAAATGAGTTCCGTTGTCTGACTCAATCCTCTCTGGAGTTCCGTGTCTCCACAGGATCTGTCTCTCCAGACCGAGAATGGTGTTGCGTGCAGTTGCATGTGGAACTGGATAAGTTTCCAACCATCCAGTGTTTGCCTCTACCATAGTAAGCACGTATTGCTTACCAGAACGAGAACGTGGTAGAGTGATGTAGTCAATCTGCCAAGCTTCACCATACTTGTACTTGGACCATCTGTCGCCATACCACAAGGGCTTAAGTCGTTTTGCCTGCTTAATAGCAGCACAAATGTCACAGTCATGGATGACTTGTGTGATAGCATCCATGGAAATGTCTATGGATCTGTCACGAGCCCATTGGTATGTTGCATCTCTGCCTTGATGTCCTGATGAATCATGAGCCCACCGAGCTAAGAATATCTCACCTCGGTGTTTCCAGTCGAGATCAAGATTAGAGTCCATGTCTACTTGAGAAACTCTTGCAGCTAGATCTGCCTGATGGTTGTGTTGTTGTTCCTCAGTAGCTTTGCTCTTAGGAATGTGAGCATCGATGTGTCTCACTTTCACTGGAATTCTCTCGATTCGATCAGCAATGTCCTGCCATAGGTTGGCTGCCCAAATGGGTTTTCCTTTTCTCTGCCAACCACTCTTCTTCCAGTTCTTTAGCCAACCCCATAGAGCATTGGCTACCATCCACGAGTCGGTGTAGAGATAAAGCTTTGGCCATCTCTCACGTTCAGCTACGTCGAGAGCTAGCTGGACAGCTTTTACCTCTGCGAACTGACTGGATTCTCCTTCTCCATCTTTCGCCTCTGCAACTCGGCGTGTTGGACTCCACACTGCAGACTTCCACCTTCGCTTGTTTCCAACAAGACGACAGGAACCGTCTGTGAACAAAGCGTATTTCTTTTCATCATCAGAAAGGTCATTGTAAGGAGGAGCTTCCTCAGCACGAGTTACTTTCTCCTCTGGAGGTTTAGCACAGTTGATACCTTCAGGCCAACTTGAGATCACCTCCACTAGACCAGGTCTTTCAAGATTTCCCATTCGAGCTCTCTGTGTTATCAGAGCCATCCACTTAGACCATGTTGAGTCTGTGGCATGATGTGGTGTGGATCCTTTGCCTTTGAACATCCAATTCAAAACTGGTAATCTGGGAGCTAAAAGAAGTTGTGATTCAGTTCCAATCACTTCAGAAGATGCTTTTACTCCTTCATAGGCAGCTAAAATTTCTTTCTCTGTTGGAGTATAATTAGCCTCTGAGCCTCTGTAACCTCGACTCCAGAAACCAAGAGGTCGTCCACGTGTCTCACCTGGAGCTTTTTACCACAAGCACCAGGTTGGACCATTGTCACTTGCAGCCGTGTACAAAATGTTCTTAATGTCTGGACCATCTCGGACAGGTCCCAGACCCATTGCTTGAACTACCTCTTGCTTTATCTGGTCAAAGGCTGCTTGTTGTTCAGGTCCCCAGTGGAAATGGTTTCTCTTTCGAGTCACATCATACAGAGGTTTCACAATCTGACTGTATCCAGGAATGTGCAGTCTCCAAAATCCCACTATCCCCAAGAAACGTAGGGTCTCTTGCTTGTTTGTGGGACTTGCCATGGTAGAGACTCTATTTATCACATCCACTGGAATGTGTCGGCGTCCATCTTGCCACCGCACTCCCAGAAACTGAATCTCTGTGGTAGGTCCTTTCACCTTGTCTCGTTTGATGGCAAAACCTGCATTCAGAAGAATGTCAATGATTTTGTTACCTTTCTCGAAGACTTCCTCAGCAGTTTTACCCCAGACGATGATATCATCGATGAACTGGATGTGTTCTGGAGCACCTCCTCTCTCCAGAGCATCGTGGATCACTGCATGACAGATGCTTGAGCTGTGGATCCAGCCCATTGGCAGCCTGTTGAAAGTGTACTGGATTCCTCTCCAGGTGAAAGCAAACTGAGGCCTGCATTCCTCTGCTATGGGAATAGAGAAAAATGCATTAGCAATGTCTATGGTAGCATACCATTTGGCCTCTTTGGATTCCAGCTCATACTGTAGCTCCATCATGTCTGGTACTGCTGCACTCATAGGTGGTGTCACTTCATTCAGGGCTTGGTAGTCAACCGTCAGACGCCAGTCTCCATTCTGCTTCCGCACAGGCCACACTGGACTGTTGAAAGGTGAATGAGTTTTGCTGATGACTTTCTGACTTTCCAACTGACGAATCAGATTCTGAATGGGCAACAAAGAGTCACGGTTGGTTCTGTATTGTCTGTGATGCACAGTCTGAGAAGCAACCGGCAATTTAATGTCCTGTATCTTATGTTGTCCCACAACTGCAGATTCATCAGAAAGTTCAGGTCTGGCAGACAGCTTCAACTTTTGTCCATCAATTTCTATTGAAGCTACTCCAAAAGCCCATTTGTAACCTCTAGGGTCTTTGAAACGCCCTTCTCTCAGAAAATCAATTCCCAAAATACAAGGTGCGTCAGGTCCGGTCACAACTGTATGCTTCCTCCATTGTTTACCAGTTAAACTTATATTAACCTCTACCTTACTTAACTCTTGAGATCCACCAGTGACTCCCAGAATAGTTATAGACTCTGATCCCTGATAATTTGATGGTATTATGGTGCACTGAGCTCCTGTGTCAACCAAGGCCCTGTACTTCCGAAATTGTGAAGTGCCAGGCCACTGGATGTACACATCCCAATAGATTCTATTATCTCTGTTATCCCTCTCCTCCCCCTGGCGGGAGGCAGGGCACCCCTAGTTATGGGGAACATGCGCACATGTGCATTGCACATATTGTGCAGGGTTATAACTTTGCATGTTATGACTGGAGCCACTGTTGGAGCCATAAGAGTCGTTCTGGGGAACTGTGGAAGTAACAGCTACCCTTCTGGTATTGCTACCTCGGGTTCTGCCACTTTGCAATTCCCTCAGTCTCCTGAAAAGATTAGAAGTTGGTTGGCCATCCCAGCGGTTCATGTTCTCACCAAACTGATCACGCAGAGTTATCCAAATAGTTCTACGTGATTGCCTTGGTGGTCTGTTTTGGAATGTCCTGTTTTGGAATGTCCTGTTTTGGAATGACCTCCTTGGAGGACGTGTATTCCTCACAGATGAGACTTGTACCCACCTGGAGGAAGAATTGAAATTATCCTTCTGTGCCAATTGGTATATGGAATCTTTCAGATCCTTCATGCAATTCTCAATTTTTCCAGACAGAGTTTCAATGGCTGAAACCAAAGAACCACGTGTCATGCTATCCTCCAATTGTCTCATTTGATCACTGAATTGGCCAACTGTAGGAGAAGCTCCACCATAACTTCTTGACACAATTCTGCTTGCCAGAATGTTTGCATAATTAGAAGGAGCAAGTTTGATGATCTTTTTAGCAAGACCAATACCCACAGGAATGTCATCAGGATTCAAAGTTTCATGTTCACCATAGAGTAGCTCTCTAACAGCAAATTCTCTCAAGCGCTTAATTCCCTCATCTATGGTAGTCCAGGGTTTAGGATTCCAGGGAAGATCATCTCGGGAAGGGTATCTCAGGGCAACCGCTATTAAAAGGCGTATCCACAGATTAACCTTACCGAGAGCTTCGCCTAGATGTCTATCTATTCCATTGTCCCTTGAGAGAGTTCCTAACTGAGCTGCTGACTTGTCTCCAACTGTTAGAGCTGAAGCACCTGTATCATAACACCTACTAAGCCAAGCTAGAACTGGCTCCTTATCTGCCCTGGTGAAATCTTTACGGACATTTCGCAATTCCTCCCGTGGTGACGAACAGTCCGTAATATCATCTTCATCTTCATCTCCCTGAATTCTTTGCCCGTAAAATCCTGCTGTCATTCTCCTAAGGATCTCTTTAAGCTGAGAACCACCTTTGCCAGCTGCTTTCCTAGCTTCATCTCTATCCTGCTTTGATCTCACTAGGTTAGCTAGATCTTTAAAACAAACCTTCTCTTCCTCCTGAGCAGGATCTTTTAGAGTAGAGGGCCCCTCACCAGGATCAGTCTCCTCCTCTTCTTCTCCATCTTTGCCCTTTCCAGCTCTAGTCTTTAAAGGAGCCACCTTAACTGGAGCTGTGTTTGAATTTACAGCCACCTTAATGGAAGCTGATAGGTCCTGAGATAAATCAGCTGCTGGGGCAGTGACTTCCGGTCCCACCGAGGGAGTAGGTGGAAGTGACGTTGCTCCATTAATGGCTGACGGAGAAGAAGAAGAAGGAGAAGGAGTGGGAGAAGGAGTAGGTGCCATGTTGATACCCGCCGATGCCCTTGGCTGCTTGCCAGAATCAGCAAAGTCATTTAGAGCTGCCTTACCAATTAACTTTTTAGCCTTCTTTTTAACTGACACGGGTTCCGCACAGTCCTCATCACTAGATGACTCTGGGACTGATCGAGAGCCACGGCGTTTTCTTTTTGATCTAGTTTTAATAACAAAACACGCCCTGGACACCTTTTTCTCCCGACGCCAGGAATACAGAGAATACACATTAGTTATCACCAGCAGCAGAATTATACACACCAAATAAATCACCTTTGGATCCCAGGCATCACCTAAAGTTACTGTCTCCTCAGGCGGAATCTTAAAACTCTTTATCTCAATTGGGAGAGTGGTGGAGGTAACATTCCTGTATCTCACTGGCCATAATAAATTAATACATTTTCCATACCATAATTTAACTTTATACATAACCCACATATAAATTGTCCGCACCAAATATTTACCCAGGTAATCCAAAATCAAACCCAAACAATACCTGTAAACCAGAGCCCCAAAAATTGAAAAGAATAATCGCTCCACAAACCACAATACCTTCATGTTTGCTAATTCAGCTAGAAAACACTAAATCAATCAAGTAATAAATTAAACTAATTATCTGCCGCACGTTGGGTACGCCAATAAAAAAAAAATGTGGTGGGATGGAAGGGGTAAGGCCAAGAAGCCTCCTCCCTTCCCCCTTTGTAAAGTAAAAGGGAAAAAAAAAATTGAAGGGAAAGGGAAAAAAAACTCGCAAGCTGAATTAGCAAAGCAGTGGAGCTATATTTACAAAGCGATGTAGGGAATGCAGGGGATTATTTACAAATTTACAATATCTACAATATATACAAAGATATACAACGGAGTAACACAGAACTGAGAGTGAACCCCTCTCGGCAGAGAGGGGGTTCCCCACCTCCTCTTTCCCCTCTTTCCCCCCTTTCCCCAGATTAGGTTAGAAGAGAGAGAGAGAGCGAAAGAAAGAAGTTAAAAGCAGTTTTGTGTTAATTGGAAAGGAGTTAATACAGGCCTGTTATCTGTTTTTCTCTCAAGGCCGGAGCCTTGGCAGAAAGCCCAGCACAGGGACAGAGAGCAGCCGCACCGTAGAAAGGCGGAAGCAAGACTGACAGAAAAGTCGTGGAAATGTCCAGTTCACTCCCAGTTCCGAAAAGTGCTTCCTCCCACTCGTCCAATGAAATTAGTTTAGACTATTCCTTCCGTTTACCAACTTCCGTCCACCATGTTCCCTTTCTTAAGGGGGCAACGTCAACCGGCCACATGTGGCATTCTTTAGACTGAGGCACAAACCTACACTCGAGCCTGAGGCTGTACTGTCTCTGCTAGTATCATTGCCTGTCAATTTGCTATTTGCTCAGAAAACATTTGTACTGGCTCGGAGTTCATAGGGAGTGAAGGGAAACATATTAGCAAGCTGCTCTTCCACAGATGCTAGGGTGGCTTCTGTTGCTGCCTTATCATCTGGATGATTTAGATTCTTAAAGGTTACATGTTGGTGTTTTTAAATCTTCCCCTTCTCTGGATGTTTGACTTCAATATTTGTGCAGTAGATCTTTTGGAGCTCTGCAGCTAGAGCATTATGCTAATGTATTGGTACACAGAAACAAAATGTAGCTCTTGACATTCTGGCTGATATGGCAGCCCTCTACAAACACCCAGGCATTAGTTCTACCTGTATATGTAATATCTGAATTGCAGCTCTTTGTTTTTAAAGCTGTTGGTCCTGGGCAAGTAACGGACACCTTGCACCTGAGCTGAACACCGGGGGCTAACAGGGAAGGCCCTGGAAGTCCATTTACAGCCACTCAGAGTAAAGCACAGAGGAAATACAATAACTCTGCTGCCCAGTGAGAACTCTTTAGGTTGGCCTAGACAGGGCTAAATGCCTCCCGTAGCTAGTCCTGGCCAGCCCCATGAGTACCAGGAGGGTATCATGGAGGCAAGGGCTGGGGGCACCGCGCAGGGGTGGGCAGTACGTAGGTGCCTCCTGCCCAGCAACCCCAAAGGCAAAGGAGGCAGATGTGCATGGCAGTCCTAACGAGGCCGTGCGCTGGCCGGTGCACACCCTTTCATTTACTTACATGCATTTCTGGCCCAGTTCAGGAGTGAGGCAAGGTGCACAGCTTTGGCCTAAATGGGTCTGGGTTTTGCTTGTTTGGTCAGTTGGTTTTTACTTGCAGTGCTGGCACCTGAACCCCTGAGTGCTGGGTTCGGTGGAGGTAGTCTGCTGTTTGATGCTGTGCCTTGACTTTCACGAGCGTTTGGGAAGTGCCTGGTATTACTTGAGTGAAGCTGATCATGTGTGGGAAGCATCTCCATGGGGTAAACTGTCTGGAGTAATGCTGGTGCTGCTTGATGAAGAGATGTTTCTCTCTATATAAAGGGCTCTGTTCATTTTGCTAACAGCAACAGTATGCAGATGCAATGACCAAGTGAAATCTGAAGTCAGTAGCTCCTCCAATTACAGCATGACTGCATCCATCAGGGACCGCTCTGCATTTTAACTGAGAAAGCAGCAGTCACTTAAAGCAGGAGATATGGGTGTACTTAACCTTCAATATTAATCTGCAGACAGAGCTATGGCAGTGCTAGCCGAGCGGTGGATGGGCTCCGAGCGAGCACCATGCATAATGCAGGGCATCCATACCCCAGCGAGTTAGTGTCGGAGAGTACGGGGCAGCAGAACTTGAGGACATCAAATAAATGAACTGCATAAAGGCTCCTGCCAAATCAGATTACAGGACATATCTCTGAAGGATGCACTGCTAAGATTATTTTGCTAATAGTCATATTACTGCTCCAAATGCATATTTTTTGTCTTCAGAGCAGAAACCTGGGGGTCAGAGGAGAAGACTGTAGTGCCCCAGTGGTGCCTCCAGTTCATTTTCTGGATGAATCTGGGTCATTTCCAGTGCCTTGCTTTCCCAGGTCTTTTCAAACCACCACATTTTTCAACGGGAAGGAATGTTCAGGGAGGAGACAAGAAATGCTCCTTCTTCCCTGCTCCTTCTGCATCCAGCCCTGGCTACAGAGCTACCCAGTTTGTACCCAACGCCCAGGGATGTAAGCTGGGCATGCTTGCACCTGCTGTGCTTACTGTGCTCTGTACTTAATTCTCTTTCACTCCATTACCCACCCTTCATCCCACTGGGAGCCTAGTCAGATAACCTTTGAGTAGTAATCTGAAATTCAAATACAAAGAATTGACTCCTGAGCTGCCCTAATATTTGAGAAAGGTTTTTAAATAACCTGTGTCCCACTATTGGCCTGGCAGCTGCGTGTGTACGCTGGGTGTACTGAGAAAGGCAATATTAACAGAACAAAAAGGTCAGGGTTATATAAAAATCCTCTTAAAACTAACTAGGCCTGCCCTACTGAATTCCCCACCCATACCTGGACATTAAGAACTGACATTTGGGTCTTTGGCAGGCCGAGTTGTGCGTCTCTAAATGCCCTCCAGAAACAAACAGTACAGTGCTCGCGGTCAGCCAGATCCAGCTTCTGCTGTCCGACTCTGCAGGAAGGCCGGCTGGCCTAGACAGGGCTAAATGCTTCCCATAGCTAGTGCTGGCCAGCCCTAGGAGTACCAGGGGGGCAGCACCGAGGCAAGGGCTGGGGGCACCATGCAAGGGTGGGCAGTACACAGGTACCTCCGAAAGCAAAGTAGGCAGACGTGCATGGCAGTGGTCACGGGGCCGCGTGCCGGGCAGCACACACCCTTCCATGTACTTACACGCACTTCTGGCCCAGTACAGAATCACAGGAGGCAGCAGAGGCGCAGCAGGGTGCATAGCCTTGCTGTGCCTATGCATAGCATAGCCCATGCTATGTTCACACTGCAGGAACCTGGAACTGCTCAATCTGGAGATAGATCAGATCTGCCAGCAGTTACTGTGGCGGGGGCAGCTAATCTAAGGCAACTAGTCCGAGGTCAGGGGCCTCTGACTCCTGTGGAGGTGGAAATTTGCTTTTCACCCTCACACACAGTGCCACAAGGTGCAATTTAGCTACCGTGCAGCCTGGGCACTTGACCTGTGCCACCTGGCTGTGCTGGCCACGTACAGGTCCCCTCAGCTCACGGGTGTGAAGGCCCTCGGGGGGTGCCATGCTTGCCTCCTCTGAGCCCCATGGTCTGCTGCAGCAGCCTGGTTTTTCCCACAGCAGTGTTTGGCTTCCTATGGGGTTGATCGCACAGAACAAGGCAGCTCTGGATGACCTGGTGTCCCACTTCCCTGTGCTCATTGTTCCTTCCCACTGGTCTCACAGCCTTTCTCAAGGGCATTTTTCTTGCTGTCAGACAGAACATTTTGGAGTGTCTCAGCAGGGCCCCGTGCACAATGTGGAGGGCCAGCTCCATGCTGTTTTGCTGGGCTACTCTGGACTCCTGTGCTGTTGCTTTCTGGTATTTTCCCACTGGTAAGTTAACTGTGTGTCCCCATGAAGATACAGTCAAAACCTCCCCGAGTGGCTTGTGATTTTATTACCACAGTACACACTCGCTGTCTTATTTCTGTGCTGTTTCCCAGTGAAGCAGCCACACGTTAACCCCAGACCTGACAGTGACACTGTTCTCCTGCCCAAATGCTCCCTGAAGCCTTCCTCAGTATTTCTGTGCCAACCTGTCTCCTGCAGTTGATGTGCAGCGTTAGCTATCTCTGTGTTTAACCGGAGGAGTGACTGTAAAACAGTGGAGCCCAAGCGATCCGGTTCTGACCTCATGGAGATGTTTTATGAGGTTGAAGCGATTGCTACCAACAACGACCTAAGTTACTGGTTTGCAGCATCCCCTGCAGGTGGAAGACGGTGAAAAGGGAAAATGAACAAAAGTATTAATAATGGCTGTGAAAATTTAACCTTTATTATCGGTTCACTCTATACAAAACACCATTCTGCATAGTGAGAACTCATTTGTTGTACAGTTGACAGTGCACATCAACAAACAAGTGTCCAAGGGGTATACACTGAATGGCAAGGGCAGTGATGACCAGGGTACATTACAGTGGAGGATCCTGAGAGGGCAGCTGTGTGTTCCAGGATGGAGAAGTAACTCATGACCACTCAATGGGCCAGTAATAGCTGTGGGGTAACGAGCCAAATGAAGAATGAGGAGGAAGAGGGAAAGCAGAACAGATGTCTCTGACAGCACCACTCCCAGAGTGATTAAGAACTTTCACAGAGGTGGCCAGGAAGGATCCCTATTTTTTCAAAGACTTTCATTTTTCAAACTGTTAAAATTTAATGATAAATAACAGAATCTCAGAAATCTTTAGGGGCAAAATGCTCCACATTTATTTACATATGAAATGTGTTTAATACAGCTGTAATGGACATAGTGTATAGTTAACATCTGACAGCAGCAAGACTTGTAAGGAACTAGACAATCACTACGGTGTCTCATGCAGCTACCTATATATACACCATTGCTTTAAAAAAAAGTACAAAATTGGTATTTTTTGGGATAGATACAAGGTATAAAATGCAAAACCAAACCAAAAATATAACTCTCACAGAGACCTCTATACGAAAGGGACAGCACGGTACCTTCGTGCCCTTGGTGAAGGCGTTAACTGGCGGTGTCAGGTACCGGTGGGAAACGGCTGGGCTGGCCTCGTACGGCCCGTGGGAACGCCGGCAGCCAGGGCCGCACCGGCTGCGCCGCGGTGGCACGCCGCTCGGCAGCCGGGGCTGCGTGAGACGCTGAGCACCAGAATGTTTGGCATTAGCGCACAGAGCCGGGAAGGACCAACCCCTGCAGCAAGGGTGAACCATCTTCTGTCGACAGCCAGAGAGGAAAACACGTGATGCTGTGTACGCGCCTCCCTACATAGTGTTTAACAAATTACAGGAGGAAAACCATCATCATCATCAACCTATTCTCTAATCACATCGGGTTTGCTGGGTCTGGAGCAGGCCAGCCCTTTTGTGACAGTTTGAGCTCTGACTGCAAGCACCTGACAGCCTAGAAAAAACCAAAAAAACACTTCATGATACAGAGAGTTGTGCAGTTATACTTTTCTACAGTCCTGTATCGTTCTAGGAGCCTGCACCTTGCTGGTGGTGCCACCTAGACCAGCATTGCGTGAACGCGCAGTGGGAATTTTTATTTGATTTCTAAATACCTACTTTTAAGAGAAAGTTTAGAAACTTCCTTAGATATCTAGAAGCACAGGTTCTTAGCATTTAAAACCTCCCCTGAACTCCCCCTCCATGCCTCTCCAAGTGCTGCTTTCTGATGCACCTCCATTAGCTGAACTTCCTTTCAGAAGCGTTCAGTTAAGAAACAGTTTAAGAGGACCCAAGGAACTGCCCCAGTATTCAGAACTCTGTTTTAAAGAAACTTACTAGAAAAAGAACAGAAACAAAACAGAAAACCCCAAATTTTCCACTGGATACAGACACAAACACATAACAAAGAGTATAAAAGTTATTAGTTTAAATATATACAAACTCTTGTCAACTCAAATACTGCTTCAATGGTTTGAGGGGATAGACGATGAGGTGAAGGGGACACTTTTATGCAGAATATATTGCAACCTCCTGAACAGTACTGTTAACACAAGTATACCTTGAACTTCCTGTAGCAAAAATGTCTTTAGTATTCCAATGTGGAGAGAGGCCTCTGAGTCCCAAACAATCCAATCACTTCTCAGCTGAGCTCATTCTTTTGGACTTGATGAAGGCCATGCCATGTGTTCTCATGTGAGTGTTTAAGGCCGCTTCAGTTTCAAAAGTCTTTGCACAAACTTTACATCTTCTGTCTGATGCTGAACTGTCAGATGATTCATCCTCATGATTTGGTTTATTTTCTTGCTGATTATCCTCCCCAGACCCGTTCTGTTTTGACACCGGCTGAGGCTCCTTCAGCTTATGTACAATAAAGAGATGCCTGGAGAGGGACACGTGAGATGTGTAGCAGAGTCCACATTCCCTGCACTGGTAGGAGGAGCCATCGGATTTATGCTGAGGAATGTGTTCATGAAACTGGAGAAGATTTTCTGTTGTAAAGCCACAAACAGCACACTTGTGCACTTTAAAAACATTGATCTTGAGCTTCTTCAGCGGCTGAGTGATGGCACCTCGTGGAGGCCTGAACTCCAGAACAGGTTCTTCCAACTTGCGCTTTGGACTAGGAACCTATAGTCAGACACAAATGGCAGATAATAACCACAGGTTCTTTTTGTAACTATCTGTGCCTTGCACACTTCTCAAGCTTCCTCTTGGTAGATTCCAATACAACTTTGATAAACAGGGCATTTCAAATAATTGAAGCCAATACATGTTGTACATGTTGGAAAACTGGGGGCTTTCCTTACCAGGCATGGCACAGAAATTGTCTCATCTGTTCTGACAGAGCGACAACATGGAACATGCTGTATACATGCTTGTTTGCATAACCACATCTAAGCATGCACAGAACCAGACCTCAGCTGGGTACAGAACAGCAGCCCAGGAACTCCATTTTACTTATCATTTCATGGATGAAATTTCATTTGACAGATTATCTCCTGATTGTTAATAACCAAACTAACATCCTGCTAAAGGATGGATTGACACATACAATTAAACTAATTAAACTGATGATTGTTTTTCACATTCTCCTTGATATTCTTCCAACATGAATACTCTTCAAGAATCTTCTGTGTCCTAGGTAGCTCAGATATGCTCCATGATGTTTATAAAGATAATGCACATAGCCTGCTAGCTTTTTAACACTTACATAGGGAGATGTGTTGGGCTGCAAGTGTCACGTAAAGGACAACAGTACATTCTAAAACCCAGTTACGTTTCTGCTGGTAACATCTGCGTCTTTGGACAGCGTTGTCATCTATTTTTACTTTCCTCCTAACACTCCTCACCAATAGCAAAACAGAAAAGAACATTTCAGCTGGAAGATTTCACCTACAACGCTCATCTAGTCCAACTGCCTGATCCCTCCAGGGCTGACCAAACATTAAAGCCTGTGTCTGGGCTCTACTTCGCAGATGATCAGGTTTTCCCGAGATCAAACTACCTTCATGTTTAAAGATCCTGAACGTATGCCCACAATAAATTTGCTCTTGGTATCTGGATTAATCTTCTCAGTAACTACCTTTGTGTCTTCTTTGACTTCCCTTTCTTCCATATTGGCTGATTCAGCCATCTCTTTCACATCAGGGTCTTTAATGCCATGCATCAGCTGAATGTGCTTCTCCAGCATCAGCCGCTTGGTAAAGGTACGCCTGGACTCCGGGCAGTGCCTGCATGAGTGAGCACAAAGCAGAAGTGTACAGGCCAACAGGCCAGGCTTAACAAAGTCATACTGTTGTGAAGAACATAACCAGCACTCGAACGCAAATCCAGACCAGAGCACCGTCAACTACCTGGGTAATTACTGTAAGGAAATGAGCAGAACTACAAAATAGAACTAGGAGTCTCTGAGAATTTACACTCAGAGCAAACGAGAAGTCATCTGGAGAGAACATCCAAAATGGAATAAAACCTGGGAGCACCTGAGTCTCTTTCTTGGATTTCTGCTGAGACCACCAAACTGTGCATTCTATTAGAGACTTCCCAAAGTTCTTCTTGATTTAAATTCCGCAGGGAAAGCAATTTCCTCCTATGCAGGATGAATGGTAGCTCCAAATGACACTTAATGCTGCATTCAAACCCACATACAGTTTCTTCTTGGAACTAGCAATTCATTTTCAGCCCCACTTCCAGCCTCAAACTAAGCAGCAGAACAAAGTTCTCTTTCACAGCCCATACTCTGCTCCCCCCGCCCCAAGCCAGCTGCATCACTTCTGAGCATCTCGTGTGCTTTCAGGGATGTGTTTCTCCTGAACTCCAGTGACGTAACACAGCATACAGGTGTCTGGAGGGATGGCCAAGAAAGAACTGTGGGGGCAGAAGTTAAACTGCAGTGCCCTCTTTCTCAGTCTCCCTCCTAAGGTTTTAACTTTTTTAATGCAGTTTCATTTATCTTAAACCAAACCTAACCCAAAATAAAACCAAGAGTACTGCAGGCATCATTCTGAAATGGAAACAGAACTGCAATGAGCTTCCTGCTCAGGGGGTACACAAAACCCGGGTATTTGCTACTTGTTACATTATCAAGAGCAACACCATCTGGGCTGACCAGCTCACACATGCTGAAGCCCAAGTTGAGGGTCCATCAGAAACAATCTGGTGCGTGGGACAGGATGTTCTAAAGCATTTGTTGGAACGCTGTGCCATGCACAGCAGTCTCAGGCTTCCACATCACTGAGCCTTGTGTTCTCCATAGCAAAATAGAAGGCACACAGCGACAGGGAAGGGACTGCTAAGATTGCTACCACAGACAATGGCTGCTGGTGGTAGCTTCCTTTTCATAGCCCCAAACTTGGCTCCACAGCACACTCAAGACACACAAAACTGGGAATGAAGAGATACACTGGAAGGTTTGGTTTACAGATCTTACATGATTAACATGGACTTCTCTGTCCAGTCAGGTATCACCTCTCCAGCCCCTTCAACATCACTGAGGATTTTCAGACACTACACACTGGTTCGTGTTTAAGAACAGCACTATACACACTGGCTTTTGTGGATTGGAAGAGCACACTGTGTACCTGAGAGACTACTGAAAACCAAGTGCAGAACTCACTGGAGAACTCTCAGCTCAGCAAATTTGCTTGTGAAAGCACTGAGAGATAGCAGAGCTGATGTACACACCCCCAGGAGCCTGTCACGGCTCAGGCATGCAGGATGGCCTTCTCTGGGCTGTCTGTTTAACGAGCTGACTCATCTGAATGAAGGTTACACTCCTTTTCACAGCCCCAAGGCAAGAAACACAGCCAACAGGTTTTTTTTGTTGGTCTATACTCTGCAAAGAAAGAGAAGCAGAACTTACGAGCACGTATAAACCTTCCTAATGCCTTTGTGCTTGATGCGATTGTGACGACAGAGACTGTGGGAGGAGCTGAAGGATTTGTCACACTGCCGGCACGGATGTTTCTTCATTTGCTTGGGAAAAAGAGGAGAAAACCATAGGAGTTAATTAGAGCAGCTCAATAAAAGCAGTGCACGTGTGGAAGAGAAACATCACTTGCCGGCTGCTGCTGCAGCAACGCTGCAGAAGCCAGAGGACCTGGACCTATTTCAAAGCAGTGTGATCAGCACAAGTTACACACACATCTGTCACCAGTTGTAAACTGGTGTCACAGACTGTGGATGAAGTGAAATTTCTTCAGTGGAAGATGAATGGGTTATTTCTGTATCAGTCAAGACAGTATGATGAGGGTTTTGCTTTCACTACGGTGACATTTCCCTTCCCACCACCAAACTATGCCTGCAGCTGCTGACTGAGAGGGCTCATCAGTCACGTACAAGGAGGGGTGATGAGCACTTAACAAGAACCAAAGCAAAGTGTCACAGATACTGATACACCAACAGAGCGCAGGAAAGCCACGAGGAAATGAGAGGTGTGGTCTGATGACAACTTGAGGGACGTCTGTTCAGAGAATTCTGTGGGGTTTATATTTTAGCCTATTAAGTGGATGGAGAAAGAAAAGGAAAGAAGATGGAAAGGCTGGAGTGGTCTCCACCAGTGTCACTCCAGCTGAACATGGCCACAGCTCTAGCATCTGAAGAAACAACAACTCCCAAAGGCTGACCTCACTCCATACAGGAATGAGTGACACAGTCCTGTCCCTTAATTTACATCAGCCCTGGAACTCAGTTCAACAGACACATCTTGTAAACCGGAGCAAGGAGATGGAAATATTCCCAGTCAGCTTTCCCACTTCCTTCCATGGGTACAGTCTACTTTTCAACAATCCGGCCAGAGTCAGGACCCCATGCTTATCATTCAGTACAATGATTCCTGCCAGAATCAAGGTGTTCTGGGTCTGAAGGAGAAACGGATTTTAATGGAGCTTCCCAAAGGAAATTTGGATGGTGTGGGCCCAGATTTCAAGTGTTCCAGTCTGAGAGAGGACTCCTGCCTGCTAGTCAGGTGACAGTAAAGCAAAGGGCAGCCCCATACCATCAGTCAAGTAACCAGAAGGAAATCCATGTTCCTTGGATTGTTTTTTCCTGCTCTAGCAGCAAAATTAGTTTTCCTTCATACTGTCACTATGTTCTTTCCTGTATGACTCTGGAAACTGAAGAAAACAAATCCTGTCATTTTATTCTACCATTCCGGCTGAACGCTGGGATCACTGAACACGGAGCCTTCTTCACCCTCTGAGGAATCCAGCTAAGATCTGCTCCTGCTTTCCAAACCACTACAAAGCAAAGGTTTCCTTATTCTTACCCTCTGAGGGAGTCACAAATTCCTAAACAGTGGAGATGCACCATAACCCACACAGACATTTTCATGTGATATGAGTCATTCTCTGCTGCCTAGTATCAATTAATAATGATATATGCATTAAAAACCAAATAAATTCTAAATAGTAAGGAGCTCAAGCCATACAGAAATGCTTAAGGAACTGAAAACCATCCGTCTTCTATTAATGCTCTAAGTGATGAGCTTCATATTCATATTCTGCCTAATGGCTACACTGCTCAGGAGCAGCTGCAGATGAGCCAGTGGAGCTGCCATGTGTGACATGGGACTCTGCAAGTAGCTTATGACCTGCTCAACTGAAGCTTCCAGCCTTCGGCACCGATCGTGTTAGAGCACTGAACTCACACCTCCCTTTCTGCAGAGACACAGATTATGAATTAATTAATTATTAGACCCATGTTGCATACTTTGTTGTCTTATGCTCCTTTCTAGGCTCCCTACAATTAATGTATCCATAAAGGATACAGTTTTGAACACTAACAAAATTTGGGGGGGGGGCCTGGAAGGAATGCAGCAGCTGCTTCTCATCACCCATTTCCAACAGACTTGGAGTTGTATGTCTGTTCACTTAGGCCAGTATTTGAGTGCAACAACTATCTAAGTTTCCATAATAAGGGCTGTTTTGAGGTAACATTGCGCACTGTTACTAAACATCAGAGACAGGAAGATACATATTTAAACATAGTATGTAGAAGGTATTACCAGTGTGTTGCCAACCTCCCTTTACATGCCTCCTGCCACTCTGCTGTAGAGGTGGTCAGAATGGGCATCACTCTCTACCTCACTCTGAAGTGACAGTTTCACATGGAGGTTTGGTTGGTTTGTTTTTAAGAATCTTGTCAATGTGAGCTGCATCTGCTCTTGAATTTATTGGTCTGCTGGTGAGAACACCGGGGAGTTAAAATTTAGACTAGCAGGCCAGAGCGCTGGGCGTGCAGGCATGCTGCCGGGACTGCACCGTGTTTCGTGGTGTGTCTTCACAGCCACTACCGCACAGAAGCGTCAGGAATCACACACCAGGGTTAAACTGAAGCCATTAACAGTTCTTCAGTGACTTCAACAGACAGAAATGCAAAAATGGTCTTCTGAAGCCACTAGAGAAATCAAATGGAGGCCACATGATCTTAGCTCCTCCGTCTAGTTTTCATGCCCTAAAGCTGTAAAAGGAGAAGGAGGTAACAGAAAAAGGTAGTTCTGTGAAACATAATCCTTAGGTTTTGGTGTTTCATTCCAAGGGGAACTGGCAGTATAGCTACTAGACTCTTGACAGCAGAAGGGCTGAAAGAATGGAGTGGGAGTTACTTCAGGTAAGGAGAAACATGGAAATAGGCTCCTG
This sequence comes from Melanerpes formicivorus, assembly GCF_026170545.1. Classification (NCBI taxonomy): domain Eukaryota; kingdom Metazoa; phylum Chordata; class Aves; order Piciformes; family Picidae; genus Melanerpes; species Melanerpes formicivorus. The sequence goes on from NW_027142531.1 coordinate 241,311, forward strand.
CCAGCCAGGCTTGGGTGCTGTCTGCTTGAATTTGTCACAAGAAAATTAGAGATGGCACTCTATAGTACAGCATTTTCAGCTGTTCATGGGATGTTTAGAAACAGAATAAATTTGCACAACAGCTTTAGAAATAAGCACTGTAATTTGGAGAGACACAGAAACCTCTGGAAACACGCTATCATTTATGGTAGCACATTAACATCCTGAAAAGTACAGATTTTCACTCAGGATGATTCCTCTCCGCCCTTCAGGTCAGCTCTCTGCCTTCAGGGCAGCACACTGCACTAGTTCCATTCCTTGCTTCCCAGTTGCAGAAGGATCCAGACCACATTCACTGGGACATAGCGAAGGAGAGGACTGGGAAGCAGAGAGCTGCTGCATGCCAGCACCAGGCTGGAGCTTGCAAGATCTATCCCAGCCACAGCTAGTAAGGGTCTGTACAAGGACCAGTTTCACTGCTCTGCCAGCCTTTTTAACATCATTTAACCGGAAAAGGTATCGGGGCAGCAGGGACATCAAGCTGTCGTGCTGCTGACTGTGCGGGAATACAGCACTGCCTCAGGTCACTGTCAATCCACTTGATGTAAACGAGCTCAAAGGACAGAACTCCAATTGTTCAACTTCACTGGCTTGTTGGCTGAATTGACAAGTGCAAGTTTAGAGTGATGGCTCAACCTTAGAGCACATCTACCTATAACATCAAACACTGCTTTGTACTCCTTGGACCAATAGAACCAGACTCCATTCTCTGAGTCTTAACAGTTAATGAATTTTCAAGGGAAAGAAGGAACTGAGAAGGCACAAAGGAAGAAATGAGAACCTGGATTAGATTAGATGACTTGGATGAAATACTGGAACATCCTTCACTCTTTCCATCTTGAAGAAATTTTGGTACTGGATGGAGAAGCCTACAGTTAAGCAAGAGCATGTGGACTTTCTCAGTAGAACTATGCAGACAAGGACAAAAACTACACAGCCAGACAGATGCATGAAACAGACTTAAGAACAGAGAAGAGCAACAATGGAACTTGAAGGAATTATTTCAAACCCACAACTAAACTTGGAGAAAAGTGACTTCATGTTTCAGGTTTCATTTACTTCTTTGTAGTCAAGTATTATTCATTTACCTTTCCATGTTCCTTCCTCATGTGAGAGATGTAAAGGTCTCTCTGGGTGAAGAGCCTGTCACACTCCCAACATGTCCAGCCAAGATTAGTGACTTTTTTAGGCTCTGCTTTCTTTATGGGAGAAGGAGATTTCTTATCCAGCTTCTCTGTTCCATTGGCAGATTTTGCATCCTCCTTGTTGTGACTGGCTGAGTTCTGAGTTGTGGGTTTAGTACTGAGAGGCAGATTTATCCCCAGGTTTGGTGGCCCCTCAACACTTTTCAAAGTTCCATGCATGGACTACAACAAAAGAGAGAGCACAGGAAAAAAAAAGGTATAAAAACTAACATAGACATAGACAGTTGCATTGACAAATTGCAAAGATCTCTGAATCAGAAGTCTTGATTTAATTCTTTGTCATACTATTAACAGACCACATTCTTAACTTAAAGAAACAGGATTAAGTAAAGGCAAGGCCTAGCATAAAGAGAAACTTGCCCACAACGCTAAGAGACACCATCTGCTGAAGGAGCTGAAGGAGGCTTCTTCAGTGGCTGGAGATTTTCACCAAAAAAAACCCAAACAAACCCAAAACCAAACAAACCAACTTTGTGGGTTAAACTGATGTTTAATAGGAAGGGAAAAAGGGTTCCAGAAGTACTTTATGTTTAGTTTCTTGCTTTACTTACCTAACATATTAGTTGAGCATCCTCATTTCAAACTATGTGATTAAAGAGTTCCAGGAAGGAAAGTTTTTTCACTAACAAACTGTGGCACATTATGAGCACCCTGCCCTGGGGTTACATTGCTAACAGTCCATAGCTGCAAAAGCATGCAGGGTCCCCAAGAGCAGGGGACAGCTCAGAGGTGCCTAACAAGCTGTTCTCAAGCACCCTGCAGCTCCTAGGTAGTGGCCCTTCATCACTGGCTTATTTCTAGACTTTAAGGAAAGTGTCAGTAAGAAGGGAAGAACTCTTCCACCTCCTCCTTCCCCAGTTTCTAGAGCCAGTATGATGATGCTGTACCTGAGCCTTCCAAAACGCTGACTAGGTGAGGAAGACCTGGGCTTCAGCTGTGTGTCCGAGCCTCTTACATGCACACGAGCACACTGTTAAACATGGATCCACTACCAAGGTCTCTTTCACATCTGAAGACCTGTCCCTTGCAATGACATGGTCTTCATCTCACCTACTGGCCTTTATTGTAACTCTCCTGCATGATGTGCACACCCATTGCAAACCTAATTATTTTTCCTACAGGTCACCTCAGAAACAAAAAACATTCAATACGTTCTTGACTCTGAGGAGAATAGCAATTTGACACACCAGGACAGTACTTTGGCATCAAATCCTTTTGTGAGTCCTGTGGCTCCCAAGACCACTTCCTGTCTCTAAGCAAAGGTCAAACTGACCTGTAGAACACTGCTTCTGTTTAACAACTTCCACAAGCAGAGACAGCAATTAAAAAACCTGAACTGCAAAGTGCTCAGGACCAGCTGGCTGGCTCTAAGAACAAACTGAAGTTGTGCAGCAAAGGAGGGGGCTGCCGTTGCACCAGGATAGGAAGAGAGCAGCACAGGGTAGGGGTGGGAAGGAGGTTCCTGCACTGTCAAACAACTGAAGACCGACCTGGAGATTCCCTCCCCGATTAACGTGTCAGCATGTAAAATGTTAGCCCTCAACCTTCTTAGTGTCTTTTGAATACAATACTTGAAACTGAATTTCTGGTTTGAAAATAAACAGGAAGCACTAAAGCATAGCATGGAGTGACAGAGATCCCAGCACGTCTCACCAGCAGAACTGGGAGTGTCACACCTCCAGCCCAGACCTTCATCACCTCCTCTCACCAGTGCCAGGCATTTTCTTGCAGCGAGCCCTTGGAAGCAAACGAGACGTGCCTTCTGCCAACAAGAAGTGTTCACATCTGCAGGAATTATTCTAGGATATTCTAGCTCTTCCTGAGCTTCTTTCTGTCCCTTTCTGTTCTGTTTCATCCAGGTGTTCTCTGCCTTGATGCTTTCTGTTCACCCATACCAAACAACTACTTCCTGTACAGTCAAGCTGAGCCCTGCCTTTGCTTGGCTCTTGTCCTGTCCCTCAGACCATTTCTGTTTCTGTCTATATTGTTACCCTTTTTTTTATCATCCCCCTCTGACTGAAGTCCAGTTTATACTTTGCTGCTGCTGTCCCTCCTTCTGTACACACATCCTAAAGGTAACAGCACCAGCAGTCCTGGATAAAAGCAGTAAGGCTGCTACTGCATGTGTATGTTCTGATCCTCTCATTTTCTTCTCAGGCATGTCCAAATCATTTATAGTGAGACATGCTAAAACAGCACTGGTTGAAAGTACAAATACTGGCCTGAAACACTAAAGCCAACAGAATTAAACAGTGCCCAAGTTGGAAGTAACTGGGAATAATTTCACAACGAGAATTCTGAGCAACCCTCATTTATGTACAAATAACTTCTGGCCCTAGTTACAGTGGGACCATGCTCCTGAAACTGTAGTTTTCAGGTCTCAAAGAGCGGTTAAATGCAGCTGTAACTTCTACAGTAATACCCGAGCTGAGAAACTAATTAGATAAGACATAAACTGTTAAATATGGAATTTACTTATTTAGTGAAAAAAGAAAAAACAAGGCAGCAGTACAAAGGGATCCAAGAAAACAGAACACAGTAGGACCTGGCATGGCTGCATCAGGACCACTTAAGATGAAGGGCACAAATACAGATGATTCGTAAGTAAATAGGAACTAGTTCAGAAACAAAGCAGAAATGCAGTCCTTGTATTGCTGAACACCTTGGGCCAGCCCTTCCCTATCTCCTCCCCGGGTCTCAGACTGGCTGCTTTTTAAGGCCTGTCACCTTGCTCTCCACAAAACTTCAGAGGTTTCTGAGTGCCATAGCTGAGCCCAAAGCACAAAATCACAGTTTCAGCAGACAAGAAAGATGCTTGGTTTTCCACACAGCTAACAAATGACAGCCAGGGGACTGAGGGTTCTTGAGCACATGTTTAGCAAGGATGACAGTCAGTCTTCTTCAGTTCTAAGCCTACTAAGAAGAAAACCCACTTCAAAGCATGCATGTGTAAACATGCCGATAGCCAGCTACGACAGAAACACACCAGCTCCACCGGTGAGTCCTGAACACCCAAGGGTTGATTCTGCAACCTGCTCAGCATCCTCAGCTCCTAACAACTGGAATAATACTTGGAGTAGTACTTAGAATCCCGTGAATGAGGCTCAATACTTATCAGGACTGGACTGACTGACTTCACTACACACCTGACTGTTCTGATAGAATGGCCTATTGAATGCAATGCACAGAGGCGTTCCTGGTACACCCAAATCAACACTCATGTAAAAAAACTGAGTTAGTGGTTACATCAGAGGCAGCTGGGGACATACAAAATGTAACATTTCAACCTTTGAGAACATTGTTCACAGATTACTCTCCTGGAATTTACAACATCTCCATCTCTCAGTGGTCTTCCTGTTAGTCTCTGCCCTTTTACAGTGTTTCTCACAGCATACATTGCATGACAAATGGTATCTATGAACGAAACAAGAGAAGATGCCTACACACCTTGATATGATCCATCATAAGCTGTTTCTGTGCATATAGAAGAGAACAGTCTGGACACTTGAAAACAGACACCTTCTGGTTTTCAATGTGCTGATCAAAGTGGCGATAGAGCAAAGGTTGCAGAGTAAACACAGTGTCACACATAGAGCATTTATATATTATTCTAAAAACAGAAGTACAATAAACAGTGTCAGTCATGGCGAGGAGCTGTCGGCAAGAATCACGATCTTAACTTTTTTCTCAGCACAGGTAAGATCTGTCATGTTTAAGCAATCATTTCACACTGCTTGCAAGTTAAAATTAAACTATTTCAAAACATCCTCCCATTTCAAACTATGGCAGCAGTAGAAAAAAAACAGAAAAAAAAGGGGGGGGGAATCACTGCAATGTGTAAACAAGCCAGAAAACAACATATGCTAGTCACATAGAGAACACCAACAGCTCCTTGGGATCCTCTGGAAGTTAAACGTCTTCAGTTCCTGAACTCCCGTTATACCTAGAGGACAGGCAGCAAAGACAGTATGTTTTAAGGGATTTACTGATTCCATTGTCATTGGCAATTGACTTCAAGATAAATTTGAAGTTGGCAATGTACATGGCTCTGAACCTCCTGACTGCTAAGCCTGGACTCTGTAAATGCTCCAAAGCTGAAACTTTGCAGGATGGAAATGGTCCAATGCTTCAAGCAAAGTATCAAGTAACCAATTTTCCTGAATGCAGTTTAAAGTGTATGTTGCATGTTGGTTTTGTTTGTTTGTGTGTCAGCTTGTGTTAAGAGTGATTTCCCTGGCAGCTAAAGGTAGCAGCAAGATTAGCCATTCAAACTGCAACCTCTTGATACACCCATTTATAAACAGTATTTCCAGCCTTTCAGAAACATTACACTAGTCTTTAACTTGGAAACTGAAAGAACAGCTGCAAAGAAATTTGCCATAGATCATCAGATGAGGGAGAAATCCAATCCATCAGCAGTGGCAGCACTACACAAAAAGTTGAAGTAGAATTGAAGCAGCCCAGCAGAGCAATGACGGGCACACCTCCTGTGAAAACAGACTGCCCCATCCCATCAGCTGGAGGGTGCTTTCTGCTCTAAAGAATGGCTGCCCCTTAAAACACCCAAGCTGACAAATCCCGCTCGTCAGAGCCCTCAGTCCTCTCATTATCTGCATCAATGTTTCAAGTCCTTTCCCCCTCGCTCTAAGTAAGTATCAGTTGCACACTGTTCAGGGGCTGTGAGGATCGCTCTGCTCCGTTTCGAGATGACGAGTGCAGGGACGATACTTCGGTGTCCAAGCCACTCAGGGGGTCCAAATACTGGAAACAATGAAACATAATACACTTGGGCATATTAAGTGTGCAAATATTATTTTGTGGTACATCACATGGTCCCAGTTTCTCACATGAGCTAAGACAAATTCATCCTCTGGCAGCCTACACACTCTTGTACTGCTTGATAATGACTGGTAAGAAAGAAACTCGAGGCTCCTAAAATGCAGTTTTGCCTCATGTGCCTTACACCAATATAAACCCACCAATCCCACTAATAGCTTCAACCAAGATCCTAAGAGACAACTTCTGTGACTAAAGCCAGTGGATCTCTGCCCCAGCAGGTCAGCAGAACAGAGCACAGAGAAGCTGAACCTTCCCCATGAACACTGCTGGATGCACTGTTTAAGGGTTCCCTGTGGAAGGGATCATTTCCTTTGGCCTCAATGTAGAGCTACAGAGCACGGAAGCACACTCCACTGTCTTGGTCTCATCCCAGGGAGAAACCTTAAAGCAGTGATTTTCCAGCCAGCCCACTTCACTCCGTGAAAAAACCAACAAACCAAACCAAAACAGTTTCCTCAGGAAACTCCTTGCTGCAGTTCTGCAGTGAGTCTGCTCCTAGTGTCACAAGCTGGAGAGCTGGTACTAACCACACACAATCCCTGATCCTAGAGCACCAAGCATTTCTCTTCTGACCCTGACATCCTATCTCTTGTAGCACTGTCTCACATCTCCACCAGCAACTCTGCACCGAAGTCAGGGAGTGCCAAGCCTTATTACTAAGCAGGCAAACAAGCCGAGGCTCAAGACTGCACTACAGCCTTGCTCCTGACAGTGTTTTCCAGCCTCTGCTTCACTGCTCACAGAGCACTGTTAACATCCAGAATCCCAGCATGCTGGAGCCTGTTACTGAGCAGCCGATCCCATGGCCAGGAGCAAAAGAGACAAGAGCAAAGCTACACTGTTACAGGTCAGCAAGATGTAATTAAGGACTGTCAGAGTCAAAAATAATTCCCTGCTTATTTTGGGATGTGTATTTCCATGAGAACCAGATCAGACATGAAAAATGAGAAAACCTTCTCTGTCACCTGTGGTGGAACCAGACAGTGATCTCAGCTGGAATGACTTCAGGTCTGCAGTGTACGATTTATCATTGCAGGGTTACACAATTTAATCAAGTACATTATGATCTACTATATGCTTCAGATTCTTTTTAACATGAAGTAGGGAACAAAAGACTACAGAACCACTGAGGAAGAAAGGGAGCTCTAGAGGTCATGTAGCTCAACCTCTGCTCAAGCAGGGTCAGCCAGAGCAGGCTGCCCAGGAGTAAGTGTGTCCACTCAGATTTTGAATGTCTCCCCAGACCGAGACTCCTCAGCCTCTGGGCAGCCTGCTCCCACGTCTGACCACCCTGACAGACAAAAAAGTGACTTCTTGTGCTCAGGTGCAAATTCAGGTGTCAGTTTGTGCCCACTGCCTCTTGTCCTGTCTCAGGGCACCATGGAAAAAAAATCTGTCTCCCTTTTCTTCATGTCTTCACATACAGTATTTACACATTAGCAAGGTTCTCCTGAGCCTTCTGCCCTCCAGGCTGAGCAGCCCCGGCTCCCTCAGCCTCTCTTCACACAACAGACGTTCCAGCCTCTCACTCAGCTTAGCATTCCTTTACTGGGCTTGCTCCAGTACAGCATTCTTCCCGAACCTGGCTTAGTAAACAAGAACTTCTCCAATAACCCAAAAGGTATTAGCCATGAAAAATGTCTCAGCGCCATGCCTGTGATGTTACACTGCTGACTGAAAGTAGAAATCATGTCTAAAGGTTGGTTTCCCTTAAGAACCATGTAGGATCTTAGGTGTGCTACAGGAGAGCTTCATCACACTGAAAGGCAAGACAGGCATCCACTTCCCTGTGTTAACTCTCATCCCACTAACAATCACTGCACATGAGCTTCATTTTTCATGCTCCAAAGAGATTGGTGTAGCTGTTCTGAAACCACCATTTGCAATGCAGTCCTGAGTCACAGGGTTCCAGTAACGCACACAGCCACGCACCCTGTGAGCCCTGTTCCTGCAAACAGAAATGCTCTTGTCAGCTGTGCTCAGCACCGCTCAGGCCACACCTGGACACCTGTGTCCACTTCCGCTACCCACAATTCAAGACAGACGTGGACAGACTGGAGAGAGACCAAAGGAGGGCCACAAAGAAGAGAAAGGGGCTGGAGGACCTACCCTGTGAGCAAAGGTGGAAGGAGCTGGGTCTCTTCTGCTCGGAGAAGGTGCAGGGGAAACTCATCCCAGTACTGCAGCACTTGAAGGGCTAAAAGTGGCCCACTTGAAGAACACTTCTCCAAAGCAGCGCTCAGCTACGGAGTCTATCATTTGTTACGACAGTCCTTCATACACAAAAGGTGTCTCTCTCTGTCACCAAGATGAATAGAGCTCCAAGCACATCTATAGGGAAATGCACCTAATGCAGAATACTTGTCCTAGGAGGCTGATCACAAGCAGTTGTGCAGATTCAAGCACATGACAAGAAATCTTCAGCGCTTTTCGCATGCAAAGTATCCTGCCCAGACAGTGATCGGAGTCTTTGGGTTTCTCTGCCGAAAATGATGGGAATCTGAAACAAGTGTTAGATTCAGTGCTGGTGTTCCAAAGCCCCTCACTGAAGGTGCCACTCTCAATTAAAAGAGGGTACTATTTCCACTGGGGACAAACACCTTCATTTGGACGCAGGAAGTTTGCTGCAATTTTGCTGCCATGTAGGTTGTAAGACCCTAAAGCATAAATCTTCTGTTCAGATGTCAGAAGCAGCTCTGGCAAAGCAAATTCTTCTGAAATCTGGTTGTGTTACATGGTACCTTGTTTCTCTCATCTGCTTTCTACTTTGAGTCTCCACCTGGTTACCGTGTACTCCAGAGGAACAACCTGGAGTTAAAAGACTTGAATTTTCACTCTCAGCACTTCACTTGCACCAATAGGGGAGAAAGAAGACAGGAGCAAGCCTGCCACGAGAAGACATCATGCTAACACTGCTGAGATCTGACCTCTGATTTTCAGCCACAGCTCCCATTGGTTTCAGCAGAAGCCTTGGATGCTCAACATCTTTAAAACAAAGGCTCTGCGGTCCTAACCAGGCCCTCTGTTACTATCTTCTGTCAACCACGGTGTTTATGCACAGCTCCCCAGCTACAGAGCAGAATCAGCTCTGCTTTAGTCCAGATAAAAGAGATTACATGCTGGAAAGAGCTCTATAAATGCCACTGTTTCATCTGGAGAGGCAAGGCTAGAAGAGGTTTAGAGCCTGGCACCTCTCACTTAGTAACACACAGGAATTGCTCTCCTGGAGACACCATCATTTTAAGGAAGCAAAAACCCAGCTCACCATTCACAAACCCTACAGCTCTCATGGGGAAAAAGGACCTAGCAGACAGAAAGAGGAGAACACAACCTGCAGGAAAACCAGCACACACTAAGCAAGATGCTCCTGACCAGAAGAGCAGGGTCCTGGCAGACAGCTGCATCCTGCCAGGAATGCTCAGGGTGGGCCCAGAGACCGCAACTGTCACTCCTTAACCACCTCTCACAAGCACCCATCCTGACCCCTCTCTGAACTGCCGGCCCTGCAAGGACCCATCTTCTGAATGCTGTGAGCAGGAAAGAGAAAAAATACCCCTTTTGTTTCCTAGATGTTCAACCAGATGTCATGAAAATCTGAAAATCACTGCATCAGCCCTGATGAGCCTCAGCAGTTCTTTTTGGAACCACATTATCTTAGTTCACAGCAGAAAATGCAGATGAGTCGAGCAGACTAAAAGAAAAGGAGCGAGCAACACACTACCTACCTGCCTGCCTGCCTGATTTCTGCAGTCACTGTGCTGCCCTCCTGTAGCATGTGGTGTTTGAGGAGCTGCTACTGCCACCTTCATGGAAATTTGACCTTTGCCAAACAAACTGCCGGCTAAAACCTCACGAAAACATTACAGGATCTCCACGTTACCAACAGGAGGATAAACTCTGGCTGCACAAAAGGTGACTTTTAGGGTTACAAGCAGAGGAGAGAATGCAATTTCACAAGTCATTAAACCGCAGGCAAGTGCAACAGAAGATTAATTTTGCTTACTTTGGTTCGCCTATCTTGATACCCGGGTGTTGTGTATAGGCATGGGAGTGTGTGCTGGGAGCAGATTTAAATGCCATGGGACAGATAGGACACTTGTAAAAGACTTCACAGTGACAACCTTGAATGTGAGACTTGAGTGCCGCCACATCAGAGTACACAACATTGCAATGCACGCAGCTGCAAAGAGAGTGGAAAAGAGTCAGTTCAGCCGAGCCCAAAGCAATACTGAATGCAATGGAATCAACATGGGTTTTCAGCAAGTGGGAGAGATAAACACACTGCACAGAACTGCATTATGCTGTCAATGTAAACAACCCAGTTAAGAATCAACATCCACAGAGATTTGCATTTCAGAAAGTAAGAAAAAGCAACTTCCCCAATTTGATTCTAAAACCTAAGAGGTAAGTCAGCACGCTTCTTCATGGCGTGACAACGCAACAGGAAGAAGGGGCAACAGAGGAGCGTTTCACTGATTGTGGAAGGAATGCTTAAATCCCCTGCAAATTGGTAGAGATTTTACTAAGGGCGTTTTTCTCACATGCAGTGGATTGCACAAGGTATGCCACAGCAATTCAGAAGCTGTCACCCGAACAGAAGCCAGCAAGGCAAACACGTTCACCATCTCCCTTGTTCAGATTTCACGAGGACATACTGGCAGTGATTTCTGTACAAGGAATCAGCTCAGCACGTGGATTTAGAAACAAAACCTGAGTACTTCAAACTCAGGACAACTGCAATCAGATCCATCCATCAGACTGGCATTCTGAGAGTATTTTTCAGAAACACACTTCTGCTCTGTGGAAAATTTGTGACCTTTCTGCTGCTACTCTACAAGGAAATGATTAAGAAAAAGGAGCGATGTTAGAACAAAAGAATGCTTATACACAGCGGTCCCTTTCAGTGCCACGCATCTCCCGCACCAAAGGCCACCAAGGAAACCCAAGAACACACTGCAAAATGACCTGCCCAGTTAACAAATCTCTTACTGACCATTACTGTGCAATCTAAACACAGAAGGCCTCCACCTTTCCAAAATGGAAGTGTGGCATGTCCCACAGCGGTATGATTGTTATCATACACATGTCAAATGGGTTTTTAATGCTGTTTCACTGCCCTGATGAGAGACACAAAGAGGGAAGTACAGTTACATATTGCATTCAGGAATCTCCTTCCTTTAGAACCTCACCTCTAAGGAACGTCATCCTTTCTTTTCTGAACTTCACTTATGTTCTTCATACTGTTAAATCATGCCTATAGCTCTCCAGCCTCTGCTTACCAAGGCATTTGCTCAAGTGAATGGTGGTTAAGACATCCTCTGCTTAGAGAGAGATGAGCACTCCTTCAGCACAAAGCACGATCCGCTCATTAACAGATCGGCTACTGCGTTCCCTCAAGAGAGCTGTGTTGCCTGTCTCACCTTCTATCCCCTCTAGGGATGCAACATCACAAAAGATTCTCAGCATCCACCACTGTTTGTTAAAACAGTTCTGATCCTTCCTTTCTTGGGCTGCTACAACAGCTTTCTTGTTTTCACCTTGGGAGGACGCAATTAACCTCAGGACTGATACTTTCAGCTGATGCTGCTGGGACTTAAAACACTGAAAAGAAACTGAACTGCCTCAGAGCTCCTTGGGAAAGGCAGGACAGGTTCTGCTGCTCCTTAGGCAAGTGAGCCACAGGGATGAGAAGATGCTGAGGAGTCTAAGAAGGCAGACACTAGTTTTCCCAGTTACTGCTTTAGTCACACCACATACAGAAATTGTAAGTTGACATAGTTATGATACATCTTGAAATGCTTAGTAACTTCACTGTTTGATTCTCTGTGAAGGGTTTATGAGTCTTCTAGTGTTAACAGGCAGGCCAGGAATCCCTGAAGATGATTCTGTGTACAAAGACAAGAGAGACAGACTAGAGGGAAGGGGAATAGATGTAAGAAATACATCAGCAGCACAGACTTGGGAGAAATGAGTAACAGAGAAGAACCAAAGAAGTGCAAAATGCTGAGAGCTGTGTCAGGCCACCGTTTCAACCTGGAACCAGACTGGCAGGGCAGCTGGCTTGATGCCATAAGAAAGCTTTCTTCCCTTGGCATAAGACTTCACAGCTATCCTAGTCAATGAACTGGTAGCACCTTAAGGGGCAAGAAGTTGCCTACTGGTAAAATTTTAAATCACTCTTCTCCAGTCCAACAGGATGAAGTGGGAAACCTTTCAGGAATGCTGAGCGAAGGCTGGCTGTCCAGGCTGCTCAGCTGATCTCTTGCTTCTGCCTGCTACACTAAAACTGATTTTCCAAGCCTTTCAAAACTTAGTGTTTCCATGAAATGTCTCTCACGCTCATTTTCTCAAGGAACTGGCATTGCGAGGAAGCCTAAGAATAAAAGGCAAACTGAAGACTAAATGAAGAACCAAAAGAGCAGGCTGTTTGAGTGAGGAAGGCAATTTTCAAGTGATGGAAAGCTGAGGAACCTTGACTCCCCACAGAACAGAGCAGCCAGGCAGGTGCAGTGAGCCCACTGCCATCTCGAGAGTAAATTCTGCAGTCAATACTGAAAATCACTGTTCTGCCAGAGGCAGGAGCCTGAAATACAATGGTCTGAAAAAAACCAAGAGGGCTTTTTTTTGAGAACCTGAAATTAAGAAAATAGATCTCAATTCTCTAGAACTTCTACAGTGCGAAGCCCTGATGCTGACATTTCATGGCTGGATGAGATTAGCTAATACTCTGATTTGGTAACCTACAAAAGCAGATGCCCCACACAAAGCAGAATCCTATTGTGGCATTTATTCCAAATCTGCAGTACTAACAGCACTGTTGCCGTGACAACCTTAAACCCATGAAGCTGTATTCTACAAACAATGCTTATGAAAATGGAACATTACTATTAAAACCATAAATTATACATAAATTGACAACAAAAGTAATCATTATACTGACCGAAAACCAACTCTTCGGGTATAATGCAGGCAGTTCTTAGTGACATGAGTCTGGAAGTGGACAGATCTGCAGATTGCTCCACATTCAGGACACGTGTATGGAGATTTATGCTGATGAATTCTCTGGTGTGATGCAAAACTGCACTGGTTAGGAAGCAGCATCTGGCAGATATTGCATGTCTTCTAAACGATAAACCAAAACACATGAAACAAAAGGTTTGGTTTGGCCATACACAACGTCTTGTGGCAAACACTGCAAGATATCACATAAAACGTTAGATGCTGTGACTGTGATCTGAACCAAAAGCAGCAGGCAAGTACTAAACGCAGGCCCTACTGACTAGCCCTGGAGGACAGACTGGCACATACCGGCCGCCAGGCACGGTGGCATTCTGGGTTGTTCTGACACAACAAAGCTCTTTCCTGTGCTGCTGACCAGGGGAGAGGCACCTTGGGTTACATACATTTTGCTTAGGAGCCTCACAAGATTACCTTACTAGTGTAAGGGGCCTAGCTGCCACCTGAGAATCAAACCTGATGGTTTCAGTTCAGTGCACTTAGGTATGAAGTCACTCCTGGAGACTCCTCATGGCAATACCCACAACCCCAGCAAACATCATCGGGCAGGAAGCACACGGAGCGCTTACAAAGATCTTTCTCAGGCCAGGACACACCATCCGCGTTCCACCCAGACACCACGCGTCTCGGCGACAGCCACAGAGACGTGAGAGACTTACAAGGTTTCCTGCACCCAAGAGCCACTCCACTCACGATTTTCTGGTAGCTTGTTACACAAAACCAATTTTGCAGAACAGGACTTCAACTCAACTGCATTTCTTAAGCCTTTGTAAGGCTTTTCCAATTGTCAGTCCCATTTCTTCTGACTTGAGACTTAGGAATCTCACTAATGAACAAACCCAAGACCCCTCACGACACTGGTGGGTTTTTAAGATGAGATTTGCATGGGTTTAGAAATGCTATCCCAAAATCTTGCAGGTGGAGTGATCTGTACATTTTGCAAGACTACAGAACAGAACAAGATCTCCAGAGCTGCATTATAAGTTGTTTACTGGCCTATATATGCAGAAATGCTGAAATAAATAATGAAGAACTATCTATTTCCTCACGGTAAAAGTTTCTTACTAAAACCCAGGTGCTTCACAAAAAGTGCCCCCCTTCTTACAATTTAGTGACTCCTTTAAAAACCAGTAAGATCCAGCTCATGGAATAGCAGAATCAAAGCTACCATTGTCGAAGAAACAGTGCAGTGTTACACAGAGCTTTTATAGGAGTCTGACTTAGAAGTATCTGCAACTACTCCAGTAATAAAAGCCCCTGTTCCCCCTTAATCAACGGGAGACAGAGAGCAAATCCAAAGATGGTAGGAAAAAGCCTTTATAGTCACTGCAAAAAAATTGTACTTTTTTCCCTCTAATGGAGCACTGTTTAGTATCAAGGTCTAAAGACACCTGGCTGCCTCAGGACGTGACCAGTACTTCTGCTAGACGTACACTAGAATCTGTACACTCCATTTCCACTCGTGCTTCCCAACACTGCTAATGTTCTCTCGAGGGTGCATGCAAATACTTTGTTTTTCTTTAAAGCCAGTAATTTTAAGTGGAAATGTTAACTTGAAGCATCTTATGGTCTTAACACAGAAGCAAGAAGTGCATCTCATATGGTTCACTTCTTAGGTTTACTTTGTGAAGGTGGTGGCCTGATCTGTTTGAACACAGCTGCCGTCCAAGCAAAGTGCACAACACTTACACAAAGAAAGTTAGGCAAAGAAAATTCAGCGTTGCTCAAACTTGGGTTTGATACCAGCACTGCTGCCAGCCTGAGAGACGAGTGGATTGCAGGGATGCTGCTGCACTGCCCCTGCAGAGGGCTGTGCTGGCGGGCAGCTCTCTGCGGGAGTTCTCAACCATCACCCCAATTACAGTCCCATCCCAGACAAAGTCTTCAGGCACATACACTCTATTGACTTTGAAATGACAAGTATTTGTCCTCAGCTGACCAAAGAGCAGGGGCTAGAAGCATGACTCCTGCCCTTCGAACTGAACAGGGCTGGTTTGGGATGTTAACTTTGGTCCTCAGCTCAGGCTTGAAGGCAAAATCCTGACTAACCACAGCTCTACTTGAAAAATGCTTGCTGCCTTTACTCAGCTTCAGTACAACTCCTAAAATCTCTCTCTTGCCATTTAGGCATTAATAGGCAGAATGTGGAGCATTATTTGATTACTTAAGAAAGCAGCAGAACAGCCTCTGACTCCAGTAACAGAAACACAGGGGATGTAGGGCTCCCAAAGCCTCTCCTCAGTAGCATCACAGAAGGGAAGCGAGATGCTCTGCTGCCACACAACTTTCCAACCCAGCTGACCCTCCCTCCTTAATGTTGCAGCAAGCAGCCTGCAAGGTTGATCTGGAACGCTGGCGACTCAGACTGACACAAAAGGCCACGAATGCCACTTGTTAAGGCCGCTGGCTTGCTGTTTTGAAGGGTACAATAAAATGTTTCATTGTAACTGATGACAGTGGAACAAGAAGAACCTATTGTGAAATTCTGAAATCCAGCATATTTGCTCACCATTTTGTTTTGGGCTTAAGGTGGCAATACTTCTAATTCTCTCATTCCAACTCATATCAAAACACAAGTTTGTGAAAATCATCACCTGCCTGCTTTTAAAGCCAAATCTTTTCAGGAAAACAAAGGGCTGGAATTAAAAATGGTGGAGGTGGAAAACAGAGGTACATGAGGACTGCAAGTACGAAGGGAGATGAGTTGTGTAGTTTCTATAAGAGCAATCTACTTCTATCTGTACATCACAAAAACATTCATTAGCCCAGGGTTGCTACTTCTTTTTTTCTCCACTAAGTAGCTGAGCGTTTGACTGAGCCAGGACACCTGTCAGCGAGTGGCCCCACTCCCTTTAACAGGAATATCGATGGAAATAAAATACTACAGGGAAGTAACAACTTTACAGGGAACATCTTTCAATTGCTAGAGTTGGTTTACTAAGTTTTAAAGAAGTACTCTACCTTTAGAACAAGAGTTTAAGATGACAAGTAACAGCAGCTCAGTGCTTAGACTCATGGAAACCACAAACTAGCAGACAGCTTTCATTTCAAGAGCGATTAGGTGGACACTGGAAAGAATACTAAGCTGTAAATACCAACTTTTATACTATTATTTGCTTGTAGAATCCAAGTGTTTATTTTTCTTGTTTCCACCTTCCTTCTGAGGTTAAAACATCAATTTCAACCAACTCTCCTGTATTCTTCCTCCCCAAACAACGGTAGTTTTACCACAAAAAGCCAGTGCTGAGCACTACGAAGGAAAACAGAAGTCAAGAGTACTGCTGGTCCAAGCTTTTCAAGGAGCCAAAAATGAAAAAGCACCCAAACATTTATTGATAAATGCCTGTACAGAGACTTTCTTCAGCAGCAATGCTTAGGACTGAAAAAAGCACAAAGATAACTTATCAAGGAAGCAGCATCTATTGCTCTCCCAGCTGTTCAGTTAAACACTTTCTACGCTGGGCACTGCAGCTACAGCACTACAGGATGGAAGAGAGGGTAACTCCAACGCCAACAAGCATCAGCAAAGCAATTAGCTAGAAACCAATTACTGCTTCCTAAGTAACTCCAGTGGCTGGTACAGCACATACTCATTACATCCTGTTCAAAACTGCAGCAAGATCTAAGGATGGACTACATTTGCTGACTTCTGTGAAAAAGCTGGAAGAAACTTGCCATAGGCAGCAGGCACAAACTGAAACTCACATGGCACTGCACTGGACGGTTTCAGCCATGTCCACTAACAAGTTAGTAAAGTAGGAGCTGAGGCAGAGCCTGATAATCCATACAGTCAAGATTATTTCCACACTCAAATCTCTTTACATCACCATCTGCAGCGGTGACTGCAGCACAACGGCTTCGCAGCCACAGAACAAGACTCAAGTTAGGGAGTGAATGCTGACAGGAACCTGTCTGCACCTCTGTCTCTAGTGGATTCTTTCCTAACCTTTATCCTGTGCATTGCTGTGCAATTCCTGGGAATGCTCCTGGGGCTGTCTTATCAGTCTCATTATGTTTGCAGGTTTTCAGCTTCCCATATAGCAAGAAGCCACAACGTCAGGCTCAACTGAATGCTTTGAAACACACCAGAATCCCTTTTAATTGGCACGCCCCAAGGATACCATTGGATGAACAATTTAACTCCTACAGGATTATAAAATACATTGCACACTGCTCAACGCTAACTTTTATTGAAAGATGTGCTTCTCAGAGTAGGCCACATACATTAGTAGAGAATTTTAAAATGGTTTGTTAGTTTAGTGTAGCAGCAATGGCAAGAGGAAAGGAAAACCAACATCAGAATGGTCACACAGCAAGAAAGACATGCTAGTGAGCACCACTGTTCACTGCTGTGAAGAGAACAGCGTGCGTGGCCTTCCAAGAGGATCAGTGTGCCACTTACTCCTGCCTGAGTCCCTAGAGAGGACTGCCCAGTTAAAACTGGAGACAAATGGAGAACCAATCACTTAAAACTATCAGATTGGTAGAAGGGCTGCTAATGAGGGTGCCAATTAAGTGGATTCCACAGGATACTTGAATTCCAAAGCACAGGAAGAACAGTTACAAACGGCCATTACTAACTTCAGTATTAAGATGTTCAGCTGCAAGAAAGCCAATGCTAAATGCCAGCAACAATACCCAGTGTCAGTTTCACTCTTCAGGGCCTGCAATACTTCTAAGAAATACTATTTTTCAAATGTTGACATTCACTATGTAACTGCTTGTAAGACTTTTTGTGGGTTTCATTTATACTTTTAATCAGGGAGGTTCAGATAATTAACAGCTAAATGAGAGTAAAACCACTTCCAAAGTCCCCTAGGCTTAGAGATGAAACATTGGAACTTAAACATATGATACTCTACTTGTCCACTTGTGTCTGCGGTCTGCTGGAAATGAGTTGCAAGAGATGTCTCATCTTGGAAAACTTCATTGCACTCCAGACACTTTAGACCATGCCTACAGAGTTTGGAGGGATCTTCATCCAGAGGCATGGCTGGGATGACAGGCGTGCTGGCTGGGGCCGATATGACTGTCCCAGTTATGACAGGCTGCATCTTTGTTACTGTGTGTATGCCAGCTCCTGTGGGGCTCTGGAGCGCAGAGGACGCAGTATTGCTTGAGGGAGATGCTATCATTTGATCTGCTGGGACCGGCTTTAAGATCAGGTGCGAACACTGCATTACAACCCCTTTTTCCTTGTGTCCACGAGCATGCAAAAGGAGACTGCATTTGTTGAAGAAAACTAAGCTCTTTGTGCAGTGATTGCAAGTCACCTCGATGCGCACACTCCTGCGGTCGTAATGCTGGGTCAGGCTCTTCTCCAGAGCAAAGGAGTCGCCGCACTCCAGACACTTGTACCCTCGCGTCGGTAACGTTATTCCAGCATTGGCAGGGGGACTGAGGTTTGGGACGTAAACTGGCACGGGATTCACGCTGCTCAGCACCTTATTGAATGCTTCCACTACTGAGCTTTGTAGAGATGACACCACCTGCACTCGAGACACCTTCTTAGAAGGCTGTGAGGCTGCTGCAGAAATTATTGCCTGCTTTATTTGTTGCTGAGGTTTCGTTAGCACTTGGCGGAGTTCAGAGGTGGTTTGAGCACCTTGAGGCAGGAGATTAAGGTTGGCAAGATGGACTGTCTTTGGCACAAGTTTAGCACTGGCAAGGCTGGATGCTGGCACCACCACAGTCTGTTGCTGTATAGCATTGGCAGCCTTTATAATGGCGCTACTGGCACTCTGCACTGAGGCAGCAGATATTACAGTGGCCTTCACTGTAGTGTTGTTAGCGAGCTTCAAATTGATAACTTGGGACCCTGCTGTTTTAACTGCTGACACGGGGAGAAAGGCAGTAGCCACAGGTTTGATAGTGACCTGTTTTGGCGCAAGCTCTGCTGACGCAACTGCATTGGTGACAACAGTGGACTGGAGAGGAGCTCTAGGAGGAGAGGCAAGAACAGCAGCAGAAGTTGGTGAGGACAAGAGAGATGTCATGGAAGTTACCATAGCAGTCTGCTCTGGCTTTTTACCAGAGTCCAAATCAACTTCTGGCAACACTCTAGTAACAGTTCTCTTGATCTCCCCAGAAGATGTCTTGATGGTTTTTATGCGAACTTTTGGAATTGCTGGTGTTGACCCCGCAGGAGAAGATGGAGACCCTTTGCTGCTGTTTTCACTTGAAACACTTCTGGGGCTATCAGGTGGTTTGAGAGATGGCTTCTTAGCACCATCAATTAGACTCTGAGACTCGGGTGACTTTTCAACAGCTCGGGGACTTTCAGACATGTCCTTCGGTAAGGGAGAGGCTTCTCCCGAATGAGACTGTAGATCTTTACCGGTATCCGTAGCTGCTTTTTTGGCGCTCAGTGCCGCGATGGCAGCGATACATGAAGACAGCTTTGCCGATGACTTGGCTTTGGACTGTGAAACGCTGGCCAGATTTGTTTCACTCTTTTCAGTATTCAGTTTTCCATCGAGCACCCTGTTTTCAAGAAGTTTCTCGGAACTGTCTTTTAGCAACTTGTCCTCTGTTTTCCGAGCTTTAAAAGGCTCATAGACGCCTAAATTCATGGAGTTTGTCTCCATCTCCCTTTTGGCAGCTTTGTTTTTATCTATACTACTTGAGACTGGGATTCCGGATTTAATCAAGCTCTCCCCTCCAAGCGCCTTCAGTTTGTCATATTCCTGCTGAGACACAGATCCTGCCAAGACATTTGCTCTGAAATTTGTACGCATCTCCTCCTTATCCGGAGGGTCATCTACCTCAATTTTTTCATCATCGTCAAATTCTTCAGCACTTGATATTGGGCTAAACTGGTTGAAAGCTGAATCCTTCATAGTATCAGGAGCTGACCCATCATCTTTAAGTGACTTCCCTTCATCTTTACCGTAACTATCAAGAGCTGCTGAGGTTAGAAAGCCATTATGCAAGCCGTTGCCCGTGGAATGGTGGCCATCCTTGTCCGCTCCTTCCGAAGAATCGATAGTACGCACGTTTTTCACAATGACGCTCACGCCGACGTCAGACGACGATGGGGCATGAGAGTCTTCATCTGTGTGAGCATTTTGTTTTATGTGGCTCTCGTGGTCATCATGTCCAGACTCAATAGCTGCTTTTGGATCAACCATGTCTGGTATGTCGAAGGCTGCCAGAAGGTCATCGAAATCTGGGGTCTTCATATCCCCCATGGTCATGTATTTGATTGTGAGCAAATCTGTGAAAGAAACAGAAAGTCATCATCTCAGCATCTGAAGCTCTAACAGCCATCTTGCACAGAACACACAGGTGTGAACACATGCCATGCCAAAGAGTGTTACGCCACTCCTGAAGCAGTGTTCTCAGAACCTGAACCACAGAACAGCGTTCCCGTGCAAGTGTACAGCCACATCACTGCACCAAGAGCTGCAGTCCCCCATCAGCTTCACAGCCTGGAACCTAATCCTTTCATTCTAGTCATAAGATTGTTTCATAATGCTGACATTTTTGGTCTTATTGGGGGGGGGGAGGGGCTTTTTAGCTATAAAATTTTAAGATTAATTTATTCAAAGGCATGTTTCTAGCTCCTGTGCATTTGAAAATAGAAAATGGGATAAAATGAGCATAAAGCTTTAAGAATAGACACCAGACATGTAACCAGTGCAGCTCAACTCTCCTGCAGTACTACCAGAAGCTAACTCATGGTGCTCAGCACATGTGGTGGCAGATGCCTTCCTATACCAAAGCAAGACCATCACACTTAAGCACAGTCCTGCACAGATCTGGTCCTCGGTCTACCCTCTTGTTATGGTTGGACACCTCTGCCTAAAGGATTTCAAGAAAGGGCTGCAATTACAAAGGCAGCTGTCTAATAAATACAACCCCCACATGTAACAGTAATATCAACACTTGCAAAGAAAGTTCCTGTAAGAATTAACTGGAAAGGAATGCAGAGACCAAAGCACTTCAAATCCATGTATCCTACACAAAGCCTTTACTGACAGTTTTAAACGGAGAATTATTCCCTCGAATCAGCAATTTGAGACATTATTTGCATTCTGACTGCATAGGTGTCTTTTTGCAATTACTATGTACACTCAGAAAGAACCAGAAAGTCTTCTACTGTAAAACTTCCTCTAATTACATATACTGGAGTTTAATTAACATTCAGCAATAGCAATGAACAAAGTAAAGGCCCATTTATGCAGTATGTCATCCAAGCATGTTTGAGTGCAAAATGGTGTGGCAGAGGAGGTATGTTTGTCCTTCCCCAAGAAACATGGGTCGATTCCAAAAGGGGACAGGATCCCAAAAGAACTCAGAGGCTTGCAGAGCTGTGGCCATAAATGCAGCCACAGAGAGCGTGCTGCAAAAAGCTGCAACTGCCTTTTAAGTGTACGCAGAAGGAGCAGCTCCCCCGCTCTACCAGAGCATGAGAATGGAATGGTTTCTTCTACATGAGGGAACAGAATTACTTCTGCCTTTAGGAAGAATCTCTCCCATTCCTCAAAGTTTCAAAGCAATCTGTTAAACAAAAAGGGACAAAAGATATTGCCAGTCGTGATAAACGAGTGAGCAAAGATGTAAGCTGGACCTTCACTCATCGCTTCCTCACTACTCTAGTACACCATTCGAAGATTCAATACAGAAATGGTTTCCACCACAACTGCCAAATTCTGAAGCCACATTCCTCT
Organism: Melanerpes formicivorus; assembly: GCF_026170545.1. Lineage (NCBI taxonomy): Eukaryota > Metazoa > Chordata > Aves > Piciformes > Picidae > Melanerpes > Melanerpes formicivorus. Next base: position 263,083 of record NW_027142531.1, read on the forward strand.
CTTCCTCCAAAAACCTTTCAGTAACTCTTTCCCTGAAGGACAAAACTCTGCTTTTTATCCCACCTCAGAATCAGCCGACACCTTGGCTGTCAGACAAGCTGTTAGTCTGTTCCTTCTCTGGGCCAATGTGATGCCTGTGAATACTTCAGAACAGGAAATGAGGCAATTTCCTGGTTCCCTAGGAAATCCTGATTTTCCAGGAACTGCAATTTCTTTGAGAGCTTTTAAAGTGCTGCGAGCAAAGCCCTATGCATCCAAAGAGACACACAGAGGTGTAAAGAACTAGCATTAGAGGGCTACCATTAAGATGACCTTCAGAAGTGAAGGTCTGTAATCCCAGCCCTCAGACTAAACAGACTAAAGAAACAACCTGGAAGACCCTCACCTCCGTGTTTTTGTCCAGAACAGAACTGTTTTAGAAGCTAAAAGTTTCTAAATGGCAGAAACAAAATTCAGTGGAAGGCTAACTTGAGGTATGTATTATGAAGAACAATGGAAAGGTGATACAGAAATTACACCCCCCTAGTTCTGTGGGTGCTCATATAGTTAGTTCTTAGATTTATTGACTCTGTCTACAGTATTATCTCATTGCCAGGTGACAGACTCCCTTTGGAACATTCCCTTTCCATCCCATGGACTAGCTCCATTTCTTGCTGCTCCACCTGGCTGGGTGCTGTTTCCCAGAATGCCTGGAAAAGACTTTTGCTTTTATTGCTAGACTTGCAACCTTTAGGGTGCTTGAATTACTTGAGACAAGTTATTAAAGAAAATCAGTGTCTTCAAAAAGTCAAGTGTTATTTTGCATATTGATTATTCAATGCTGAAAGTAGAAAACTCCAGACACGGCCAATAGGAATTACACAGCTAAGAGAGCCATGGGTCAGGGAGGTGCAATGATACTTCTGGGGTCTGCTTTTTCAACAGCAGGTGACAGAACTTATGGGAAGGTATGGCTGGGTGTGAAGGTAGCAGACTCTGAATAGGCTTCATGATTTCCATGAACCTTTCTGGCGACAATGCCCACCCCTATGTGTGCATCAGCATCTCACTGGGACGCGAGGTGTGAATTATGTTCTGGAGGATAAACCATGATCATTTGAGTTGGTCCTTACTTTGTTCAAAGCACGTGTGCCTGACTCTCTACGTTCTTCCTTTGGAAAAGGAGCTTAGACATGAAGGCTTCTAACTATTTCTTCTGGATTACAAGCATGGTCTTACATGTTCTATTTTTGTTCTTTCCTTTCATCATAAACCTTTAAAAGACTGACCAACTTTTCCTTCTTGTCACAGACCCTTCTGCTCACCGAAATCTTTGCTGCTCAACCAGAAGCCTGGTGACTGTGCAACTGCTTTGATTGTCTGTACCAGTCCTCTCTTTCCTACTGTATGGTATGTAAATTCCCACCCTCTGCCTTCAAATCCCACTTAACTGTCTATACTCCAAATAGGATAGAATAGAATAGAATAGACCAGACCAGGTTGGAAGAGACCTTCAAGATCATCGCATCCAACCTATCATCCAACACCACCTAATCAACTAACCCATGGCACCAAGCACCCCTTCAAGTCTCCTCCTGAACACCTCCAATGATGGTGACTCCACCACCTCCCCTGGCAGCCCATTCCACTGGGCAATGCCTAACTCCATACTTGTGCCAATGAGCTGCTCATCACAAGCCCCCCTCAGCAGGAAATAGGAAAATCCCAACTCTTAATTTTCATTTACCTGTGAATTCATGTTCTCACAACTGCACTTCTTTATCTTCCTTAAACTCTTCCTACATTTTTAACCTCTATTTGTAGTATGCACAGTTGTGCACTGCTCACTCTCCAGGGCAGAGACATTCCTTGTCAATGTTCTTCAATGAAAATCAGCGTTCCTTTCAGAAATGTGAACACAAGGGCATTGAGACACCACTTTTCAGTGCCTAGCATACAGCAATGTCTCACTTCTGGTATAACCATATGTCACAACCATTCTGTCATGGTTAGACTGCTGGAAATTCCCAGTTAGACATGCTATTCCTTATCACCTGATGTAATTCCTTCGCTTCCAAACACATGTAATGATGCCTTAACATCGCCATGCTCATTCTGAAACACAATACCTACACTAGGAGCAATACCAGCCTAACCAGCATAAAAGGGTATTTGTTAAGTTCCTGTACTGTTATGCCAAGGAATTTCGTCAGGTAGAGCAGACTGAAATGATGCAACCAGAATGACATCGACGTACGCCCCAACGCTAGGCAAGCAGCAGCCTACCAGAGAGATCATGGGCAGCTCAGCAGTTATTCAACACGTATTAGCAATTACAGCTAATGCTTCTGAGCATTTACTTTGCCAGCTAAGTATGTGGCAGAAAGACAAAAGCAGTATGCTAATTCAACCACCAGACCTTCCTGAGGAAGTGAAAACCACATCTCAAATCACAGCTTGGTGTGGTTTGCAGTACTCAGCAGGCAAGTCAGATACACAAGAGGCCACTTCACCCACGCTCGGCAGTGTCTAATGCATTCACAAAAACACCAGCTCCTCTGCGCTTATCAGCGGCCCCACGGCTCGGCACTGCCCACAACCCAGATGCCGGCTTCCAGAAATACAGCCTTCGCACCAGGCAGCATTTTGATGTCTAGGAATAAGGCTAGTATCGATAAGGCCACAGCAGGCCTCACAGAAACATCTCTGTGAAGTGTGGGGTGGGTTAGGTACAATCTAGACCTGCTATTTCAGCGTTCTACACCCAGTCTGTCAAAGAACCTTTGGAGAAGAACTCTTAGTCCAGTATTTCACGGACTGAAAATGTCAGCTTTTCATTACTGCTTGATGCCATAACCTTGCTGTCAACAATTTCAGAAGAATTTTCAAAGTTCATTCTTTACTGGCCCAAAAATGTTTTCAGCAGACACTTTGCAACCTTGGAATAGCTGAGGCTATGAAAGGGAGCACATGCAACTGGTTCCAAGTTCACCACAAACCAGCCTTTGGCTGGCACAAAGCATGGGAATATGCCAGCACATGAGCAAGGCATCCCCTTTCCTGCACCATATGGAGCTGGACAGACCATCTCTGTCTGCAGCTGGCCAAATGAAAACAACCTGTATTTATCAAGAAACACAGTTAGGATTTTGGGCCTAGAATCTTCTTAAATTTCTCCTAAACCAGAAATTGGAACAGAATGGAATGGACCAGACCAGGTTGGAAGAGTCCTTCAAGATCATCGAGTCCAACCTATCATCCAACACCACCTAATCAACTAACCCATGGCACCAAGCACCCCATCAAGTCTCCTCTTAAACACCTCCAGTGATGGTGACTCCACCACCTCCCCGGGCAGCCCATTCCAATGGGAAATCACTCTCTCTGTGTAGAATTTCTTCCTAAATGAATTCATGCCAAGCAAGTAAAGTCTCATACCTTTCTTCGTGCTCTACTTAAAAATTAATTACAAAACTAGCTTCATTTTGCACTTCTCTATGTAAAGGGGCTGGGGCAGTAAGGTGAACAATCAGGATGTACAACAGCAATGCACAGAAGGTTGAGATTCCCAGCTCAATGCAACTTGGAATCACATTCTAACAGCACTTGTTTCCTGCCTACCTCCTTCAATGTCCTCCTTTCTTTCAGCGGATGGCAATTCTTGCTCAAACCCTGCATGAAGCAGCTGCCAGCCAGCAAGGGCCTGCCTGTGCAACACCAGCGAGACAGGCCTGAAAACGTGAGGGTCAAGGGTGGGGCTTTCCAAACACACATTCCCAGCAAACTCTAGACACATCTCTGTTTTAACACACAGCCACACTTCTAAGAAAACCAAAGTTAGTGAACTTATTCAAAAGAGGCTTGGCACTTGATAAATCATTAGCTTCTCTCAGCTGTTCCACCTTGAGAAGAAAGGTAAGAGCGAAGTGAGATCACGACTGCTGATACCAAGGAGCGACTCCCCGGCACTAAGCAGCATTTTCTGCTGGAACGCCGGCCTGCGTGCAGCCCCCAAATCTCCTGCTGGAGAGCATTTACAAACAGCATTAGACTGGAAGAATTAAACTCACCAACAACACTGTGGACTCCAGCATCTATTCACAGGCTACAAAAATCCCTGCAAATTCCAAACCTCCTCTGATAAAGACAAAACTTCACAGTACACATCAGGTTCAAAAATCCAACCACAACAGATAAACTGAATCGTGTTACAATTCAGCAACTTACACTTTTAAAACTGCTTGCTATTCTGGTATAAAAAACCCAAACCTAAAAGGTGCTCTCATGTAACACAGGCATTTTAGCTGACACTGGGAAAACAACATGCATCAGCAGCAGCAAGAGATGCTATTCCTATCGTGCAGTAAGAATTCATGCTCGCAAGCGTAATTTTGCTACAGATGTCTACAGTCAAATATAGAACCTCGGCATCCAAACAATGAAGGATCTGAGCAGAAATCAGCAGTGATCTATCAGGCATCTTCCTCCACCACACAAGCTATTTACTGCCCTATCAAATCTGAGAAACCACACACTGTAACTGCATTAAAACCCACAAACCCCATCATTTCAGGCCGAACGCTAGCTTTCCGCTTTCACTTTTCCACAATTAATATCTACACACCTTACATAATCCTCTGCAGTCAGAAATAAAGAGGCTGCCTTGTACTGTCACCCTGCTGCAGGCACCCTGCCTATCAGCCACCACACAACTTACCCAAACCCCACAACCTCTCAAGGCTTTTTAGACTGTCTACTTTGTTCTGCTGGGCACGGAGGAAAACACCCTCATTTCACACTAGAGCAGAAGGGTTTCAGTGCTTTGCCTCCATATTGATCTTGACTGCAGACTGCCAAACCAGCTAACGCAGCCAGAGCAGGGCAGATTTTTTCACAAATCGTAATGGTCAAGATTCTAGAGCTGCTGATTTCCTGTTATAGGAAGTAGCAGCTCTGGCAAAAGAATCCCCAAGGCAAAATGTTTAGTGTTCCAACGTGTAAGCTCTAACAGCCTTTGTTCTTCCCTTTCCTTACAGTCATTACTTCTTTCTTCCCCTCTTTCTGAATCCTGCAGCTTCCACTGAAAGGTACAAATGCCAGCTCAAATCTAAGTACTTTTGGTTTTTTCAGATGAGAAAAATATATATCCTTCATCCACTGCTTTGAGTCAAAAGCAGTCAACCCTCAGGAGCTGATGCACTGCCCATCCGGTTTCCTACTCTTACTTCATTACTGCACATTATTGTAGCTCATGCCACTAATAAAGCCACTGAAGCTCCATCAGACCTCTAAAACATGCCTGTCCACTTGGCCACGGCAAAATCCTCCCTGGGTTACACAGATCAAGAAATACCATCCACGCTCTTTATTCTCCATTGCTTTCTGTGGAGGCTGTAAAGTACACATTTAACCCTGCAGACCTCACACAGGAGTCAGCATCTGGGGTTACTCAGACGTGGCCAAACCAGCAACCTCCAAAAATCAGGCAGCAAACGCTCACCGTGCAACACTGTAGCAGCACAGAACCCTTTGCTGCCATGCGGTCCGCAACTGATGACTGTCACTCAGAGGCCTATTCCCCATCGCTACACGGTGAAAACTGCTTTATCTGGATAAAGGATATTTCACTGAAAGCACTGTATTTAGCCAAGGTGTCAGTAAGTCTTTACAAATAACAGCTTTAATCCTATTAAAACTTTACCAACACTTAAACAATTGTCTCCTTGCTACTGTGCCAAGTGTGCATCGGCAGCCAGGTCCACTTCTCACATACATGTACTCTCATGCTACTGTTACATTCACACCCAAGCCGCCACATCTCACCTTGTGAACCTTGACCTCTGAAAGGTTTTTTTAGCCAGTGCTCAGTTACTGCCACAGATGCATTACTTCTGCAAACATGAAAGGGTTAAAGGCAGCCCCAGTCAATAGGCCTACAAGGAGAAGGAAAAAAAACAGAGAAGGGAAAAAGGAAAGCGGGTATGCCTTACAGCATCTCTGCAATGCTTTTATGCACAATTCTGCAACAACATTGTTTCCTTCTGGCCTTACAGAAAGGCACATCAGCCTCCCCCCCCGCCCCCAGCGCCTCCTAAGAAAAAGACAAGACAGTCCCCTGTAAATAAAACAGCATGCAAAGCAGCATTCTTCAGTCACAAGCACAGCTACAATTACAAATCATTCATTTTATTTAGTTTAGTTTTAAAATAGACTGCACAACCGGTGTCCCACCCTTGCAAAGCACAAATATTTTAATAAGGGTCATAAATCTCAGCTCTTGCCCATTCCTTAAGCATAAAAAGGCATGAAAAGCCAAAGTCATCTCAGTTACTGCAAATATGTACATTCATATACAGAATCCTTTATGACTACATTAGCCACATACCAGTGCTGTGTGTCTAAAGTGTGCATTCACATACTGTTTTGGGATGGTATCTTTCTGCAAGCTCCTCTGCTTTTGGCTGCCATGAAGGGAGGAAGCTATCCCACTGTAGTAGCTCAGTGACTGCATTGTGTTCAGAGCTGATCTGCCTCAAACCAGTTCCAGCCGGTTCTGGTCACCCTACATAAAAAGCTATGGCAACCCTCGCTGAGTTGCCAAAAAGTCCCTGAAAATCGCAAGGGCTCTTTTTTTTCTGTGGTAGTGGGGCTGCCAGCAGCCCCGTGCCCCTGCTCCCCTCGCCCCAGCCCACGCAGCCCCCTTGGTCCCCAGTGCCACCCCACACGCTCCCTTCCTCTCCTCCCCCACTTACCTCCCACAACCTGGCTGAAAGCTGTGTGTGTGTGCGTGCCTGTCTGTAGCTAACAAAGAGCCCGCAATAAAAATCCTCATAGGATCTCTTGCAGCACCAGGCAGGCTCGGCCACAGCACCGGGAGCAGGGCTGCTAACCCAGGGCAGCCCCCCCACCCTGCTCCCCACAGCACAAGGGCTGGCTGCTCGGCAGCGTCACATCTGCCCGCTCATGCCCACGGCCGTGGGGTGGCCAGGCAGGGTCTTCTCCCGGTCGGCCGCCCTCCCCATTCCTCACTGCATCTGGGGCCGCCCAGGCGGCATTTTCCCTGCTGCACGGCGCTGCCACAAAGATTCCTGCAGGCGCACCGCCCTCCCCTCCAGAAACCATTTCCGCAGCAGCGAGATGCCTGCAAAGCCCTTCCTTCGCCCCCTCCTCGCAGCAGAGCCGGCCGCTGCCTTTATCCTTTATTTTCTTTCTTTTTATTTGGCTATCCAACTGTCCTTGAGGCACTGGGAAGCAGCAAGCTGCAGACCCGCGCCTGGCCTCCCCCCGCCGCCTTCCCACACCCAGGGCTGCGGGGGAGGCCAGGACACGGTCTGCGCAGCCTGCCTGCTCCCAGCCTGCAAAGATGGCTGCTGCCTGCTGCCTGCTGCCTGCTGCCTGCAGCCTGCTGCTGCAGCCGTGCGCTCGCTCCCACTCGCTTCCCTGGGGCCGTGTCTCGCCGGGGCCGCAGCTCCCTGCGGGGCCAGGGTCCCTCCAGAGCAGGGCTCCGTGCCCACCTGCGCCCCTGACGCTTCTGCTCCTGGCCCGCTCCCCCTTCTTCCTCTGCCACCCAGGGCCTTTCTCCTGCACGGCTGACAGTCACCCCGCATCGAGACATCGCTCACCCCGCTCCTGTGTTGGCTACTCACCCTTGCACTGGCCACACCAGTAACTACCTCCGCCTACGCGCCAAGCCCCATCCTCTCCGGGGTCTGCCGTGCGAGGGCTCTTCAGCAAGGCTCTCCTGCAAGCCAGCTGCCACGCCAGGCTATACCAAGCAGCCCCTCTGCTCTCCGGGCTGCACCTGTAACTGTTAGCAGAGGTCTCGGGCACAACCCTTCACCCCCCCTTCCCCTGCGGAGAGAGCTGAGCTCTGGCACTTTCTCCACATCCCTCATCCCCACCCCGTTCTGGGGAAAGCGACCATGCTCTTCCGCTGCCTCAGCCCGTCTCCCCCGTGCCGGCGGCTGCAGCCGGCCCTCCCTCAGCCCCGCGGCCCGGGTGGGCTGCTCCCGCCTCTGCGGGCCGCCGTGGCCCCAGGCACCTCGCTGGCGGACCGCGGCCCCCTCCCTGCAGCGCGGCGCCCGCGCCCCCCGCCCCCCGCCGGGCCCGCTCGCTGCCCGGCCCGGGGTCGGCCCTACCGGAGCGGGCCCCGCCGAGCCCCGGGCGGGAGGAACCGTCCGCGCTACGTGCGGGGGACTCCCAGGCAGGGGAGGCCGCGGCCCCTGCGGCTGCGGGAGAGCGGCCGCGTCCGAGCGATGCCCGGCCCCCCCCTCCCCCGGCCCCGCGCCGGCTCGGCTCGGCTCGGCTCGAAGCCGCCGGCCCTGGCAGCCGCCGTGCCCGGGTGCCGGCGGGGCTCCGGCAGCCGCCGCCCTCGCAGCGCCCCGGGAGCAGCAGGCCCGGCAGGCCGCTCCGCCGCAGCCCGCCCGCCGCGGGGCCTGCGCGCGGCCGAGGCGGGGGCCGGGGCCGAGCCGGGCCGCGGGAAGGCGACCCCCACCGCATGCAAAGCCCCGCACCCCCACGCAAACACACCTGCTGCGGGCCCGCGGCCCGGCCGCGCCTGCTCCGGCCGGCGGCCTCAGGCGGCCATGGCTAGGGTCCGCGCCGCCTCGGCCGCCCGCGGAGCGGCCTGGCTAAGAGATGGTGGAACATAATGGCAGGGAGGCTCTGCCGGGACTGAGGAGAAGGCGGGGGTGGGGGTGCCTCGGCTTGCACAGATGGGGGAGACGCTCCCGTGTGATTCCGTGTGAAACGGCTCCCTGGAGTGTGCCGGGGGCGGGGAGGGCTGCCGCTGCCTCCGAGCGCTCCGCGGGCAGGCGCTGGGGCCGGCCGGGTCGCGGCCTCCCGCGGCCCGGGCAGCGTGCGGGGGTTCCCCGCTCGGCCGCCCAGCCCGGGCAATCCGGCCGCGAGAGGAGGCGAGCGGCGCCTGGGCAGGGCGGCCCCGCTGCCAACCCCTCCCCGGGGCTTCCCCGCGGCAGGGAGCCTCGGTCTGGCCGCACGGGAGGCCCCGGCCCCGGGGCGCGAGGCTGCAGGGGCCGGGCCGCGCCCCCGCGCTCGCCCCCGCGCTCGCCCCGGCCGCGGCAGGCAGCCCTGCGCCCTGGGCACAGGAGGTTTCGCCGCGTGCCGGGAGCTGAGCCCCCAGGCGCTGCAGGCGGATCTGCGGGGCCGAGAGGGGTGGCACTCTCCGTGCAGCAGCGGCGCCGCCGCCGCTCGTGTTTCGGTTCTCAGTCAACAAAGGGGAACAGCAAGCGCGCCGTCGGCTCGGCCGCTCTGCTGCTGCTGCAGCGCGGCCCGGCGAGCAGGCTGCCCTGGGAGCTCGGGGGGCCAGGTGCTGCCCTGGGAGCTCGGGGGGCCAGGGGCTGCCCTGGCCGCCGGGGCAGGTGTGGCTGCCGGGCCTCGGCAGGGGGTCACCATTCCCACCGAGCACCTCAGGGACGTGAACCATCCCAGCACTTGGCAACCCGTGACAAATCTCGGCATGGGACTTTGCCCTCTTTTGATGCTATTGTGCCTCGTGCAATAAAAGATGCTTACCGATAGCTCAGCGACAGGGGTCAAGGGAAGGGGGCTGGACGCCGTTCAGTGGTGTCCAGGCAAAAACTGGAACCCGAGAGGTTCCATCTGAACGTGCGAGGCTGCCAAAGCGCTGGGCCAGGCTGCCCGCAGAGGTTGCAGACTCTCCTCCTCTGGAGAGATTCTGAACAGCTGCACACTGTGATCCTGGGCAGCCTGGTCTCAGTGACCCTCCTGTAGCAGGAGGGCTGGACGGGATGATCTCCAGAGGTCCCTTCCAATCCCCACCAGTCTGTGATCCTGTGAACGTGAAATGATCACATCCTTCCTGAAGGCCGCTTGGTGGTTTTGGCCATCACCTCTTGTGACAGGCTGGATTGGGTAGCAGCCTTTTGTTTGCTAGGAAGCAACCTGGTGTCGGTGCCATTGTTACAGGCTTTAAGAGGAATTTTCTTCCCTTTCTGCCACGGAGCAGCATCTGTCACAAGTGTGCAACATTATTTCTAGAGTGTAAGTTTCACACGTGAGTCACGTCCTTGGGTCATGCGAACACGTAACACACGCGTTTATGTTCTGAGCTGGCTTTTCTGTGGGCTGTGTGGGCACTAACTATAGATCCTGGTTGCAGTTAGGACGTTACAAAGGCCACTGCATTGTCCTGTGGAGGAGGACGCCCCGCTGGGAGCTGTGCTGCTGGGACTGACGCGGCAGGCTCAGGCCCCGACCGCTTGCATGCCAGCACGTGGACTTCTGCAGGGACAAAGTCCAACTTGTTCCACTTAACCACCCGCAAACCGGGCAGCTGCGCAGCATTCGGATACGGCACATCGATGTGGGCATTGCTAGAGGAATGTATCTGTGCTCTGCGCCGGTCTTTGCCGCTCAAGAAGGGCCGTGAGCTTCGGCTCGCACAACCTGCACACAACCTGTAGAATTAGACCACGGTATCCCTAGCACCTACTCACACCAGTGAGCTGATTTGACCAGAGAGAACTGCAGCCCCGTCCCTTGCACTGCACTGCCCTGGTCAGCTGGCACACCGCTATGGGGAAGACGGCCGCTGCCTCGGTGATATTAATATCTGAAATGTTAATTGAGTTCACAGTTTATAGATGGCATAAAGGTCCTGGTGCCTGCTGCCTTTCAGGCAGGGTTACTTAGGTTTCCTTCTAGCCAGGTGTTCTTGACATTTCCATGGCAGAAGTCTGTCAGCACAAGTGACTTTCAAAACCTGAAATGAAGAACATTTTAAGTATCATTTCTGAGCAGTGCCAGGCCGGCAGCTCTTCTCCACCCGGCTTGTTGGTTCCTATGCACAAAATAAGGGGCAGTTGCCATGCAAGTGTCCCTACAGTGTCGCTTCCTTGTGAGGCCAGTGGTGGGTTTAGGTTCCTCCAGCATTTCCAGAGATGGGAACTGGAGTCCTTTGCTTCATCTGTTTCAGCAGCTGGGGCTGTACCGGGATGTATTGGATGTAGTGGATTAGGACAGGTCTGGTTGCCAGCAACTGCTGAGTCTCTGCTCTTGCTTCCATCTGAAAGCACTTCCTTACCATGTTGCAGCTGGCTAGAAGCTCCATGGCAGCATACAGAGATGATAACCCAGGTTAGACTAGGACGTGCTGTTCTCTGTCAGATGACGAGTGACCAAAACAGAGGTCCTCTTGCTTTTCCACAATCAGTGGTGGAAGAAATTACTGTTTTCTCCATTGGCTCTGCAGCAGCCAGGGCAAAACCTCTGGCACTGCTATCCTCACAGGGGACAGTCTCAGTCAGGACAGGTGGAACCACCACTGTATTCCACCCACTTGGACTCCAGAACAGCCCTGAGGATGGGATGTCCTGGTGACCTGTGCTGACAGAGCAGGGAGGTGATGTTTCATCCTCCAGGAACCCAGGAGTCTTTAGCCCCACCTTTCTCTTTCCTGAAGAAGGACCTCTAGTAGAGCCTACTGTTACTTCTCAGCAGTCAGCAGGGGCTGCCGCCAATTTGAAACACTTTCTCTTTGTTGCTGCAGGGAATGCTGAATGTGTGTGTGGCAACAACTTCTTAACTGGTTAACTTCGTAAGGATTTTAAGGGTCTTGAAATCCAGAGCTCTAAACCATGGCATATTCATCCCACACTTTCTGTGCAGGAATCTGTTTTAACTGTATGAAACATAAATAACTACAAGTACAGCTTACATAAACAGCTAAACCCACAGCTTTTACACACTGACATGTGCTGGGGCCGAGGGTGAATGTGGAAGTGGGCTGGCGCGGTACAAAGTGGAGTAAATGATGCTCCTATTGTCCTCTCTCTGTTGGTTTGACTCAGTAACAAAGCATTTCCTTCCTGGCCAGTAAATATCCTTACCTTAAGCAAGAAGAGTCAAGTGCCGATTCCATATTCCCGCTTACAAATCGCTGTTTCAGATTCACAGCTTTACAACGTTGGCAAAACCCTGTGTGTTACTTCAGTTGCCTTCTTAGGCTTCCTGTATCATCTTACCTACAGGAGCAGAGCAGAAGCCTGTCCTTCTTGCTTTGGAAGGCTTGTGTTTGTCTTTGTCTCGGTTTGGTACGCCGTGGTTCTTTAAGCACTGCGTTTGAGCCTTCAACATTAAAAATAGCTTATTTTTCAGATGCTGCTGCTACTATTCTCTAGATATTTTCTTGGGAAAAAAAATACCAGTTTCCCTTCCTGGTTATTTCTAGATTAAAATGAGTCTCTGATTATATTTTAGACTAAAAGCTTTATGACTGCTCTTAGAAAGATAAGAGGTCTCATCTGAGGTATGATGAAAGACCCTCATAGGGAGAAAGCTATAACCATCCTCGAAATACATCCTCACATAAGCAAAAGTTCACATCTAGGATTAATTTGGATGGAAGACGTCTCCCATTCTAGTAAACAGACACACAGACATTTGCAACCACTTCTCAAAAGATAAATTTGCCCTGTTGAGACAGCTTCTAGCCTGACAGCACACTGAAACCCACATCTGTACTGTGATACACTTAAGGAAGTGCTACAGCATTGTGGCACCTGGCCATCTGGTGGGCTCCAGAGCTCCAGCTTCTAGCCAAGACTTGACCTGCTGGCAGATGGGGCAGTTGAAATTCACCCAATTCTCACTCCAGATCCCTGGATCTAACCTGTGCTGCCCCAAGCTCTGCTGTGAGGGTCTTTCTGCTGCCCTACACCCGCGGCTCTTGGGCGGTGTCCGTGTGGCAGGAATGCTCTTCTGCCTGCACAAGTCCAAAGGGCAGAAAGGGAGTATCTGAGAAGCAGTGAGGTATCAGGGAGGAAGGGCAGAAAGTGAAGGAGATGCATTCCTCACTGGAAAAGTTCCATGGGTGGGAGGTGTGCGGGTGTGTGGGCAGGAGCAGCACCAGGGGCGGCACAGATGAAAGCGGTTTGCCCAGCAGCACGGGAGAGCACTGCAGACGGCCAGAGCAGGACCTGGGTTTTCCCAGGCATCACCTCACAAGCTCAGTCTTACCCTGTGCCACCAGCAAGTTACACAACAGCCCCGCACGCATACTGCAGATTGTGAGGCTAATGGATCCTCCCACGAGCACCACGGTCTTTTTCCGCTTGCAAACACCTTCCGAGCACTGGGCTGGGAAGCCTCAGTCAGCTTTCTCTCCATGCATCAGCCACCTGCGTGATTAACATCCAGTGTAACAAAGCTCATCAGCCCGGGACACTGAAAAATGGCTGCTTTGTTCCCGTAACATGCCATATGCACTGGGTTTTTTCCTTCCTCCTCCTGATATTTATTCAAGTATACAAGGATCATTTCTGAATTATTCATCATCTGAGATGCGATTAGACTGTGCCTGTGCTGGCTCCTACTGCTTAATGAATGAGCCATTAGCCTTTTGCAGATGGTGCTATCAACAGCTATTCGAGTGCTGTGTGTTCACCTGCATTTACACAGCACTGAGTGAGAGGCTAGAGCCGAACCTAAGCACAGGGCTGGGAGGTGATTTTTTTTACTGTAATATCTGCTATCATGTCATGCACAACACTCCCTGGCTCACCTGCCGTCAGAGTCCACAGGCTGGCATCGTGAGGCTCTACTATAGGAGTTAGAAGTGAAGTTTCCACAGGGCACCTCCCGAGGCTGTCTGTATCTTCTCCTACAGGGACAGGAAGTACTTTTGCACCACTCAAATTCTAGTTTTCTCAGCACAGAAAATATTTGTGTATTTGAGTGTACATCCTACCAAGCCACTCCAAGCAACGAAGTACCTAAAAGGAAAATGCCGGCAGTTACGGCTACGGCGACTACAGACATGCTGTCTTTCTACACCAGTGTGTCCTGCTAGGCTTGGCCTCTGCTGCCATTTCAGAGCCACAGCAAATCTGCACAAGCAGAGGCCAACATCAGCTGTGTGCTCCTGTTTTTCCTGCTCAAGTTTGAAAGCACAAAGTGAAAGAGGATGCTGTGCTAGGTAGGCCAAGCAGTGGACTGAGGAGAGGTGTAACTGGCACAGGTGCATCCTTGCTTTGGGAAGGACTTTGGCAGATGTTGGAAGACTTTATCAGGTGAGCTGGGGAATGCTGCATAGCTCCTAGTGCCAATAAGCTTCAGAAATTCAACCCAGGCCAGGCAGCCTGCTTGTACATGCCTGCTTGGCAGGATTCCCGCCGCTGCCCTTAGGGCCAGGCAGTCTGGCACAGAGAAGATGCCTTGAGACATGCAGCCACCCACTGTCACCAGCAGCAAGGTGTGCCTGCCCCTCTGCAGGGGGGTTTGACCAGACACTCAGTACTGGCAGCAGCAGCAGTGCTTCTACTTCTGCCTTTCTATAGCTTACCCCATGAGACTGAATAAGTAGGTGATAAAATGAGGGTAAAGGGGAGTGCCAAACATCCCAAGCCGGACTGTGAACAAGTCATCAGAAGATGCTAGCAGCCTGTTAATCAACTCGCAGCTGCAAGAAGCTCTGTTAGGTGCAGGACTGTGGTTTTTCTACTGCTTTTCTTTTGGCAATGCTGTCCTTGGGGCCGAGCAGCTTAGGCTGTGTTGCTGGTTTCAAGCTGTGCTTGATGTTCTTCCCACAACTGAAGTAGAAATAAAACTAAAATAAAGGTGGCGTGCTGCGTCGCAGCTGGCACAGCCTGGGAGCCTTTCAAGCAATCCCAGACCTCGGTGCTGGACCTTGGTATCTCCTGCTGGAGGAAGGACATCTGATTTGCCACCACCAAAGGCTACCAAAGATGAGTCAGGATTCCATTTAGTTTGTGTAACAACATAACCTTTGTATTGGAAAAAGAATAATCTCTACTGGACACCCTCCCAGCAGCGCAGCGATTAGCAAACTGCTGCCCAGTCCGGGGCTGGGTTTTGGCGTCTGGGGATCTCAGCTGCGTGGGAGCTGCAGCGCCGCGTGGCACAGCAGCGGGGGGTCAGGGACGGCAGGAGGGGGCTCGGGTGGAGGAAAACAGCAGAAACTCAGCGTCAGGAAAGTTTCTTGGCAGGGAAGTGTATGGAGTTGTGTGAAAAGCCTTCCAGGAGCAGTAAACAGGCACCCAAACCCTGTGATGGGTCCAATCCAACCCAGAAATACCCTTGACCAAAACTTCTGCTAAGATTCGGGAGAAACACACAGTTTGCATTTGAGTGTTAAATACTGAGCATGTGGAGTGGAACCCCCAGAGTAAATCCAGAGCATTGGACATATTGGCAAGATCCTGCTTATGTTAAACAGTTAATAATAACAACAATAATAAAAACCCCCAGAAGTCAAGCCCCTTACCAGTTTGCTCTTACATCACTTCCTCTACTGAATCTTTTCAGGAAATGAGGAGGTGCCTCAACTCCTCAAACTGCTGTCCTGACTGTTGAGAGCTCTGCTTAATTCCCTGCCTTTGGCACAGGGGGCAAAGCATTCCTCCCTAGCAAAGTCAAATGCTATTACTGTCCTTTCAGATTGCAAATGCTGCTGCCTGTGCACCAAGCAGCACTGAGCAGGAGCCGAGCTGGCCCCTGTGCTGCCCTGCCCAGCACCCTGGCCTGGAGGGGAGCCTGCATCCATCTCTGCTTCTTCTGTAGACGCTTCTGAGGACGTGTCCATGGCCCTCACCCAGAGGAAGGTGCTGAGACTGTTTTGGTTTGTTTCACATGAAAAATACAGACACGGGGTGGTTATCTCAGTGGCAAGGGTCTGCCTGTGGGATGTGAAATGGGGTGGCAGCACCCACACCCCGAGCTGGTCACCTCCCCATAAACTGGGCCTGCTTCTCCCATGCAACCTGACGGCTGAGCACTGTCCAGTGCTGGTACTGGTGACAATAGGAGGCCCTGATTAGATTGTGTTAATGGCTGGCTGCTCAGGGAGATTACAGACATGGGAGGGCATCTGCTCCTCAGCACCTGCATGCATTGTCTGGGGGGGTCTAATCCACCATTTCCAGACCCGGGGTCTCTTGCCTCTGTCCCCTCGCCTCTCAGAAATGATGCTCCACATGCCCACAGCTCCCTCACCAGTGCTGCCTGCACCGTGGGCTCAACAGCCGTGGCTTCACCCCAGCCCCCATACTGCCGCCTTCTGGGCTGCTGGGTGTGACCTAGGGGCAGGAGATGCTGTCGCCCTGGGAGCAGTGGCCCTGAGGACACTCTGGAAGGGTCTGTCTGTGCAAAGACCTCCTGTTCATGGTATTTTAGAGCCACAGAAGCATTTAGGTGGGAGAAGATCTTTAATATCAGAGTCGTTTTAGTGGAACTGCAGTTCTTAAAAGCACTCCTCACACAGCACGACCCTCCCAGTAGACGCCGCAGAAGCGATGCTGGGGGATGGAGCTGGGGACAGGGAGCTGCAGCAGAACGTTGACATCTGGTGGCTGCTCCAGCCAAGCGCTGTCAGGTGGCCACAGGCCGGGAGAGGGCCTCCAGCCTCCTGTCCAAGAGGATTTAGCAGTAGAGCTGAAGAATTAAAGAGAAAGAATCACAACTTTACTCTGTGTGTCTGGGGCTCCTCCTGCACCTGGAGGAATACCAGAACTAGAGTTTCTGCTAGCGGGACTTGACAGAGTCATCCCCAGCCTCAGCAGGCACTGTGTTGAACTGCACCCGTGGGACCTCAGCACAAGCAGTGCCTTCATCTGACCCACAGCTGACCCGGGGCTGGCAGGAGGGGGCACTTCAAAGCCCTTTATGATTTTGGGAGATAACATATCTTCACAGCCTTATCTTTTATCGAAATGTCCATTAGATAGAGAAAAGTTATTCCATGAGCAAGTTACAGCACAGCAAACAGCAAAGCCTGACCTAAACCCCGTTCAGGTTGCCATGCCAGTGGGCCAGGTTCAAATGCCAGGGTACAGCACAAGCCCAACGCACAGGGAACGGCCGGGCTTCAGATGAGGCAAAAGAGGACATTTTGCACTGCAGGCAGGCAGATCATCATCGGGGCAGCAAGGGCAGCTGCTGAGCATCATCTCTCTACTCACTACACTTCAGATCACTGCTTAGAGCTGTCCAGAAATGTCCATCTTGCATTAGCAAAACCAGCTGCAGTGCATCAGAATTCCAACGGCACCTCCTGCACCTCATAGATGCCATAGTGTGAACATCCTCCGATCTGGCAGGCAGATGGAGTTTATCAGGCAATATTACACCAGCAGATGCTCCTACCTAGTTATCTTTGCTCAGTCTGGGAAGAAATGGAGGAGCAAGGCAGGAAAACATGTTTTCTTACAGAGCCACCATCTGCTAATTTGAGAAGCCGCTGTCACTGATGACTCAGCATCACTTGTAGATGTAAAAATATTGCTAATATCATTCTCAAGACAACTATTCTTATATTTTAACTTTATTGCAACTACTGACTAGCACCAAGACGAGAGCACTAAGAAAATATTGTCACTGATGAGTCTCAGAGGAAAATAACTTTAAATAGAACTAGCTGGGAAAGAGCTGTCACTTCTCTTGGGAACCTTCAGATAACAAACCTGGCTTTTAGTCTTCTCTCCCAGCAGGCCAGGTTCCACTGCAGCCTGCTAAGGGCAAAGGGTGCCCCAAGAAACATGGATTGAGCAGCCCACCTGATGGAGGGCAACTCCTTACAGCAGCGTGCCTGCGCCCAGCAGCTGCACGCCGCTGCTGTCCCCCTAGCGAGCGTGTGGCTGCACCGACCAACGCTACCCGAGCTGTCTAACCACATGCCTTTTGTGGAAGACAGCAGAGCTGCAGAGCACTGCAGACCAGAGCCTAAGAGCTTTCCTTGTCAACTGCTGCAGTTTCCAAAGTCCTTTTCAGATGGGAATATCTCCAGACAGAGAGAAGGATGCTCTGGAACACGCTGCCACTCCTTGCCACAGCAGGGCGCCCATTCATGCCTCCTCCACAGCCCTGGCAACCCAGCACAAGTGCAGCACCGGCCGGCAGCAACTTGGGCCTGGGCTGCACGAGCCTCCTGCCACACAGGAGGGCTTGCCAGAGAACTGGAAACAGACTTTGTGTTCAGCCTGAAGCACTCTCCCCCTTTCCTGAAGTTAGCTTTTGGGAAGATGTTAATGACAGCGTTTTGTCACTGGGCAGAAGCATTACGGCTGGAGAAAGAACCTCAGAGACCTTGGAAACTCAGCAGATGAAGAGAGCATCTAAAGGAGTCCCAGGGCTGCTCAAACCAACCATGCTGCTGCTTGCTAAATCCACGAATGCTCAGGCAGCAGGAAGGTGAGGTGCACAGATGTGGATCCTGTAAAAGGAGAGCAATTTAAACACCTCTGATACACAACATCTCGTACTATAGCTCACAGGATGACAGAAATGCTGCAGGTTTAAGCCAGTGGAGACCACACGTACGTGCACACCCAGCTCTGCTTTCCAAACAGACTTGGTGCACTCACAGGAGTGTTTCTTTCACTCACCTTTCTGGTAACCATGCAGTGCTGCAGGCAGGGCTCTCCTGCTGTGCCCCACAAAAGCCACTTTCCAGCAAGCAGGTGGGCCTGGCACTGGCACCGGCACCTCAGTGCCTCCCACGGACAGTACTCACTGTGGGGTTAGTGCTCAGCACCTGCCCCTCTGAGGGCAACCTCAGGAAAAGCCCCGGGGGGGAACCTGAGGAGATGGCTGTGACCTGTGACCTACCATGACCTCAGCCCAAGATCAGAGCACTTCCAGGGAGAGGCAGTACCAGATCAGTTATTCTTTAACAGGTTGAAGACTTTTCATACGAATTGCAGCTGCCCTTGACAGATGAAAGCAGGGTGCTGGCAACTGACTGGCTCTGTCTGAGGAAGGGCTGGGGAAGTCCTAGGCACTTCCCCTGCATCTGCTGCAGATGCAGGTGCGGAGGCTGGTCGCTGTGGTAACACCCACCCACACGGATCCTGCTCTCCTGCTCACTGTGTGTGGCAGCAACAAGGACGGGAGACAGCTTGCTTTGGTTGGTTGGGGTTTTTGTTAATTAGCTCTTAAGATAGGCCTGGTATGACTACCCTGTAGCAGTGCTGCCACAGAGATTAACTAACTGCTTGTTTTCCAGACCACGGAGGTGTTACTCATTCCCAGACTGTTGCAATCACTGAACTCCAAAAAACAAACCTAAAAACAAAAGGCAACCAACCAAACCAACAAATCCCAAACTCTCCAAATTACCAAGCCCTCCTCCCCACCTGATAGCCTATAAACCTCTCCAGTTCCCAGCAAGCAGCCTGGATCTCAAAATGCCACCCCCCACAAAGGCAGCAGCTCCTACTCTGCCTGAATTAAAATTCTGTGCAAGGAAAGAGCACTGCTGGAACTTTCTGCTTAGCACAGTCAGGAATATGTGTCAAGGTGAACTCAGCCCTGAAGCCTCATGCCTGTGAGAGCTGCCAAAACTGTTAATTAGCTGACAGAATGAGGAAAGTAGAATAGAATAGAATAGAATAGAATAAACCAGGTTGGAAGAGACCTTCAAGATCATCACGTCCAACCTATCATCCAACACCACCCAATCAACTAACCCCTGGCACCAAGCACCCTGTCAAGTCTCCTCCTGAACACCTCCAGTGACGGCGACTCCACCACCTCCCCGGGCAGCCCATTCCAATGGGCAATCACTCTCTCCGTGTAAAACTTCCTCCTGACCTCCAGCCTGAACTTCCCCTGGTGCAGCCTGAGACTGTGTCCTCTTGTCCTGGTGCTGGCTGCCTGGGAGAAGAGACCAACCTCTGCCTGTTTACAACCCCCCTTCAGGTAGTTGTAGAGAGAAGTAGTTGATGCATGAGCAGTAACTACAGAGGTAATAAAAAGCTAGCCTTGAAATACAGCAGTGAAGAGTTAGAGTGCAGATGGGCTTCTGCAGCTTGAGACAGCCTAAGGACTCTCGAGGTGAAAGGCTGTTTTACTGAGGCAGTAGCTTACAGAGCTTTGTGGAGTTACAGAAGGTAAATCCACTCCTACTGCTTCTCTGGAAGATGTGTCTCCAGTCCAGCAGGAACTGTGGTTTGACTAGACTGCAAAAGTGTTGAGGATTGGCACAAGGAAAAAGGACATGAGTCCCAGGAACACCTGTGCAATTCAGGCCTTGAAGGATTTTCTGTTGAAAATACAGCAGTGGAGTAGGAGTTGTGGAAAAGTGCTGACTGCCTGGTATGCCCAGGTCAAGCTGCCCCTGAGAAGAGACAACCAAGGTAAGGAGTAGGCGAGATCTGGGAAGAAGAGGAACTAGACTGAGTAGAAAAAAAACCCCAGAGCTGTGAAATAAACAAATGTAACCTTTTAGAAAGAAGCCAATAGTGTGTGTTCAATTAGAACAGAATTACCTATGCATAAGACTATAAATAATGCAGTGTGGAACAATAACGTTGGATGATTTCTGTCACTCACATTGAGTCGTGTCGTCCCTGTCTGCGTTCCCATCACACACGGAGGTGGCTTGGGCAAGAGAAGCAATACCTCCTGCTGTTCCAGTAGCTTCATTTTGAGAGCCATAATAATGCTTCCTCCTGGGCAAAGAGAACTTGAAAATCTCCACTGAGATTTTTCACTGAGAACCTGAAAGACTCCACCCGAGCTAGAGTGAGGATAAAACTTAACTCATGGTGCGTTCCCAGTCTCACTGTTAGGTAAGAAGGTCACTGGTTCCCCTGACCTCTGGTGGTGAACAGTGCAATCCAGGAACACCAGCTGAGCATCTCGACCACGAGCAGGTTTCAGATCTGCATATGGGCCAAAGGGAACTGATGCCTCTTGCACTTCACCCTTAACACCAGAGATTAAAACAGCTAAAGCAGTTCCTAAAGGCAGTGATGCAATATGAAAATGCCTTTACATGATTATTCCCTTGTTGAGGAGGGCTTAGAGAGTTTTCCTCCACAGACCCTTCTGCCACAGGTAGCTGTCAGCGATGTGCATGGGTACCTCTCCAACCTTGACAGCTCTGTGATGCTCTCTTCACTATGTTCACACAGTTACATTTCAAGCATCCTGGGTAAAGACCCTCAAAGGTGAACCAGCTCCTGTCCAGGCTGACAGACTGTGCACCATCAGACCATGCTCCAAACCCAGAACTAACCAATGCACACCAGAGCTCTCTGGCAGCAGAAACTCCACTAGCTCTGACCAACATTCCACTGTCAGTTCAAACCCTGCCAGGGGGCAGGTACTCACCCACCAGCCTGCTGCTCCTGTGCCATGAAGGAGGGCACCTGCAAACAGACAAGCAGTCAATGCATTCCCCTGCCTTTCCCTGGGCATCTTCCAAGCTGTAATAATTGGATCCTTTCTCAGTCCCCATTCCCAAGTACCACTGGAACTCCTCTGGAAACCTTTGAGAGGCGCTGGAGAAGGATCACTCTGGATAAGCCAGCAGCAGAGTTCAGACATCAGAAGTCAGAGCTACATAAAAGCAATCAACCACCCATTGCAGTGGACAGCTGGAGAAACTTCTGTAGGCCCTGGCTGTACATATAATGAACTTAAGCTAAGCTCAGGATTCAGATTGTCCTTCTTTTTTATTAAAGCAATTAGTTTATTTCTGTAATGAAGTTCTGTGAGCTTTAACCTGGAGGTGCAGGGGTGTATCCTTTTGTGGATACAGTCAGAAACAGAGCAGGCTTTGGTACAGCTCAGAGAATGGTGAAAAAGTGTTAGATAAATGCTACAGCACTAGACCGTGTCTCAGGGTGTCAGTTGCACAAGACAGTCGATGCACAGGCACACCTCATTCATCAATAAACATTTCACTGCTGAATACTCTCCAGGAGAAAATCTGCAGCTCAAGCTCAGCTGTGGATTAAAGCAAAGCCTTTGTTCTGGAAACAACCCCATTAATTCCCATGGACAAAGAGCCACCTTTACCAACATGAAGTCATTTGGCCTGGGAAACAGCTGGGTAGGTTTTTGTTTGTTTGTTTTCCAAAGTTCCCACAGAACAGCAGCAGAAGTGCCCCCCCCACAGTTTTCCCTCCTCTTGCCCACTCGGTTGCAGCCTTCAGCACATCTTACAGTGTCACTAACAGACCATACTTCACTTGCCATCAACAGGCACTTCCCCCCCTTCCAGAACACGAAGATCACCGCCCCGGAGATCGGACCAGCCAGACTCGCGTGTGCTGCTCGAGAGACAGCCTGCCCTGAGGAGCGGGGCCTCTGCCCCCTCTGACGAGCTGTAGCTCTCTTGGATAAAGGGGAGGGAAAGGTCTGTTATCATTTGGGGGGCAATGGATTTTTGTTGGATTTTCTCACAGAGGATATGGAAGTTAATTTTCCTGCTTAATTCTGTCAGCAGTGATCCATGTTTATATGGTTTTGTATAGGATGAGCAATTTCCCTCTGAAAAGAGAAGATTTCCAGGCTACACATTTACAGCAAGCACAACTCAGTGGGTACTGAGAAGCAGCTGAAATGACCCAGGGCTTTACTATCTCAAGAGAAGCTCCTAACATCACAGACAGGATTTTACCACACTCATCTCCTAACAGGTACGCAGCTTCTGCCCAGCACTGCACAACTGCCTCCACGTGGCTGCCAGAGAACGCAACAGGGAACCTCAGGAGCTCAGGCTCTTCCCTGTATCAAAGTCAACTGGTAGGAGAACAAAACACAAATCATGCCTTTTTCCATCCTAAATGTATCAGTCTGGTGCAGTTTGACCTCTCAGATCCGAAGAATTTTCATCACCACCTCCCTCCCAGTACCACCTCTGGGCTCCCCAGTCCCCCTCTCCTGCGGCCCCAAACTCCAGAGGCCAGCTAAGCGGCGTGGAAGGTCCCATGCTCGGGGTCTGCTCTGAGCACACATCACAGCTGCTGCTTGGAGAACCTGAGGCGGTCAGAGAGAAGGAACTCCAGTTCGGCAGTGTCGTCAGTGGTCTCTACTGGTACATTACTCTCTCCCACAGGGGGAGAGCAATTCTGTACTTCATGTCTGGAAGCTAGTGTCTTTGAAGTCCCGTTGCAAGAACATGCCTCTGGTTGTCTGATGCTGTCTGAGCGAATGGGGTGTGGATGGTAAACTCCTGGGCAGGAGGTAGGTTGGCAGTGACTAAGGATGCAGTACTCATTTCTCACTGAACTTGTTTCTGTTTGATTAGGACAAGGCTCCTCAGCTGTGCAGCAGCTCCGGAGACAGTTACGGGTTTTGAATCCGTGGTGAAGGCCTAATTTAGCAATCAGGGGCTTCCCAACATCAACCTCCTTCCTTTCATCCAGCGTATCGTCCACTCCTGAATACTCGTAGTGCAAGCAAACAGTGAAGATCAAGTGTTCCTGCCAAGGGGGAAAACAGCAGGGAGAGGGAAAACCAGAAAGTTACACTTCCTCTCCAAACAAACAATAGAGGAAACACTCCAAGAGGCGCAGTCTACTGAGGAAGGAGACTCACTTCTCTAGGAGCTAAAGACACCTATTGGGCATGGCTTGCTTACTGAGGACCTCTTTTGGTTCATACCTGCTCACCTGATAAGTTGTTATTTCTAGAAGCACTTGGATTACACCAGCTGTCAAAAGCACTGCAGAAGAGACAGCAGGTGATGTCATGAGACAAAGATGCAGAGATAAACTTAACAGCGCCACAGCATGCTGAAACATGCCCAGGAGCACAGCTTGGAATGGAAGGAGACATGTAAAGACTAGAGGTTCCTTCCAACCCCTGCCATTCCGTGATGCTCTTCACATCTCCTCCTAATCACCCTGTGAGATGCAGCTCTGCCTCAGGCTATTTTCTTCTTGTACCACAGGGCCTGGCACATCCTCACAGTGTGCAGACAGATGAATTTCACAACAGTAAGCACCTCGCCAAAGTTCTGTATGGGCCTATTAAAACAAAGTGCCTTGCAGGATGACATCAGGCTTGCAGCAATTCCCTGGCTCCTGCTCCTCAACTAAGAAATTAAAGTCACCAAACTCTGCCACTAGCCATTTTGCCCTCCCAAGAACGTGGCACTTGCTATGCACACAGTACACAGCTGCAAGGCAACCTGCTTAATCCAAATCATCTGGAGCAGCGTGTGAGGAGCAAAGTGTATTAACCTTCAGCTTTTGCAGTGAGCTCAGCCTGGTGTAGAGGCA
Source organism: Melanerpes formicivorus (assembly GCF_026170545.1). NCBI lineage: Eukaryota > Metazoa > Chordata > Aves > Piciformes > Picidae > Melanerpes > Melanerpes formicivorus. Next base: position 287,070 of record NW_027142531.1, read on the forward strand.
GTGCTTGGGGAGGTCCTTCGATAACAAATAGCTTCCTGTTTCCTCAGGAGTTCCCTTATTGGCCTCTTTAGGATCCACATCCAGGTCCTGAAGCAAGAAAGAAATGACAACTTAAAGGTGCAGAATTCGTGGATCATGAAATAATTCTCAGTCTTTGCATGAAGTCCTTCCCAAAGGGAAGGAAAACAGCCTCGGAGCACTTGCAAAAGCTGCTGGACACTGTTAGCCACGGGCAGCAGGGCTTACATCCGAGCAGGTCACCCTTCCTGTCAAACAAGCTGGGCTTTCTTCAGGGCTGCTCTTTTTTTAACCTCATGTCTATGAAGTACAGCACAATTAACACCAACTCTGTGGGCTCAAAATTCAGGTACTGTGCACATTACCTCAAGTCTCTCCTTCGTAAAGCATCTCGGGTTTACCCTGTCTACACGAGATGTCTGCCCCATATCCTCTCTCACAGACATCACCAAAAGAGAGAGGGTTTCTGTCCCCAGAGAGCTTTCTATTTTACTCTTACTGTGATCAGCCGAGTAAGACCAACGGAACCACAGAGGACCACCCAGGTGCACAGAACCCTCAAGGTTCTTAGGGCAGCTATGCCCTTAGCTCACGGAGGAGCTACTGACTCCTGGAATTAAATAGAACAATACTTGATACCAGACAGTGAAAAAGAAAGGAGCCTCTGATAAAAGATCAGCCCAGGTTCACCTCGACGCGCTTACGTATCTGTTAAAAAGAGGCACTGTGAAATGAGCATGCACGTGTTTGCACAGACACCGACAGGTGAGACCCAGCTGTGACAGAAGATGGACAGAGCAGACAATTCCTAGCTTCAGCAGAGGGAGATCACCAGGGGCCCCCCAGGAAGCACTTACAAGGGCAAAGTCTGTGATGTAGGCTCTGCAAACTGCTACTTCGGGTGGCTTCTTCACTATTCGCATGTAGATGACCATGACGTTGGAGAACTCGGCTGCAAAGCCCAGCTGAATCTGAACACCACACCTGAACTCCAGGTACCTGCTCTCTGGGAGCTCTGCAGAGAAACACCACCTCATCACATTCTAGCCGAACCAGCACATGGGTACAGCTGAATCCTGAACTTGCCCGAGCTCTAGCGCTGCTCCTCCTGCCCTCTTCCCTCTCCCCTTCCCATCGGCCAGCAGGACCATCTAGAAGAAGGCTGTACCGTACCGTGAGCTTCGCCCCACTGTAGGTTCCGTGCCAGAGACCCTGCGGGAGACAGGGCCTGCTGAATGGGGTCAGTTAAAGCCCTTTTCTCGGACAGACTGCTGCGGATCTCCAAGGCTTGCTTGCCTTCGGTGAAGTGGCACTTGCCCATGTCTAAAGAGAAGATGCATCCATCAAAACCTTGCATTCCAGAGCGTCCACTGCTCAGCCCCTCGTCCCCTGCAGGCTCAACCAGCACGCAGCACAGCTGCAGCGTCCGCCTCGGCCTGCCTCTCAAAAGCCATTTAAGCAGTGCCAGAGCTCCTGCCCAACTTTAACCAGCCTGCAATTCAAATTCACTCCAGTTTATGAAGGGCTCTCTCTGTTTATTTTAATTCTTATATTTAGAGGTGGCCTTTTCAGAGAGTTTTGCTGTGTGCAGAAAGTCAACACCCATGGCCTGCTAAGGGAATTCAAAAATGCCTGGAACATCTCCAGTTATGAGTTGATAAAGAACTGAAATCAGGAAGGCTGTCTACCTGGAACACCTTTAACGTGAATGCTCCTCTGGAACATTTTCAAGTGCCATCAGTGCACCAGCGTGCTCACTAGCACCCAGTACTTGCACACACTGACAGCAGCGGCTGCCACGCTGCCTGACAGATCCATCTCTCTCCCCACATGGAGGTCAGGAATGAAACAAGTAATAGGTCACATGTCAGAACCCCTACAGCATGTGACACGAACCTGGCAGCTCAGATGAAGCAGTGAGAGCCAAGTGTATCGTACAGGACAATGGAGGAGTGCAGGGAAAAGGGGTGCTGGCAGAGCTGTGACATACTCCTCTGGGGACGGGGAGGTGAGAGGGGAAGAGCAGAGACATCTCAGAGAATACCAGCCCACTTCAGAACACCCAAAGACAATGACAAAAATTATGAGAGGAGAAAAAGGGTGAGAACTTCTTATGCAAGCTGAAAGACTGATTGGTCTGTGACCACTGCAGAATGCCAACAGGAGTCTGTCCCCCTCCTGCTGCTGCTCCGAGCAGGTTGACAAGGTAGGACAGAATCTGAATTAGTGCAGGTACACGCCGCAGACACAGGAACCTGGCCCAAGGAAACTGCTACAAAATGCAACAAGAAAGAACTAACAGTCACCATGAGAAGGAGGAGATGAAAGCAGAGAAGGGTTAAGTAATGCAGGCTGAGCGGCCTGTTAGTGCAGCAAGCTGCAGTTCACCTTCTGCAACCTCATCAAGGAGCACTGTAATCTTCTTGTCCTCTAACAGACGGTGCTTCAAGAACTTCATGAAGATTCCGTTGGCCAACCCTGGCTGCTGAATCTCAAAAGCCTCCGCTCCTTGGCACCTACGGCATCAACAGCGGGCAGGGGAAACACACAAACACCTGCATGATTAAGATCAGCATGAGGACAGAAGGAGCAAAGTTACAGTGGGAACTGGGGGAAGAAATTCTCCAGTTTGAAGCCCAGGGGGGACCCAAGGCTGCCCTTCTCTCCATGCTCATCTGCAAGCAACTCGCCCTGGGAAAATTTCAGTTACAGTCAAGACCCAGACCAGAGCTGATGTCAAACTGTTGATGTGAGAGGTTTAAATTTCTCATAGGAGAATGCATCAAAGTTTTTGCCTACTTCAACAGCTTGCACTTGACTTGAAAACTCATAAAGGTTATTTAGCCTTCTGCTTAAGCAACCTCTTCAAATAGTCTCTTGCGGTTGTAACTTCATTATTTACCCCTAGGGTAAGAAGCACAGAGGCTACCTCTCCAGTGATTCAAGCTTGTATTCCTAACACCATTCTTTCTAGAAATTTAACTGGCATTAACAGGAGCCACATGACCAACAAAAGTGCAGCACACAGGTTAGTGTTCACCACCTGCTCCACAGCGCTTGACCTTCAGGACAAGCTCTCAGTGCAGCAGGCACTGTGAGGAACATGCAGGACAAACTTCCTTCCCCGTCAGCACAGACAAATAGAACATTACAGCTCCAGCAGTAAAATTTCCTTTTTTCCTTCCCTGTGGTCTTTTAAGCTTTAATAAGTAATACTCAGATGAGTAGAGGACTCCTACAAGTAGCCATGAGGAAAAGGTCAGGAACTCTGTCCAGCAGGTCTCACTGGTCTGAGCCTGCACATGAGCAGGAACGTTCGATACCAGAACCATCACATGTGCATCTCCACTGTCGCCTGGACTGTGCCGTGAGTCAGACAGCGAAGGGAAAAAGATGCAAGAAGGACAGGGATATGGGTGTACACTACTGGCACTGTCACACCACAGTGAGTGCTTTTCTGTAAGAGGTTAGCTATACAGACTCAACAGTCCCTGCTGGCTGCAAAACCTCTGCGACAAGGCAGGAGAATGATTTCCTTACGTTGCGTATCCGAAAACAACGTTGGCCGTAACCTTCAGCACGTCCGAGATGAGGACTGTGTCATCATATTCATTTCTGCAAAGGGGAACAAAAAGGGGGGAAAGGGAAAAGAGGCATTTGAAAGCTAGTGGTGACAAGCTCTGCAGTTGGTCAAAGCACCAAACAGGCATTTCTTTCCTCTCTCCTACAGCTGTGCTGCACGACACAAACCAGCATCCTCCACACTCCTCGCGAGGACAGCACGGAGGCAGCCAGGCATCGGCATCACCCAGCCGAGGGCAGGGCATTAACCAATCCCTTGGAGAACGACCGCCGGAAATCAGCCGGGTTGGGTTAGAACAGAAGCTGCATGCACATCTGGGGCTTTTCAAACCCCTGCCGTCTGCATAGTTACCATCAAGCTCATGGAGCTTGCACAGCAGACTGCAGCTGAGCTGGGTCACTGGCATGTCCTCAGCAGCCAGGTTTGGAGGCTCCACAGACACTAAAGCGCAAGCAGTTTTCTGCTCTAAAACGCGCCTTAGAGACCAGCCTGCCGAAGTGCTGACTAAAGAGCTGATGTCAGGTGAGAGTCTAATCAGGCACAGTGGTCTCTTAACATGGAAAGAAAACAGTGCTTTCTTTAGAAAATCCAATAAAGCAGATGAACCCAGAGGTCCTTTCAACTTCAACCAGTCTGTAAAACAGTTAATTTTTAAGCCCTAAGTAAAGATGCAACATCCTCAGCATAAGAGCAGTCCACAGAATCCCTGCCTCTTAAGAGTTCTGAAATAAGCACTGCTGTCAAAGTAAGATACCTTTGATCACATGGTTGCTCCTTCCTCCCCGTAATGATGAAAACAGTTAATGGAAAGGGTCATTTTCCTTCTTTAAGATGCCCAATTTCCCGTTTTTTCTAGTAAGACTAACACTTTCCAGCTTTTAAATGACAGGGAAAGAATGTCACTGCGAACAAGAGGCAAGCAGCCAGCCAAGGAAACAGAAAGTCTGATCACCAGCTTTACATTCCTATCTAAAGCCAAAGCAAGTCTCTCAATGAATCCTGTTGACTTTAAGGGCACCCACAGGCAGGCTGTGAAATGTTCAGTGCAGTGCATTCTCAGCCTGGAGGGAGGAAGGCAGCCCAGCTTTCTCTCTGCACCCCAAGCTGTTCTCTCCAAGGGGCTGTTCAAGGCTTTTCAAATAAGCTCAGTTTTAATCTGTTCCTTAAGTGAACAAACTGAACTTCCCAGCTGGTTCCCAAAGGTGCAGCAGTGACCCCCTCTCCTCCAACACCCACTGCCAGTCCCAGGGGCAGTACCTTTTCCGACACATATCCAGGAGGAACACGTTCAGTCCTGTCTCCCTCTCCTGCATCTGTCTGAGGATGTTCTGCACACACAGGCAGTTGGCAGATCGGTAGGGATTTGGAGCATCAACAGGAACCATGAAACTGTTCCCATAGTTCTCATAGCCATGGCCAGCATAGTACAGCAAACCTGAGAGAGCAAAGCACACGAGTGAGAACAAAGCTCAGAGCACACTGCAGCAGCTCTACTCTTTGGCATGGTCACAAGCCTCAGGCACTACGGCCACGCTGCCTGGGGCAGAGGCTGATCACTCCAGCTACTCCAAGCAGTACTTCTAATCAATATACCTGCTGGCAGACAAGGAAGGGCAGGAGGGCGGGGACCAGGTTAACATCACAACACACAGGCACAACTCATGACAAGCCCAATGAAGGGAACAAAGCCCCCTCATTCCTGCCATGGAATTAAGGAGATATCAGCATCAGACACACAAAGCTAAGACTCTGAAATTGCTCTGGCTGAGACCTCTACTGGAAATAACCTGTTATGTATGATATACAACTCAGAGACACGAACAGGGACGTGTGCCAACCATAAACACAAGTGCAATGACAACGCTGCGAGCAGCAGGGAGTCGGTGCCGATGTTAGGAGGAAAAAAAACCTCATGCTGAGAAGTTTGGATGGATTTGTCTGCAGCTTGTTGGGTTTTGGTTGGCTTTGCTTTGCTGGGGTTTTGGTTTTGTTGGTTTCCTTCTTCTCTTCTTCTTCTTCTCTTTTCTTTCTTCTTCTCTTATTTTATTCTAAAATAAAGGTTTATTCTAAATAAAGTTTCCAGTTCTCTGCTTCCCCTGTACAGTCACAGTTTCCGTTTCTCTCTGTGTTTTGTTGGGGGTTGTTTCTAGGAAGAGCTAATAAACATCTTTACATTTAGAGTGAGGCAGGGGGGGAAGAAGAAAAGATTATTCTGTGCTCATTTCTGGTAGGACTCCAGAGCACATTCCCTGACTGGACCTACATATCTTTGCAGTTAGACTCAAGCCTCTTGGGGGTCTACTGCACAAGCAAATTCTTGGCATGCTTGCCTAGGCAGGAAGGATTCTCCTACAGACACGTCCCCCACGTGTCAATACACAGCAGTCTGGGGGCCTACAAGAAGGCTGGGGAAGGACTTCTCAGGATCTCAGGCAGTGATAGGACTAGGGGGAATGGAATGAAGCTGGAGGTGGGGAGATTCAGGCTGGAGGTGAGGAGGAAGTTCTTCCCCATGAGAGTGGTGAAGCCCTGGAATGGGTTGTCCAGGGAGGTGGTTGAGGCCCCGTCCCTGGAGGTGTTCAAGACCAGGCTGGATGAGGCTCTGGCCAGGCTGATGTAGTGTGGGGTGTCCCTGCCCATGGCAGGGGGGTTGGAACTAGATGATCCTTGTGGTCCCTTCCAACCCTGACTGATACTATGATACCTTACATTTAGAATCTTCAGGAAAACAGGCAGCAGCTTTGTTTAAGGAGAACCTAGCACAGAGTTAACAAAAGCCTTTCACTCTGAAGACAGGCACTGCAACTGGGGCTTAGGGTTTAGTCCCGTGAATAAAGATGGCAAATCACAATCTCATGTCAAGTTACATTAAGATGATCTCAGCAGGAATAACCTTCCCTGCCACAGACTGCAGCTAGCAGAGGCTTGCATGATTGGATGGAATGCTCCTGCAGTCTGTTCCCAGCACTGCTCTACAGGAAGTTCCATCTTCTAAGGATGTTTATGTGTCTACAGAAGCAGCCTAAGGGTCACACACACACTTCACTTAGAATCTAGTGCTGCAGCTGAATAAAAGCCAGCAGAGGTAGGACAATCTATGCAACTGGAGACTTCCAGCTCTGTTCTCACTCGAAATAGCTGTGACATTTCTGTTACTACAAAACTTGAGCATTCAGGAACAGCAGCCCAAGCCCAGCAGGCTGATGCCATCTGCCCTGCAACCAGCTGGTACAGGTGGCAGTGCCAGGTGGTTTTACCTTTGCACTGCAGGTAGCTACAAGAAGTGGAAGTAGCTCTCTCATAAAGCCCTGCCCTTTCTGCAAAGGAATACCATGAGACAACCATAGCCCTTCACATAAAACCCTTGGGTTTTTCACTTGTAAGCTCTCAATCATTAACAACTATGCCAAGACCCTGCAAACTGCTTCATTCAACCACCAGCACTCAATTGCTTTCGAGGGGAACCGTGCGGAGCCAAGACTGGCAGCCAGCAAGGGCACACAAGGTAACTGCAGGATGCAAGGCTGCACTTGGACAAGGTGCCTGGGCCTTATTCATCTGCCAGAGCCTCATCGTGCATGGCACAGAATCTAGAGTGTGTGACCAAACCCCTGAACAAACAAAGGTACCTCTGGGCTATTGGTAAGACTCCAGTGGTTACCTGAGACTGGCTGAAGTTAAGAACCAAGTGCAGGAATCCATCCAGCTCCCTAACTAAAAGCAAACTCTGAAATTTGATTTCCACTGAGTTTGGGTCTGTACTTAAACCAGAGTTGTGTTTGAGGTTAGGTGTACGAACGCTTGCCAGAGAAGTAACTGGACTGGCTGAAGAAGACCAGCCTTTGGATGTACAGCCCTGAGCACACAGGCCCTCAGTGAACAAGCTCAGAACAACCACCACCTTTTTTATATCCTTGGCAGATAACTGGGCTGTGCTGCTTTGAGGAGCACCTGCAACAGTTAACATGTGGAGCTCAAGAGCAGAAAAAGAATCTCTGCATTCCCAGAGGAAGCAAAGTAAACATGTTTGGAGGGCCTCATCAGACACTCTGACACAACAATTTTAAGTAGGCTCAAGTTCCTCACAGGCATCAGCACTGAAGTGGTGTCTGCCCTTCTCGCTTGCTTTCTCTCCCTCTCTGTTGACTTCTTTTTAGTAGAGCAGCCTAACTGTTTTCAGCCTTTAAATGTTCAGGTCTAAGCCTTTAATCTGTGGAATAGAGCACGAATTGCACCCTACATTTAAAACAACACAGACCAAGACATTAGCAGAGACATCACTGTGTTTATTACTCCTGCTCTTAAGGAACAGGATCTGAAATGTCACTTTCCTGGCAGTGAGGAGGAATTCTGCCACCTCATACTGGGCACCATGAACATGTGAAACAAGGACTGAACAGAAGCAGCCACTATGCCTCTCCTGTTTGGAGCTGCGCTGACCGAAAAGGCAATAAATCCTTATCTGTTTGCACCCTGACAGCCTCTTGCGTACGCTCTGTGCCACAAACAGCCACCCTCCAGAGAGAACACAGCCAGGCAGCTATTGCCAAACACTGCTGAAGGAAGGGTCTGCATAGCTCTCAAATACCAGCTTGCTGGAGCAATACGATGGCAAAAAGATGCCTTCTGAGGGCTGCTGTATGCTGACGGTGAGAAGCTCGGTAAAGCCTTTCAGTGCTCTTCTAAACTCATGTCAACAGGGGCAGAGAAAAGTGGAGAGGGTGCAAGAATCTAAGAGCTCACTCCGAGGTGCAAGGCGCATCTGCTTCCCCGGGAACAAAGAAAGCAAACTGCTGTCGGGAAGTCTACCACAATGCCATAATTAGCCTTGAAACCCTAGAATCGTGCCATAGTTTGGGGTGGAAGGGACCTAAAGATCACTGAGTTCCAGCCCCCAAATGCCATGCAAGCTCTGGCTCTGACAGAAATGCCCAAAGGTCAGCTGGGCCAGTGCTGCACCGCCAGAGCATCAGGTAGCAGGCCGTTAAAAATGTCACTGAGGAACAATCTGACCCTGTGTCCTGAAAGAAGAAGGGAAAAAAAAAGGTTTTCTCAGGTGGGAGTTAGTGTCAGAATTCTGCCATTTCAACTGAGAACTGGCAGCACTGTTTGGTCTCTGCTCTAACTCAGTTCTGGAGTGGTTTCTTAGCTTCCAGGGACACGACGGAGATGTCTGCTGCTTGCAGCCGGCAGCAAACTCAAGCTCACGGAAGAACTCTTCTCACGCTCCAGGCCTTTCCCACACAAGACATGAAGGCTTTTCCTCCATGCATCAGGGTGGCCATGGCCAGCCCCAAGCAGCACAGCCACCACTTCTGTCTTGTGCTTTCTCCCTTACAATCAGGTCTGTGCAAGACAAGGATTCCCAACACACGAGTAAAGATCCGAGAGTCTGTGCGCTCCAGCGGCAGCGCTGCACGTCAGACCCGGGTGGCTAGGAGAGGAGAGCTTCCCATTCTCATTAACCCTCTGTGACAGGGAGGAGTGGGTGTGTGACTCAGGGAACAAAAACTTCTGAGGGAAAAAAGAGACATGGATTAAAGGCTTCTTGTAGCATGCGTGCCTTGTCCACCTGCCACTGCGGTGCCATCATTAAAGTGAAGCTGCAACCGAGAGACAAAGCCTTGGATTTTTTGGCTGCTATTTCCACATCTGAAGAATTTAAGGAAAACAAAGAAGGCTGCTGCCTGCTTCAGCAACATATGCACTACTAAGCTTTGCACCTAACGTGCAGACACTGAAAGAATGAATTTTGTGCTCTCTATTCAGCCCTTCCACAGAGCTGTGAGACAACAGCCGTACCTGGCTTCTGCCCAGACCATCTCAGTGCAACATCTCACAGCCCAGTGACACCAGCAGAAAGCCAGAGCCTGAAGTCCTTAGCTCACCAAGCTCTCAGTCAGTGCTTTTCCTTGTGCAGATGCTAGAGAATTACAACTTCCTTTTACAGAACCTTTTTCAGTTTCCTTTTTGAGCTGGAAGCCCAGGTCTGCCAACTCTCACGCCCTGACAAGGACATCACGAACAGCTCTGATTGCCAGGCCAGTGTCACAGCAACTGAGAGGAACCAGCAATTCAAAACAAGGATTTCTACTTATCCTGAAAACTTGGCAGAAAGGAAGAGGGCAAAAAATATTGCAGTGTATCTGCTGTGTCATGCCCCAAGTCTACGGCACAATGCTCTCCTCCAAGTTCTGTACTGGCTGTTAGTTTACACAAGAGACACTTTGTTTCATAGTTGCATTCAGGGTTGGAAGGGACCACAAGGATCATCTAGTTCCAACCCCCCTGCCATGGGCAGGGACACCCCACACTACATCAGCCTGGCCAGAGCCTCATCCAGCCTGGTCTTGAACACCTCCAGGGACAGGGCCTCAACCCCCTCCCTGGACAACCCATTCCAGGGCTTCACCACTCTCATGGTGAAGAACTTCCTCCTCACCTCCAGCCTGAATCTCCCCACCTCCAGCTTCATTCCATTCCCCCTAGTCCTATCACTGCCTGAGATCCTGACAAGTCCTTCCCCAGCCTTCCTTGTGCCACATCCCACTCCCCTCCAGCCCAACCCACCTGGCACCGGAGTGCAGCTCACTGCCAAGGCAGAGCACCCCTCCCAGAGAGGCCAGAAGGATGGAAATCCAGAAGGAAAGAGCATTCTGCAGACATCCAGCAGAAAGACAGGAGATAAATGGCAGGATCCCAGCAGCAAGCCCAGAACACATTCCATGCTGAGCCATTCCCCAACAGGAAGACAACCCAGCAGTCTAAGTGTGGGACCAGCCAGCCCCAGCCCACATCATTACCTTGCAGCCTGGGGAAGGGGGGAGGAGCACAGAAGAGCAGAATATGAAGAAGGTGCTTAAGAGGTGTTTAAGAGTGCTGCCCAAGGCTACATGGAGTCTTGCACACTGCAGTTACAGTTCAACTTCCCTGCTACTACTTTGTTAGCAAACAAAGGTGCAGTGCAGGTTTAGAAGTGGTTAAAGGAAAAATGTCAAACATTTTCTGTGTCCTAAGAATACAGAAATGCCACCACCTGGAGCCAAAGGATACGCTGGGGAATGTTTTCAGCTGCCTGTTCCCCTTCCCTCCCATGGCGTTTGGCTCGCTATCCCATAGTGAGCTGGCAGGGTACTTGACACACCCCAAACCAGACCTACTTCAGAAGGACTATCATCACACGTTCTTACCATATACTCCTTTGTCCAGCAGAAGTAAAAATTCACTCACTGCATTTCGCATCTCAGACTCAGTGAGATCCAGCAAAGAGACAACTTTGAAATCCAGCTGCCTCAGCAGGTTGGTCAGCTCGTAGACATCCACCATCGGAGCCTTCAGCTGGGGGTGATTCCAGTAGCTCATATTTCCTATTAACAGAGCTACCTTGTCTGTGGCTGCAGAGGCACAAGGGCAAACAAAACCACATCACGTTCGCGTTACATCATCCAGAGGGGAGGCTCCTGATGTTCTCAGAGTTTGAGATGGTGTGGTGAGGAGAGAAAGCTCAGTTCTCCCCCCCACAAAGAAACCATGGCTAACTCAGTTGGAGAAGCAGAGATGAATTAAAGCTGCATTTACAAGCAGGATGAAATGCAGATGGATATACACACACTATACAGTATTTACAATGTGTACAGAAATACACTGCAAAGAACGTAACACAGAACAAAGCTTTCCCCCCTCCAGCCAGGAGGGCTCCCCCCCTGTACCCCCTCTACCTCCCTTTTTTCCCAAAAGGGTTAGAGAGAGGAAAGGTAATTATTAGGAAGGAAACTCTGTTAGCTCAAAGCGTGTGCAAGAGTTTGTTTCTTATCTGGCAGTTCAAGGTTAACTCCGTCCCGCAGCTGCTGCTCAGAGAGAGACAGAAGCAGACAGGCTGAAAAGACAGAACTGAACTAAAACTTAAAGTGGCATTCTACCAATGAAATTCCTTTAGAGTATCTTTGTTTTCGTTGTTATTTCCAAAACATTCAGCCAGAGTGTTCCAGCAACTGTCCCTTCCTTAAAGGCACAGCCCAGAACGGTCACAGATGCTCACTCTGATTTGGGTTTGAAATGATTCTCTCACAAGCAAACATAGCAGCAACCAAAGAAAAAGGCACAGCAAGAGAAATGCTTCAGAGACTTCTAGCCTGTCTTTATCCAAAAGTGCAGAGCAGGTTACAAAAAGGAGCTGGTTCAAAGCAAGGCACTTCCTTGTTTGCTCCTCCTCCCCTCCAAGGGCAATTACTGTCCCACAGCTCTGGTGGCAATCCTGTGAATGCCCCAAAGCTGCTTCAGAGCCAGCAGTCCTGCACAGGGAGATCCAGAGGAGAATCTCTCTCTGTAGTTTCAATGTCTAACATTTCATCTCCTTCAAACAAGAGGTTTTCAACATTTCTGCAGCTGGAAAACCTCCAAAGTCTTGACCAGCCTAAACTATTTTAAACAGCAGAGACTGAGTCACAGTGGCACACTGTCACTGAAGCACACTTGTAAAAGCACAAGCTTTCTAGTTCATGTAGAAAAGATGAGCCAGGCCTGGGGAGCACCTGACGTTCCCTCTCACACTGGTGAGCCTGAGAGAGCGGCAAAACGCTGCCAGAGGCCAGCAGCCTTTCCACCCGGCTCAGCACTGAGTAAAGAAGGTGCCTGAGCACCACGCCAGAAGGCAAGTCAAAATCCCCAGGATGAGACACTCACGCTACACGTCTGTCTGTACGGGCTCCAGCTCAGGACCAGAGCACCCACACACTGCGCAGGAGGAGCTGAGCTTGCAGGGACAGACCCCCAGCCCTTCCTATCACATCATCCCAGCTCCACTGTCTCCAGCTCTCCAAGGACTTGAAGTACTGGTGTAACATGCTGGCTAAGGTCACAGCCAGAGGAATCTGAAACAGTAAACTGAAAGAGAGGAGTTGTAGATGCTTCGAGTCACTAAAAATAGGGGTGTCCTCACCATGCTCTACTACTGAAAGGGCACTCAAGCACTGTAACTGACTGACAGCACACAGCAGCCTCCCTCCTGCAGCTACTCACCGGAGCTGTGGCAGAAGCAGCTCTATTCAGAAGCAGCAAAACCTCTTTCCTAGATATGAAATACATCTGCTCATTACAGCTACCAATCAACTTACCTACAGGTCTGTGATTCGACTCTTCTTGCAGGTCTGCTTGGAAGAGATTGAAAGAGCAGGCTGTCAGTAACTGCAGCCACAGCTGCCCACATCAGAAAGTGACCTGTACAGTCTGTTGGAACTGCCTGGCCTCAAATGTTACTAGTTTGAGACCAGAAAAGTGCTCTCTTATGTCTGGTTTGGGTGGTGTTTTGGGGTGATGCGGTGGCAGCAAAAATAGCCTCACAGGATCTGAATGGCTAGTTCTGTGACTGGAGAAATAAATGCTTGCAGTAAAACACACAGATGCCTGAGGTACAAACCTCAAACACGCCTCAGGTGACACTAGCTGCTCCAGCTGAAACTTAAGCAATACAGCAGTACACCTCACACCTTTGATCCTTAACCACCCGAGAAAGCTGCAGCACCCTAAAACGTAAGAGCCCAAAGAAGCCACGGACAAGAAAACAAAAGCTAACTCCCTTCTGCATTTGTACAAGCAGCAGAGAAGAGCAGCGGTGTGAGTTTACAAAGATAACTGCAACCCTGTGATTCACTATCTGCTTCAACTCACTGGAAGTGGAAAGCTGGGCTGCTCCTAACGAGGCATCTGCCCCTAAGGTGCAAGTGAGTCCAAACATTGCAAATTATATACTATAATCCGCAAAGCCAATCAGATCCTGGGCTGCATCAGGAGAAGTGTGGCCAGCAGGTCGAGGGAGGTGATCCTGACCCCACCTGGAGTACTGTGTCCAGTTCTGGAGCCCCTATTACAAGAGGGATGTGGAGGTGCTGGAGCGTGTCCAGAGAAGGGCCACAAGGATGAGCAGAGGGCTGGAGCACCTCTCCTATGAGGGCAGACTGAAGGAGTTGGGGCTGTTCAGTCTGGAGAAGAGAAGGCTCCGAGGTGACCTAATTGTGGCCTTCCAGTATCTGAAGGGGGCCTACAGGAAGGCTGGGGAAGGACTTCTCAGGCTATCAGGTAGTGATAGGACTAGGGGGAATGGAATGAAGCTGGAGGTGGGGAGATTCAGGCTAGATGTGAGGAGGAGGTTCTTCCCCATGAGAGTGGTGAAGCCCTGGAATGGGTTGTCCAGGGAGGTGGTCGAGGCCCCGTCCCTGGAGGTGTTTAAGAGCAGGCTGGACGAGGCTCTGTCCAGCCTGATCTAGTGTGGGGTGTCCCTGCCCATGGCAGGGGGGTTGGAACTAGATGATCCTTGTGGTCCCTTCCAACCCTGAATGAAACTATGAAACTATGAAACCCAGCTAGGAGTCAGTAATCTGTGACAGCAAGGGAGGATGTGGGGTTAACACCTTCCAAACTTAACACTCACCTGGGTTTTGAAGATCGCTTAGGTCACCTGTGAAGAGATGATACCAGCAAAATCAGTTTAATCAAGTAAAAAATAATTCACTATCATGCCATCAACAGACAGCACTCTCCTTCTAAAGCACTTTTTGCTTTGTGCTTCTGGAACTCTGCCCTTTCATGCTGACATGCAGAGAAGAGAGAATCCCACACCCCTATGCTGAGCTGCGTGTTATGCTAGAGCAGAGCTGACAGCAGAGGAGAAACACAACCTCAGCCCCACAGGCATGCAAAAGCAGCTGGAATGAACCAGACCCCATTGGGGAAAAAAAGAGGTTTGAAAGGTTGCTGAAGCCCCAACTTCCTGAGCAAGAAATCTCACTTTGTAAAGCCACATCTACCCAGAAAGCCTTCAGGTGCAATGTTCAGGCACCCTCGGCTACCGCAGGTTTCACCTATTTACTCTGAGAACACTGGAAACTGTCTGTGGGGAGAACTGATCTCTGATTTCATTCCAAGGAAATCCTCCAATTCCATGAAAAAATGGGGCAGAGAGGCATTCACTGAACTTTGCAGTGCATTTGGCTTTCCCTTCATTGGCAGGGAGGTAAGCTGGGGGATGCTGCTGCTGCAAGCAGCCTTCCATCTTTATACCTAATCCCCTGCGAGGTAAACATTTGAGGTGCTCAGGAAGCAAGGGATGGTATCAACACACTTCTTCCTCCACACTGCAGCAACACAAATGGGGACAGAAACCACCCTAATCAGGCTGCTGGGAATGTCTCTCGCAGACACAGAGCTGACAGTGGAACTAGCTCTGTCCAGCTCTCCAAGCTGCCCAGGTTCCTAAACCTGGTTCAGCCTTTCTTGTCAGGATGGTGCCTCCTGAGCCCAGCCAAAGAAATCTCCAGATCCTTACACTTCTCCAAGTACAAGGCACAAAAGCAGGGCAAGAATCCAACAACTCCAAATACTCTAGAAGGAGAATGCAGCCTGTGTTTTCTCCCTGGTGCTCTAGATCATGGTGCAGAGGCAAAGAAGAGAGAGGCACATGCAGAAGGAAGGTGGTTGCATCACCCATCAGTGCTTAAAATAGACTGAAGCTCTGAACCCACACAGGCTTTTCAGCAGCTTGCTCAACAATCCATCATGCCCGTCGTTAGTGTTCAAAAACTGATTCACAGCTGAGGGTTGACTTTACCTTCTGCGCACTCCACCGCCGCAGCTTTCCTTCCTTGTGTTTTAAGAGGGGAGAAATGGGAAGAAAAGGGCTCTGAGTTATGAGAGCTGGCACAGAAACTGGAAGACACAGGTCACTGCCAAGCATCTCTGCATGCTGGCTCATTTCTGTGCAGTACAAATCAGCGCCGACTGCAACGCTGTGCAGTAGTTGTTACCAAGGCTCAGGAGTGCTGAACTCCACTGTCTCTTGGGACAGGAAAGGCATCTCCAGAAGGCTTTGACAACAGCGCTCCCAGCTGTACCTGGACACTCTTCTCTTGGCTGCAAATGCAGGCATGCACATTCAGCAGTCTTTCCTGCTTGCTGTGAATAATCTCACCCATGCTGACTGCTGAAGGCCTCCCTGTCAGGCAGTCCTTATCACCAGCAAGGCTTAAAATGGCATTCTTTGAAGTCAGGAGCCCACAAAAATCAGCTTGCAACGTGATTACATCCACGCAAGGGGCAGCAATGCCCAAGGGTGGCAGTGTTTCTGTGCTGGTTACCGTAAAGACCCAAAGCACTGGGCAACTGATAATGCTCTAAAATTCCATTGGCTGCAAGGAAAAACTCCTTACCTATGATGACTTCTATCTTCTGGCTGTGCTGCTCCTCCCGCTCATTGAATACGTGACACCAGTATGTCCCCTGGTGCTCCACATCAGCAGATGGGACCTAGGCAAGCAGCACCACAGTCATCCTGCCAGACCCTGTACCAGTTTCACTGGAGCCCACATGCCAGAAAAAGCAAAAAGCCAGACTGAATCCCAAAGGTGCTGGTACCCTCAGCG
Source organism: Melanerpes formicivorus (assembly GCF_026170545.1). NCBI lineage: Eukaryota > Metazoa > Chordata > Aves > Piciformes > Picidae > Melanerpes > Melanerpes formicivorus. The sequence continues at coordinate 303,084 of NW_027142531.1, forward strand.
CTTCAGCGAGCTGGACAGCATGTGTGCTCTGGAAATGCTTTCCAGACCTGAGGAAAGAATGCAAGTCCACCTCACAGGCTTAATATGCCTCAGGTGCTGCATGCACCAGCTTATCATAGTATCAGTCAGGGCTGGAAAGGACCACAAGGATCATCTAGTTCCAACCCCCCTGCCTTGGGCAGGGACACCCCACACTACAAACCAGAGCACTTTGCAATGCAGGGCAAAAAGAGAACCTTGCTCTCTTACTGGCAATCTTGGTCATGGCAGTGTCACAACCCAAAGCCTTACTTCCCATCACTGCCACCTGAAACATGCTTGGGATTAAAACTGTGCACCAGAAAGCCTCAGAAGTGTGGGAAGCCACAGAGCAGGAGAACAGCTCACAGCCAGCTCTTCTGTAAGAGATTCCAACCCTACGGAGAAGTTGATTTTCTCCAAGCAAGCTCTAAGTAGTAAGTTAAAGGTGGTCAGATATTATTAGTCCCCCAGGCTGGCACTTCTCAGCAACTTACCATGTAGACATTTTTGCCCCCATTTTCCAAAGCAAATCCATTTCTGAACCACTGGTAATGAGGAATTGGGTTTCCAACAGCTCCACATTCTAGTACCAGGGCATCCCCCACTGTCAGGGTTTGTGGCTGAGGCTGAATACAAATCTGCAACTTGTTTTCAAGCAAAGCCATTGAGCTCCCTTGAAAGAGAGGAAGAAAGGAAAGTCTGAGACAATCTTCACTGCACACAGACTAAGAAGAATTGACAACACACGGCCACACCTTCCTGCAGCCACAACAGACTCTTCTAAGAGCAAGGAAATTCAGCTACCTGTCCTTTAAGAGTGAGCTAGAAATGAGTAGCAACAGCTAAGATAAGGGACTAATACGTCTGAGGCCAAGATGCCAAAAGGTCAGCCCTGAAACGACAGTGCAGCAGCTTCTGCTCTTCCATGGGAAGACTGGTTCCGCTTCTCCCTCCTTTCACGTGCAGGATGCAGTGGAAAACACCTTTGACTGCTGACACAAGCCAGAGAAGTGCTCACAGTCTGATTTCTATCTTGCTGACCTTTAGGCCAATTCTTTTTGTTCTGACAAAGAATTTCCTTTCTGCTGGGCCTTGTCCAGTTTATCTTTCCTGCCTGGCACCTCTCTCAGACTGGGAGAATCTACCGCGATCTGCAGGAGTGACTGGGAGGGAGATCTCTACTGCACTACCCGCCGGACGCCAGCCCAGCCGCCAGCCCAGGCTGCTCAGCGCAGGAGACTCTCTTTCCATTCCACACCGTCCAGCGGGAAGAAGGCTTTCAGGGGAGCGTGTCTCTGCCACTCACCGTGAGGCGCACCCTGGGGATCACACACGTCGAGCCGTGCCCAGCGGCTGAAGGCGAAGGAGGAGTCCCTGCTGACCCGGCAGATGTAGAAGCCGGAATCACGGACGGCCGCTGGACTCAGAACCAGCTCCGGAGAATTGCCGTGGGGAACCTGAGCCGCAGGTGGACCGAGAAATGCTGAGGCTCAGTGGGGTTGACCCAAACTGGCAGCAGGCTTCAGGCTACTCGTTTCAACGCCCCTAACGCCAGCCTCGGCTCCTTCGCCCCAAACTCCCGCAGGAGCAGCCTTTGCCAGAGCTCAGGGACTGGCTTCCTCCCAAGAGCAATGCAGTGCCCCTTTTACAGACAGTCCTCTTGAAAAGCTCTTCCTGAAACTACTAATTTTTACCTTTCTCCTCAAAGAACTCTGAGTAATTTCTTAAGCACTATCCTGACCAGCGTGTGTGTGTTTCGTTCCGCTCCAGCCTTAAGCTACACTCAGCTATTACCAGGAAGCTGGAATATTCTTTCACAGAAAAACAGTTTCTCACCACCTCTGCATTTTAACTGAAATGAGCAGGAAATGACTGCAACTCTGTATTTTAAGCCACGGTTTGGGATGATCTAGATACATTTTTAGAAGGGTATAAGAAATGAGCTAGAATATCAGCCCTAACAGCAACTTAACCCCAAACCTGCTGCATTTTCAACACCAACTATTACCTCTTTGTCCTGCTTGAACCACTGGTAATGCACAAATGGGTGTCCTGCTGCCCAGCAACACAGCTTGACAACCTGACCAGAGAGCACTGCTTGGGAGTCTGGCTGGACAGTAACCTCTATACCTTTAGGAAAGAATTTGCACATAGGGAAGTTACTCACAAATACAATTACAGCCTTTAGATTTGCATTTAAATTGTCCTTTAAGCACAGGAAGTTCCTGCCATTGAACACACTCAGAAATCCTTTGCTGCTCCTGCCTGAGAGACACTGGCTCTGGGACTCCAGGATTCCCAGGGGGATCTGTGTGTTGCCTCAAACAGCCATGTCCTGGCTTGCAACAATTCACCTCTACCACAAAGGTGCTGAAGTAGATCCACTGCTGCGCAGCGGCTCTGAGCTGCATCCTCATTAACCAGTGCAACATTTTAACTGTGGCTTACAGGCCGTGGCTTCTTTCCTCACGCTGTCCAAAGAACAGGGCAGCTATGCAGGGTGAGTGCCCAGCTGCCCGTGGGAGAGGAATGCCAGCTGCTGTAGTGCCCGCAGGAGCGAGGCCAAGGCGCTCACCACCCAGGCAATGAACCTCTGCAGCTGGCTGCCAAGCAGCTGGGGGAGGCACCTTGTGAAGGTCAGAGGGCTCTGGCTGGGCTCCCACTAACCGAGCAAGGCTACAACAACAAACCCACAGCGCTGCCCAACAGCTTCTGGAGGCTGCAGCGCCCGAGCCGAGACCTTCGCCTCCTTCACTGCAATGCTCAGAGGGAAGTGGATGCCCCTGGGGATGCTGCTGAGCCATAGGGAGGCCATGCTCAACAGCCATGCCTGTGCTCCTCAGCTCTCTGCCCAAGCCATGCTGAAGGGCTCTGCAGGGCAGAGCCAGCCAGGGTTAGGCTGCAGCCCCCGCAGAGGAGCAGCTCTGTGCAGGGCTGAGCCTCTGGAGCCAGCAGGGGCAGCGGCAGGGGCGGGCACCAGGCTCCGCTCCTCTCCCTCCGGCCCAGCCGGGGACGCCTGCTTGGTGAGAATTGTCCACTCGAGACCTGGCTGAGCTTCTGCTGCAGCTCTGCTGGGTGTTGGTGTCAGTGCAGAGACCTGCAGCTCCAGCTTTGGCACCCAGGGTTGATGAACTGGAGCTGCATGGCTGGCAGGCAGTGCCAGGAGCACCGGCAGGCCGCTCCCAATTAACCCTCTGCACTACTTTCACTTTCGGACCTGGGGTCGGTGCCAGTCTTCACTGCAGCTAAGGCAAGCTGAGCTCAAGCAGCTGGCTGGCAGCACTGCTTGTCTATCCAGCTCCAGCACTGATTCTGTGTGCATCTCCCAAAGGCAAATTTGGATACAGAGCCTGAGGCAGCAGAGGGAGAGACAGCAGCAAGCCCAACTTTACAACACATTAAGCCTACTTATCTACTTGCCTTACTCTTCGTCTCAGAACAGTATGAGGCAATTACTCTGGGAATCATAAAGAATAGCAACTACCAGAACTTAAACACTAAAAACGTCTTTACTTACTGTAGAAAACATACTTCTGCCTTTCTGGTGTAAAAGAGACACAAACCAGAACTGACCTGGATAGCTAAGGCATCGGAGAGCCTCAGTGTGCTCCAGGGCCTGCAAGAACCCCACAAGCTCCACCACGGTGCAACCTCGGTCTCCCAGCAGCTTCAGGAGGCTCCAGCTGGGACTTCCCTGAGGCTCCAGCACTTTGAGGGAGCACTGCTCTAAATCCAGAGGGCTGTAAAATAATGTGAGAACGACAGGGCATAGACCTTAAGTCTCTTTCCTCAGAAAGAAGCCAGTTAAAGAATGCTTGTAGACAAACAAAAACATTAAGAAAAAGAAAACGAGCAGGGAAATTCCCAGCTGACTGGGACACATCTGCAGTGTGTCCCTCAAGCTCCAGGACCACAGAAGCTATACAGTGACACCTCCACAGACAGAAAGTGGCATTAGTGAGTTGTATGCTTGCACCTAACAATCCTGAGCCAACACATGACAAAATCTTCTCATGCTCATTTCAAGGGGTCTCAGCAGAAAAAGCAGCACAGCACACTGCATTTTCAGGTGCCTAAAGCAGAAGCAGTCACGAGTGAGTCGGCATCGAACTTGAAAGTCCAGGAAGACTTTGATTTCAGATTAGCTGTTAAAGTGACTGCTGCAGCTTCTACTGCCACAGTGCATTTAACTCCTCCACTGAGTTCCTCTCCAGGTACAAACACAAACAGTTTTCAGTTTGGCTTTAAGTCTTTGTGCACTTTCAGTCCCGGCAGGTTAAACCAGCACAGGTCAGGAACGCACGCAGCTATAGCAAGGGAGGGCGAGTTTTTGCACTGCCACCAGAAAGGTTAAGCAGTGTTTCATTAAAGGAGTGCCACGCAGACCCAGCGGGCAGGTATTCTCACTCATCACAGCCTACGTGACACCAAGAAGCAGGCAGCCGCAGGCCCCTCCGAGGAGGCACGCTGCCGTCCTCGGGGTCTAGCTCCCGCCAGCCACCGGACACATGCCCGCAGTGCCCCCTCAGGGCGCACCTGAAATGCCCAGGCTGGAGATGCCACCCTCGGCAAAACCTTGAAGAGCCCCAGGAAGCAAAGCGATCGGGAAGCCGTCTAGAGAACGTGACCTAGGCAGCAAGAGCTGCAGAAAATGAACACGAGAGGCTCCAGGGACCTGCCAGAGAAGTTGTTCCCTGCCTGGGGCACTGCTGCCACACTCCGCCGCGGGCAGCACCGGGGGCAGAGCACCAACCCCCGCCGCTTGCACCGCTCCCTCATCGCGGAGAGCCCTCCCACGGCACTCGGCAAACACCGCCCGGAGAGGGGCGCCCTGCCCTCCCCTCCCCTCCGCCCGCCGCAGCGCAGGGTGGCTCCCGCGGGCTCGGCGGGGACGGGCTCGGCGGGACGGGCTCTGCGGGGACGGGCTCTGCGGGACGGCTCGCCCCGGGCTCTGCGGGACGGGCTCGGCGGGACGGGCTCGGCGGGGCCGGGCTCGGCGGGACGGGCTCGGCAGGACGGCTCGCCCCGGGCTCGGCGGGGACGGGCTCGGCGGGACGGGCTCGGCGGGGCCGGGCTCGGCGGGACGGGCTCTGCGGGACGGCTCGCCCCGGGCTCGGCGGGGACGGGCTCTGCGGGACGGCTCGCCCCGGGCTCGGCGGGACGGCTCGCCCCGGGCTCGGGTGGAAGCGCCGCAGAGCGACGAGCGCGAGCTTTGCCGGGAGGCCGGCGCTGCCCCATCCTCGCTGCCCGCCTCAGGACCGGCCCCGCCGCTCGCCCACGCCCCGCCGGCTCTGGCCGGCCGGTGGGCTACAGCGCGGCCCCAGGGCGGCGCCGGAAGCGACCCCGGCCTGGACCCCCGACCCCGAGGTGGCACCTCGGCCTTCACCCGGCCCTTCTGCCACCCGGGCCCCGCGCTTCCCCGGCGCGGCCCCCGCGGAGCCCCTCCGCCGTCCCCCCACCGCCGTCCGTCCTCACCTCAGCCGGACCCTGCCGCGGCTCCCCGCTCGCTGCGCCAGGTCCCGCCAGCCCTTCCCGGGCGCTGCCCGGTCCAGCAGCTCGCTGAGCCTCCGGAACAGCGGCTCGGCCAGGCGGCTGAGGGGCAGCGGCGGCGGCGTGCTCCGCGCCGGCTCCGACATCGCCCCGCTCCTCCTTCCGCGGCGGCGGCGCGGCGCGGCCCGCCCGGGGCGGTGCTGGCGCCCGGGAGGACAGGCCGAGCTCCGGCGCGCGCCCCGCCGGCTTCCCGCCCTGCGCGCGCGCCCCGCCGGCTTCCCGCCCTGCGCCGAGAGGGCCCGGCCCGCGGTGAGAGGGGCAGGCCCGCGGTGAGAGGGGCAGGCCGGCTGCCTGGGTTGGAGGCCCGGGCCTGTCGCGGTGTGCGCAGCTGGCACCGAGGGCCAGGTCTGAGCGAGAGGCGAGCTGGGCGGCAGGTGAACCAGGCGAAAAACGAAACGCAGCCCTGGAGCCTTGTTTGGAGGAGAAGACTTTCATAGTTTCATAGTTTCATTCAGGGTTGGAAGGGACCACAAGGATCATCCAGTTCCAACCCCCCTGCCATGGGCAGGGACACCCCACACTAGATCAGCCTGGCCAGAGCCTCATCCAGCCTGGGCTTAAACACCTCCAGGGACAGGGCCCCAACCACCTCCCTGCACAACCCATTCCAGGGCTTCACCACTCTCATGGGGAAGAACCTTCTCACCTCCAGCCTGAATCTCCCCACCTCCAGCTTCATTCCATTCCCCCTAGTCCTGTCACTGCCTGAGATCCTGAGCAGTGCCTCCCCAGCCTTCCTGTAGCCCCCTGCAGATCCTTTCCCTAACCACAGCCAGCGGAGCTGCGGACCCCCTGTGCCACACAGTGCAGAATTAGCCAGGCTGGAAGAGGCCTCAGAGACTCCCCAGCACCACCTGATCAGCTCAGCCACGGCGCCGAGGGCCTCAGCCAGGCTCTTCCTGGACCCCTCCAGGGCTGGGGACTCCACCTCCTCCCTGGGCAGCACAGCCCCAGGGCCAATCTCTCTGGCTGCGAAGAACTTTCTCCTCACCTCCAGCCTGAACCTCCCCTGGCACAGCTTGGGGCTGTGTCCTCTTGTTCTGGTGCTGCTCCCTGGGGCACAGCGCCGGTGCCTGGCTGCCAGCTGGCTGTGGCACCATTCACCACCACCCTCTGGGCTCAGCCTCCAGCCAGTTCCTCACCCAGCTCAGTGCTGCTGTCCCAGCCAGGGGCTGACAGCTCGGCCAGGAGGTTGCTGTGGGGGACGGTGTCCAAGGCCTTGCTGAGGTCCAGGCAGACCTCATCCCCAGCCTGCCCCACAGCCACCAGGCAGTCCCCTGGGCAGGGAAGGAGCTCAGGTTGGTGAGGCAGGACCTGCCCTGCCTGAATCCCTGCTGGCTGGGCCTGAGCCCTTGGCCATGCTGTGAGTGCTGTGTGATTGCACTCAGGGTGACTGTGCCATGCTCTTGCCTGGCACTGAGGTCAGGCTGCCAGGCCTGGCATTCCCTGGCTCCTCCTTCTGGCCCTTCTTGTGGATGGGCACCACGTTGGCAGTTTCCAGCCATCTGGGACCTCCCCAGTGAGCCAGGACTGCTGGAAAATGATGGAGAGCAGCTTGGCAGCTCCTCTGCCAGCTCCCTCAGCACCCTAGGATGGATCCCATCCGGTCCCATGGACCTGTGGGGATCCAAGCGGCTGAGCAGGTCTCTCACTGCTTCCTCCTGGATCACAGGGGGACTCTACTGCTCCCTGCCTCCACCTGCCAGCTCTGCAGGCCAGCTGTCTGTGAGACAACCTGTCCTGCTGTTGCTACTTGTCCCCCAGTCTGCTGACAGCTCCCAGACAGGCGTCCAGTGTTAGGCACCTTAGGTGTCTTAGTGAGAGGAGGCACTGCTGAGGATGAGGAGGTGGTCCTCAGAAATAGTGTCCTGAGGACATGGTTTCCATTGTGGCTAACAGACAGGTGAGTATGGCCATGATCTGAGGGGAATTCTTATCTCTGGAGTTACAGACTGCTCAGAGTGGAAAGGAAGTGCCTCAGGAAGCGATTCTCCTAATGTCTCTCCTCAGTGATCCAGCATCCTGTATTTCTGCAGTATTTCTTTAGGTGACTTGCAAGCTTGCTTTGGCACCCCAGTGAACGAGCTGGAGCTCGGAGGGCTGCAGTGGCACGGCACTGAGGCCAAACCAGACGCTGTTCAGGAGGGGCTGTTGGCTCCTGGGTTGTATGGCACTAGTTAAAATGAGCTCTGCACATCTGCCTGCCGAGCAGGTGGCAGCACAGCATCCCTCCTGACTTCTGGGGCTCCAGAATCTCTGAAGAGCAAGCCCTTTAGTTAAAGACATTGCACCGAGTGGCTTTTCCCTCTGCTGTTACCCCAGGTTGCACATGCTTTGAAATCCTGGTGTTGCACTTCTTTGGGGATTGCTTTGGCCATGAGGCTGCTATGTTAAACTATAGCTCTCTCTGCTGCTGCTCCTGAGTGGGGGTGGTTGGAGGTGCTATATTTACTGCCAAACCAACCACTTTCCTATCTGGGCCTAGATAACAGTGAGAACAAGAAGTGCTTAGCACAGTATCTCATGGCCAGTTTTAGCTCTGCTTTTAGTAAAGTGCTCAAGAAAAAACCTGACACAAAACTTGCTTTTCAGCCTCTCCTGCACCCCTTGATCCCAGAGCAGTTTGTGCAGTTCATTGGGGTTCCTCCTTGGCTTCCTGAGTGCCAGGAGCGGGAGCACTTTCTTACTTAAGGATTCACTGTCTCCCTCTGAGGAATGTGAGTTGGTTAGGTGGACTTTTATGCAGTGATTGTTAAGAGTGCACTATCCACTTTTGTTTTCCTCAGCCTTGTAGATTCCCTCCCACTCAGCAGAAGTTAGGTGTGTTTAGCTTCAAGCCAGTTAGGAATTCCCATGCTGCCTAGCAAAGCAATTCAGCACGTGCCTTAAAAACAGCCCAGTGCTGTGTTGTGAAAAGCTAAGGCCAAGCTTCCTCTTTCTCAAGGCCATGAGGAAATTCCCCTGGACTTCTATGGAAGTAGGACGTGGCTGCCAGCTCTGTCTCGCTGTCTGGCTGAGGTTTTCCTGGGAAGGGCCATCTGCTGCATGTAATGAAATAGTCCCTCTTAAAAGTCAAACTGTTCTGCCATCAGACTCCCTACTCTAAGGTCACAGGAGCAAAACAACCCTGAAGCTTTCAGCCGGCGTCTCGGCTCTCAGCAGCGTGCGTAAAGTGAATGTCTTTTCTCTCCTAGGGCAGAGTGGGACCACAAGCCTGGCCTGCCTCTAGAACCTCAAGAGAGAGCACTCACAGGTAAGGGCACATTTGTGGTTGGAGAGCTCAGATTGCTTGTCCTTTAAACTCACTTGTCTGCTTTTTTATCCTGTGTGGAAATAGAATGTGGGTTGTAAAACACCCCTGGATGGGGAAGAGCAGCTTGCTTTATTCTTAATGCACTGGGTGAATGTAGGGGTGTGTACTGTTAGTGAGCAGGAAATGGGGTTTGTTATTTGCTGCTGCTAAGCCACAGTAATTTCTGCTCATCTTAATGGGTACTTTGTTTAAAGATGCTGCGTTTAACTTTCTGCTAAATGTTGCTGAAATCGCTGTGGTGCTCCTGGCCCTGAGCCCCAGCAAGGCAACCAAGCAGCAAACCGCCGTGAGCACCTGCACCCCTCCCTAAAGAGCCTGTGAGGGGGAGAAGCTCTCCTGAAATAGGCACTTCACTCCTTCTACATGCATCTTGCCTGGCCTCACAGTCAACAGGTAAACATTTCCTCCCTTCCAGAGAGGGGCTCTGCTGGCTGGGCAGCCTGTGAACGATGATCAGGCTGCACGGAGCGCCTGGCCTGACAGCGTCAGTGCTGGAGAAACGTTAAAAATAGATGAAGGCAGATCAGTGTTAAGAGTTGTGCCATGAGTGCTTATTGCAATTACTCTATATTAAGGTCTTTGCAATACACGTACAGAGGCAATCATTTACTCCTCTGGTCCGTAGCCGCTGAGCGACGGCTGTGAGTTAGCAGGGTGGATACGTGATCACAGGGTTAGGTAACGCAGCGTTCTAGTCCCAGCTCATGCCACCCAACTGTGCTGCTCTGGATGGGTGGTTTGATTGCAGTACCTTGAAGGGTTGCTAGAAGAATAATATGGCTGTAGGTGTTGTGCTCCAGCCTTAGGGATTGCAGACAGCACTACTGTGGGACACAGGAACAAAAACACAGTTCCTGTAAAGCCTTGCATGCAGGACCTCTCGCTGCTCTCACCCCATCCAATGTTAGACTCCTCAGCAAGCACACAGCTCTTTAAATGCTTACTGTTAACAGAGCTCACAGGGTAATAATTGTCCCCAGGATGACAGAAACTAAGTTCTGGAGCTCTTGTACAAGGCAACAGAGTTTAAGAGCATAAGCACAGTCACAATGCTTTAGGAAGACATTTCCATGGCTGCCTGGTACAATGACTCTGGAAAGCCAGCATGGACTAGGCGTGGGGGGAAGCAAAGCTGTTTCTGGTGGTAAGTGTAACTATATTGTGTGTGTCTGCGTGTGAGAAATGTAAACTGGTACCTAGTGTCTGTGTAACTGACGAGCAGGAAAGGTCTGTGTTTGGGAAGGAGACAAATGCTAAAGGGAAGGGATTTGCTACAAAACAACAGACCTCTGCTGAGGGGTGCCCCGCAGGAGGAGGCGTGGGAATGTGCGGTGTGTTCCCAAACACAGCAGAGCTGGCAGGCTGGGAAGGGGGAGGAACATCTCAGCTGTACAAACTACGTGCAGAGTCCTTGTGAGGAAGTTAAGGCATTTTTGAGATACATTCCCAGGGGAATGAAGGGGAATTAGCATTAGCCTTGAGCAGAACTGCATCTGAGCAGGATACCGAGGTACGTGAAGCAGGATGTGTGTTACACACACAGCGCCACAGCTGGTCGCTCTGCAAAGGGCCTGGGAGGCTGAGTGATTAGGTCTGTGATATCTTTGCAGCTCTGCAAACCAAGGGGCAGGGCCATAAAGCACAAGCTGTATTGGCAGCGAGATCTCCTTTGAAGCTCCACTTGCCACTGCAGGTCACTTGCTGCACAGACTCTTGCGGTAAGTGTTGCTCCTTGGGTGCTGGTGCGCACAGGCTCCGCCTGGCTGTGACTGTGCTGCAGGACTTCCCGTGCCCAGTCTCACCCAGTGCAGGCTTGCTGACTGACAGCAATGCGTACTGGAGCCCACTGCCCGGAGCTCTGCAGAGCCCAGTCCTCTGGTGGGCAGCGCTTCCCCCTCTGCACGAGCTCCCCTTTGTGTTCCACGGTGCTGCCTCAGCTCTTGGTCCTGCAGGCTCCTCTTCTGCTTTTGCTGCTTTCCCTCCTGTGATCAATAGAATAGGTATAACATCCACACCAGCTGGCTTTTTGGTGGGACCTGCATAGTAGCAGCCGTTCCTGTTCCCAAAGAAAGGGTTTGTGGTTACCAGGGTCACTGGATCTTTCATGCTCACCTTGAATTGTATTCACCAGCTTGCTTTATGGTGAAGCTGCTTGTCTGTGTAACATCTTTGTCCTAGGGGTTTGCAACGTGTGTCATATGCCCAGGCAAGGGGAGAAGGAGCTGTTGATATTTAACAGGATGGTCTACAGACTAGTAATTGTTTTGCCAAAGAGCGAATCCAGCACAAGCCCTGTGAGGAGAGGCTGAGGGAGCTGGGGTTACTTGGCCTGGAGAAGAGGAGGCTCAGGGGTGACCTCATTGCTCTCTACAACTACCTGAAGGGTGGTTGTAGCCAGGTGGGGGTTGGTCTCTTCTCTCTAGCAACCAGCACCAGAACAAGAGGACACGGTCTCAACCAGGGGAAGTTTAGGCTGGAGGTGAGGAGAAGGTTCTTCACTGAGAGAGTCGTTGCCCATTGGAATGTGCTGCCCAAGGGAGGTGGTGGAGTCACCATCCCTGGAGATGCTCAAGAGGGGATTGGATGTGGCACTTGGTGCCATGGTCTGGTCATGAGGTCTGTGGTGACGGGTTGGACTCGATGGTCCTCGAGGTCTCTTCCAACCTTGGAGATACCGTGACATTTGTCTTGTGATTCATCAGTAGTGATTCTCCCTTCCCACCCTGCCTCTCTTCCTGAAGGTTTTCTGTTCAGAGCTGATTGAGAAGTGAATGCATTTGCCAAATCTGCTTTATTGCTTTTCCCCTCCTTTCTTTCCTTCTTTCTGAAAAGAAGCAGTGAGGGGGAAGAAATAGTCTGCAAATGAGGCACAAAAGCAGAGCCTTATGGAATGGTGAGAGCAGGCTCCAGGGGCCTCCAGGTAAAAGCAGTGTAACTATCATAGTATCAGTCAGGGTTGGAAGGGACCTCTGGCTAAACAGCTCCTGCTCCACCACCACCACTCCTGCACCCAGCCCAGAGCTGGGGGCAAGACCTTCACCAGCCGAGACACCACCCAGAGGAGCTCAGCCCCAGGCAGGAGCCCCAGCCAGCACCCGTGGAGGGGATGGGAGGAGTCATCAGTGTAGGCCCTAACGACCGGGGGGCCACCAGGCCCCCCGGCCTTTGTAGTCACCACCACCATCACCCAGTGTGCACCATGGGGAACACCATGGGTACTCACCAGAGAAGAGAGGAGGATCCTCCAGCCCAGATGGGCTCAGCTTAGGGCTGCTGCCCTTCCTGTGGGGAATTAAATAGGGGAATGGGTGGGGAGAGCCAAGTGGCCGCACCTGGGGTGGGAGGAGACCACAACAGAGCCCAGGTGCTCTGGATTTGAGGGCAAAAAGGGGGAAAATGGGGCAGGTGAGGGGCTTTTGTGGTATCAGGTAATGATAGGACTAGGGGGAGAGGAAAAAAAAGTAGAAATGGGTAGATTCAGATTGGATGATAGGAAGGAATTCTTCACCATGAGGATGGTGAGACACGGGAACAGCTTGCCCAGGCAGGTGGTGGAAGCCTCATCCCTGAAGGTTTTTAAGGCTGGGCTGGCTGTGGCTCTGGGAAACCTGATCTAGTGTGAGGTGTCCCTACCCATCACAGGGGTTTGGAACTGGATGATCCTTGAGGTCCCCTCCAACCCCAACAATTCTATGAATCTTACAGTTTAGGCTGGATGTTAGGAAGTTCTTCCCAGACAGAGAGATTGGCCACTGGAATGTGCTGCCCAGGGAGGTGGTGGAGTCCCCGTCCCTGGAGGTGTTTAAAAAGAGCCTGGATGAGACACTTGGTGCCAAGGTTTAGTTGATCAGATGGTGTTGGGTGAGAGGTTGGACTCTATGATCCCAAAGGTCTTTTCCAACCTGGTTAATCTTGTGATTCTGTGAGAAGTGTCAAAGGAAGAGGTGAGCAGCCTGTACTGCATGCACCCTCCTCCTCCTCCTGCACACCTATGAGCAAAGGAGAAGGGCTGTGCTTTTTGTGTGAGGAAGTTCAGTGCAAATCAATGCCCGAGCGGTTATCCAAAGGGATCTGCCAGATGTGTTGTGGCTCTGCAGTGTGGGCAGTGGCAGATATGCCACTGAGGCTGTTCACACAGTATTGATGTAACTATCCATTGTTCTGGTGGCTGCAGCTGTCCCAGAGGCACCTCAGTGTAAAGTTTCTGGTCTAGAGGATTAGCTCTTAACACAGACCAGGGGGGGTTATCAGTGTGGTTCCTCTGGTGTGTTGGGCTCAGATAGCCCTGTCGTGGGCCGGTGCAGTTCTTCTCTCCCACCCTTTGTACTGAGGTGGGTGTTTTACAGTGGGTTCTTTGCAGAGCCAGGCAGCCACCCAGGGATGCTGATAGCACACAGTGGTGTTAATGCCCCGGTGGGAGAGTCTAAGGCACCCAGACAATGCTTTGGCTGTCAAAGCTTCTTTGCATCTATTGATTGTACTGCAGTTGTCCTGAGTGAGGTTTGGGCATAGATCAGGTGCCCATTGTGCCAGGCAGCGCGTGGACACAGAACAGTCCCTGGACCCCAGAGGCTTGTGGGGTGATGATAAGGGAGAGACAATCTGTGGGCAGAGACTGATGGGTCCTGTGGAAGTGAGGAGGAGCAAGGCCCTCTGAAAGATAGGAATAAGTCCTGCTGAATGAGGGCACAGGCTGAGCAGGTCAGGACTGTAGAGAGAACAGTGACTTTGTGATGAGTAAGTAGTGAAGAAGAGGAAAAAAACCTCAGAGTTTTCTCCACTGACTCTAGAGGACATGAACCCCACAGAAAGACACAGAGTGCCTCCTGGGCTTGTAAGATACGTGATCTTTCTGCACCAGTAAGTCCTGTGGCTGTGAGATCTCTTGCAATGCAGGTTCCCATTTTGGTTATAACTAAATAAAGCATGACACGAGAGGAACAGTCATAGCCACTTTCAGAAATGGAATTGATGTACTTTTGTTGGTTCAAAAGTGCTTTGGCTGACTTTAGGATTAAGCCTACAGTTCCTTCTGAAATCAGCAGAAGTGGCTGTGGGTCCAAAGCCACCTCCACACAATTGACTCACCCTGGCACTGCTCTTTCCGTGCCAGAGGGTAATTTTTCCAAAGTATTTTGGTCTGGGTTGGATGAAATGATCAGATATTAGATGTGTGCAATAGCAAAAATAAATGTCCAGTTGGTTAAAAGTGTTGGCATTCCGGTGGGGACCGCTGGAGCAATCAGAGTTTTGAACTGGAATTTCAGACTGCTTTGTCACTACAGGTTTTAAACCCCAGTCCAGATGAAGTGCACACTGTAAATCAAATAGCTTTTTTTCCCTACAAATTTACTTGCATTTATTTTATGTTCTGTTTCCCTTAAAGAAATGTCAAGTGGGTTTAGCCCCCTGGGTGTTTCCCCAGCTGTTCTTCTGCGCAGTATTTGGAACTGGCTGTTTTCCATGAGCGCTTCGGCTGTGCCCTGCCACGGACAGGTTTTGGGGATGTCTTTCCCCTGGCTGGCTGGTTAACCCAGCTGCTGCAGGCTTTCATCAGTTCTGTGTTTCTGCTAGATCCTACCCAGCCACAGCTGTGAGGTTTCTGTTCCCAGGCTGCTGCCAGCTTTGTTCCCCTTTGTCGGTAGTTCCTGGAGCACCGAGCTCAGGCAGCACCGGAGCCTGGTGCCCGGCGTGTGTTTTCTTCCTGGCTGTGGAGCTGTACCCAAGAGAGGCGGAGGAAGGGGGAAGGGGAGGCCGTGTGTCAGCTGGCCATTTGTGACTGAGGAACAGTCTGTCATGGAGGGCAAGAAGGGCCAGCTGCAGGAGGGGTTAAGCTGTCTGGGAGCAGGAATGCTGGAGACAGAGCTACTCCTTGTAAGGAAGTGAGGTTTCCTTTGGTGGTGAGTAAGAAACAGCCACAGCTTGCCTTGCAGTCATCCTGCAAGGTAAGGCCCAGGGGCCAGCCTTGGGCAGCAGGGCAGGGTTGGAGCTGGACCCAGGACCCTGTGCCACTGCCCAGGGACTGGTGCCTGTGTAAGGAGCGGGTTCCTCTGCGCAGGCTGCTGTCACTAGCTAGAAGCCGGGTCAGCAAGTAGCATCACTGGTGTCCAGAGCAAGGCCTCAGACCTTAACACCTTTGAACATTCACACCTTCTCTTGTCCTGTCAGCACGTGTTCAAAACACAGTTCATCAGGAAGTGAGTTTATTTTCAGGTTCCTAGTGGTTCCTGATGGTAGGTGATCAGGAGCCCTCATTTGCCTTTCCTTTCATCATTTCTGCCACAAGTCTCCTGGAGGAGGTGTGGGGGAATTATAGCTGCAGTTCTCTTTCCAGTTTCTATCTCAAGTCAGTCAGTAATTTCTTTTAGTCAGTTTAGTTAATATCTTCCAGTTTCCCCCCAGATTTAGAAAAACTAATGCCCTTTCTCTTGGGTGGGAAAGCAGCACTTGGCGCAGGTTTCCTGGGGGACTGTTATTTTGCTTCAGTTTCCGTGGCTGGATCTGCCAGAATGTGCAGAGATCTGATCTGATCCTCATGGCAAAGAAATCTGGCAGCTCTTTTCCCTCCATGTCAAACCACAGCTGAACTGAGAGAATGATAACAGAATGGTGCAATTGCTTCAGCAAAGAGTATTCATGAGCCAATCTGCATTAACAAACTGCTGCCAGGGCTCTTTTCAGCTGGGAGAATTACCATGCTTTTAAACTAACTTATACCTTCCAACCCAGGGAAGAGGCATCTGCTCTTCTGAAAGGCAGAGATGAAAGCAGGTCTGAACCAAGGCAATAGGGAGCATTAGGCAAATGCATGCTGAAGAGGAGATGGGTGAATGCTGAGGGGGTAATTCCATGGCACTAATGAAATGGATGAGGAAAAGATGAATCTCTACCACTCCTTGGTTTTTTTTTCATTTCTCTCTGTTAAATATTTATATTGCTTGGAGTTGAAATGGAAAGCAAAAATGTGATCAGAGATGTGAAAGGCTGGAGATAATAGGATCTGATGCCTTTTTTTTTCTCCAGGCCCTAGCTGCATGCCTGGCTTAGACTGCAGTTCAAAGGCCTGCCTGAAGCAGGAGCAGAGCCTTGGCCTGGGGCCAGCTGACAGGTGCCCACATTATCTGTGCCCATGAGAGTATACTCTCATTGTCCTCCTCTTGTCCTCTTCAGCAGAGAAGCTCATATTAGGATGGGTTTTGACCTAGGCTGCTTCTCAGGCTCCAAGGTCTGAGGAAGCCTGTGTGCCAGCTTCCTGCCCTGGATCTCCCGTGCAGGTAATCACAGAAACACAAACTGGTTTGGGTGAGAAGCTCATCCAGTCCAACCCCTCTGCTGCCAGCAGAGACATCTGCAACTAAAGCAGGTTGCTCAGAGCCCCAGGCATTCTGACCTGCAATGGTTCCAGGGATGGGGCATCTCCCATCTGCCTGGGGTCTCACCACCCTGGGCACAGAAAGGCTGCTGCAGCTCCACACCAAGCCCAGCCACTGAGGCTGAGGCATGTCCCCAGGGGGCACATCCATGCATGTGTGCAGCACAGGCATGGAGTGTGTGCTGAGAGAGGGTGCTGGGCTGGTTGTCCCTGTGCTGCTCTGTGTGCTTGGAGTCAAACTGCTTGTCACACGGCCTGGCAGCATCCCTGCTGGTATCCCACCCCTGAACCACTTCTCTTCCTGCTTTTCAGCTCCCAGGTGACTGGACAGAAAAGGTGTCTGGTAAGGGTTTGACCCTTACCTGCTCTGTGTGCTTTGTGTGAGCGGTGGATTCTGAGCAGGCCATGCAAGCCCCTTGCCCTTCAGCCATTCAGCTCTAAGCTGGATCCCACATAGTTTCTTTGGTTAGAGTCTGCAGTGGACTGTGACACAGAGCTGGGTGCTGACAGGCCCAATGACTGCTCTGCCCATGGCGCTGCAAGGAGCATATAAGGAGCCACAGAGTGCTTGAAAGGGCATCGGGAGGGGCTGGTGTGCTCGGGTGCTAGTGGCTGGTGATCTTGCAGCCAGCAGAGAGAGCTTGGCTAAAATGGTCACAGTGGGAGGAAGTGAGGGAAGGCAAAAGAGAATGAATAGAGGTGTTTTTAAATGGCTTCATTAGAGTACCAGGGTGGCAAGAAAGTGTGCAAAAACATCTCAAGTATCTAAAATCCTGTGATTGGAGAGATGATTGCATATTTCTTTGGGTTCAGCTCACAGCAGCCTTTGGGTGCATTTCACTTGGGGTTTATGTGAATTCTGCATTGCCACACCACGTGGCCTCTGCAGGGCAGTTTGAAAGTGAGGTTCAGTGTGAACACGACACAGAAGTTAATCAGCCTCCCCACAGAAACGACAGACATCAAAGCCAAAGTGCAAGAGAATTCTTTGGCCAGAAAGAGCCTTTGAAATTTAACCAGACCGTTTTCTCCAGGTACATCTACAAAGAGACTCTGCGGTGCATGCCCTGTGTGATGTGTGTGTCCCTGTGTCCCTGTGTGTGATGCCAGTGCAGGCAATACCCTGCAGGTGTGCTGTGTGACGACCAAAAGAGCAGGCACTTGTAGAAGTCATGCACCCGTGGAAATGGGCTGCAAACTGCTATTTGCATTTAGGGATGTCTAAACAGCATGTGCCAGAGCCTGGTTTGTGCTGCTGCAGGTATGTGCAGGCTGCTTGAGAATTAGTTTCTCTAGCACACATCAGCCTGGACAGTTGCAGTGTGCAGCTGTGAATCACCACAGACAGCTGGGCTGTAGGCACTGTTTTAACCTCTGATCATGATTTTTAAATACTGGTATCTTTGTTTTGAAAAGGCTTGCAACTTTGTCAGCTGGCCACCTGTCACACAATGCAGAGGCCCACTGAGGAAATCATTTTTGACCCTCAAGTTTCTTTGACTTGCAGGCGTGCAGAGCACCTCACTGAGGAGCACCTGGAAGCAGTCTGGCAGCTAGAATGAGCTGCTGCTCAGCTGCTGTTCAGCTGGAGTCAGGTACCGAGCACAGCACTTCACCGGAGTTGGCCAGTGACCTGAGCGACAATGCGGGAGGCTTCGGGGCAAGCCGAGCAGCACCGGAGCCGGCTGGCGCCAGGCAGGAGTGACCCCTGCGGGGGTGAGCCGGTGCCGATCTCACCGGGTTCTGGCTCGTCGCAAATGAATGGTTCGCTGCTTCCGAAGACCAGAGAAGCAGAAGCACTGTTTGAGAGATCTCACAGACACTTGCTTGACACAGGAGACAGCATGGACGTAAAGAATGTGTTTAAAGCCCAGGAAGGTGCTTGCTGCCCAAGGGGTGTGTGGGAGCAGGGTGGTGAGCCGGTGGATTGGAACAGCACGGCCAGCGCCGCTGCCGGAGCCGCAGGGGAACGCTGCGCTGGACAGGCACGTTCCCACCCCACAGAGGGAGGCACTTGTCAGACAGACAGCCATTGTCTGAGCAGGGAGGGCTCTGGATCTGGCCAGTGTCTGGCAGATGTCCAGGTGTGTAAAGAGACTGGGCTCGTTCGCCCTCTAACCGTGAGTGCCCTGCTGAGTGAGCAGGCAGATGCGGCCCTAGTAAATCACCGTGATTTGGTGAAAGATGATGCTGGTAGTTCTGCCCCCGTTCTGGAGAGTCACACAGAGCAGATCCCAAGTGCTAGGGGTGCCTTTGATGATGATGATGATGATGATGACCTCGAGTATTTTGAATGCTCAGATGTGCTGACAGCACACGAGAATGAAATCTGGAACCAGAAGTTAGAATTTTTATTAGACAGTGATGATGAAGATGATTTAAAACTGAGTAAGGATTGTGATGGGTGTGCTTACTTCCTCGGCGAAACGCCTTGTCGGCTCCAAGTGTCAGATAACACTACGCCTATGGATATCACCATTGGCTTCTGTGGGCATCACTCAAAATTCGAAGGAGTAAATGTAAGGAGAGACCCCTCTGTGTACAGCCAGTCAGCTTTGCAGGCAGAGATGACTCTGACTCGTGGGCACCACCGAGAGAAAAGTGCCAGCGTGAAAGACAAAGAGAAGTGCCCGGTGCCTGTGGCATCCGCAGCCATTGGGAGTGACCATCCCGGCGCTGGAGCCGACAGTCATGGCAGTGGCCGCTCGGATGCGGGCTCCTCAGCTGGCAAATCAAAGAACAAGGATGATACAGGTGCCCAGGCAGACTCCTCTGCTGGTGGCATAGGTTCTCCTCAGACAGGTCAGGCTGCAGAGAGGATGACAGAGAGCAGCACGGATGAGGACCCGCGAGGCGAGGGCTCTCTGCTGCCAGAGGAGCCGGGAGGAGACCTGCCAGAGGAAGATGCGAGGCACGCCGTCTGTACCCTAAGAGAAAGTCTGACAAGAAACCTTTTGAAGTTGTTCAACCCTAAAGAGCTTTGCAGATATGTCAGTACTATAGGACAGTCTTTCCAGCTGGCAGCAGAGCTTAGAGAATCCAGTGCTTCCAGTCAGGAAGGTGCTGTTTCCACACAGATTCCCGAGGAGACAGCGAGCTCGCAAATGCAGGCTGGTTCGTGTCACACAGAAGAGGCAGATAAAGACTGTCACTGGGAAAGAACTTGGGGCCTGTCTGAGCAAGATCAGATGCCAGATAAAAAGGTCTCATCCAGGGTAAGTGAAGCCCTTATCATTTAATGGAAAGAGCTGCTCTACTGATTTAAATGCCTTTTATTGCTGTTTGTCACCAATAATGTAAAATTTGAATTACTTTGAAAGCAGCTATTCATGTACTGCTGAATGACAGCTACGGCTGGGAAGGAAATCTGGTGTTGAAAAAGGCCCAAGCAAGCCATGAGCTGTTCTAATTATAGAGCGAGACTGATGATAGTAAGAGGCACTAATGGGACTCTGGACAGCTGGAAGGGGAAATCTGATCTCTGGGCTGTCGCACAGGTCTGACCAAAGAAACGATTCTGCCAGCCCAGAAGGTTTCTCAAATGCCTATTATGAGCAGACAGGGTTTGATTTACTTTCTTTTCACTTCACACTGAAAGAAAAAAATTGTCAGGCACTTAATGTGCTGGGAGTCCGAACCACAGGAGTGGGGTTTGCTGTGGAGGGATAGGCAGGGGGGCAGTTTAGTCCAGAGAGTTCATGCTGCAGGGGGCAATGAAGCCTTGTTTTTAAAAACTAAAGCATAATCAAGAGTCAGATACTCCAGCTGAAATGTACAGGCACTTAACTCCCCCCCCGGGGTGGTGCTGTCCAGGTACTGGTGTCTTTCACGGCATTGGTAGGCAGCCAGAGTCGCTGTGCAGGCTGATGGAGCGTCCCACCGGTTTTCGGCAGTGGGAGCACTGGGTCGTGCTTTTCCTTTCACGCAGTAAAAACCTGAGCTGCAGAAGTGCATAGGTGTGAGTATTAAATCCTGAGTAATCTTACCACCAGCTTGACTGGTTTGAAGGGCTGTAGCTAATGGCTCAGAAGAAAAATCTGACAAATAAACACAAGCTTGCTTCAGCTCCACAGGCTTTTCTTCATCTGTTATTTATGCCCAAATGCCTCCCAGCTCTGGGCAGCAGGCTAGCTTCAGTCTCACCACTGAGGTGTCTTAAGCAGTTTAAATGACTGAATTCTTCTGCCTGAAAAACAGCCAAAGATTTCTGTGTTTCTATAGCAGATAAAATTCCAGCAGCACAGAGTGCCTTGCGATGGGGAGGCCTCTGGAAGTTAAGGTATGGAGAGTTTCTGGCAGCAGGTGTCTGCATGGTGCACAGGAGGCATTGTTCCAGTGCTCGCTGAGCACAGTGCAATAAACTCAATGCCAGCAGGTTCTTAGCAGACAGCAGCTGTTACCTCACTGTGTATGCCGTGGCCAGGTTTCAGACAGACTGGTCAGGCTCTTGCCGTTGCTTTTATTTGGGTGTTCATCACTAAGGCTCTGCAGTGGATACAGATGGGGTAGGAAAGAAGTACTGGTGTGCAAAAAAGGGCCAGAGATGATCACAAAGCAACCCCCTGCTTTTAAACATGCATGAAGGAAAAGGAAGTTTAGATTTAGGTTCAACATTATGTGGTCTTGAAAAGGAGCCAGACAAAAGCATCCCATCTGGAAGCTACTCTTTATAGCACAAGGGAAACGTGGACAGCTTCTCACAGCTTCTGTATAATGAACCAGAAACTCCTTGGCAGTCTGCTGCTGTAACCTAAGGCAGGTTGAACAAGCGCGGTTGCTGCACACGAAGCGTGCTGTGGCATTAGCTGGAGCCCAGCTTTGGAGCCAGCTCTGCCAGGAGCAGGGTGAGGGGCTGGTAGCATAACCCATGGCTGACTGCTGTTGAAGAGAGCTGTATTTTCACTCTCAGGTCTTCTGAGAGGTCCACAGCAGCTGCAGCACCACACCACTATTTACCCAAGGATTTACACTTCCTTTAGTGCCAAGTTGCCTCTTACTGCAACAACCTTTGCAGGCTGTCTTGTGCAGCAACTGCTGTTCTGGCTGACTTCTTCCCTTAGGTGGTCAAGGTGGGAGGCTACTGGCTCCTCTCATGACCTTGTTTCTAGCCCCAGGAGAAATTCTTTATCTCCCACTTCAAAGCAGCTTAATTAAAGGTCTTCAAAGCCAACTGTACCAGCTGTGTACCGTATGGAGAACTTGCAGTGTGTCATTGGAAAGCCAGAACCCTCACCACACAGACTGGGGTCACTCCCCAGCTGCTGAGCCTGCACCTATGGCCTGCTGAATGCCAGTGCTGGTGCTGAGATCCTGCTAGAACTGGCAGGTTCAAAGGGGTTCCAGGGCATAAGCAACATGCAGGTGCCCCAGGAAGAATGGCATGTGGTGGTGGTGCGTTTCTAGAGTGTTTTCTTCCTGGATCTCCTGCTCATCCTGTCATCATTTTGTTGTGGCCGATGTCAGAGCAGCCTGTTCTTACAGAATTCGAGATGATCTTGAGGATGTTCTGTCAGGTTAACTCTGCCCCTGAGGAGTTAGGTGAGCTCCCAGAAAACTGGTCTGCGTAGCTACCGAAACTCAGCATTGTGGGTTATTGTGGTGGGACACTCCAGCTATTAGCAAAAGGCACAGCTATGACTGCTTTGTTGTAGTTTGGTATGGGTTGGGTTATTTTCTCTGGGTTTATCTAGCTGGACTGTATCAGTCACTGGTCTTCGTTGTGATTGCATTTCTCAGCATTTGGATTCAGATCTGAAGCCCACCAGGACTGAAGGCTGTTAGGACCAGGGCTGATTTCAGCCCCTTGGGTTGATAGCCACAGCTGACAAGTATTTCTACAGAAACAGGTACATTCCATGCCAGGACTCCAGTCCAGGCCTGTGCCAAGCAGCAATTCCAATTTTGAATTGTGTTTCTCTTCTTCCTCTGCAGAATCAGGGTGCCAATCTTAACATCTGTATCCAGATTGGCGAGCGACGACGCACGGAGCCCGAAACAGGAAAGGAGAGCGACTCCGTGGCTTCCAAGAGCGCAGGAGCCCTCCCTCCAGCTTCAGACACCCTTGCTGCTGAAAAGACAGGGCAAGCACAGACCTGTTCTCAACCCCTTGCTCCGTGGCATAAGGGAGAAAGTTGTCTTCAGCAAGTCACCTGTGAGCAAGGGATTAACGCTGGTAGCACTGATGGCAGCTCGAGGAGCGAGGCTTCACCTTTTCCCTCGTGGGACTGGGACTCTGCTTGTGAGCAGCGAGCGTGTTCCTGTGCTGCCCTTCCTCCTGCAGGGCTGCCTGAGGATCCAGGGGAGGGGGAGCACAGGTATAGCCTTGATTCACACGACAGCAATGGCACAGATGCTCTCTGCAGCCTGTCATGCGATGAATCTCCATCTGAAGCTAATCCCGAGGCAGTCCTGGAATCTGGAGAACCTGGGGGCCAAGGAGCTGCTGATATATCTGCAGTGCATGACCAGCTGTGGAAAATTCTTAATGAAGATGACTCAGACTATCAGATCACATATGAAAACCAGGGGATCACAAGTTTAGAAATTAGGCCAATAGGTGTCAAAGCCACAGAACTGAGCTTTGTACAGGAGCCCTCTTCTGGTCACCCGTTGCCAGCCAACCTGGCAGAAGAGCAGGCGCCTGTCACACAGCCGGCTACCGGCCCGAGGCCCGGGAAAGAAGACTGCAGTGTTTCTAGTACCCTACTTCAAACAGATGAAGTGTGCAACAGTGCATCCACGGGAAACATTTGTCTTGCACCAGCGGTAGGAACAGATGGCATGTGTCTAGATTCTAGCACTGAAAATAAAATGGAAACACCATCCATTTGTGTTTCAGCAAATGGTGCTGTCTTAGACACAGGGGAGAGCTTGGAGCAGGAGCCAAATCCAATGCTAACTGGCAGTGGTGAATCCATTCAGGTGCCTGTGGATGGGGAAGGAAAGCCTGCCATGAATAACTCTTCCCAAACACATGATGGAGCTTCTCCCGGAGGACTGCAAGGTGCTCACACTGTTAACCTAGCATGTGACACAGAAGCCCCCTCTTACCTGCCAGCTGTGTCACCTGGGACAACTGGACAATTCCTTCTCACTGAGCACAGCATGTCCCTGACAGCTGAGTCTGTGAGTGGGGCAGAGTGTCAGTTCAGAGGTTGTCATCCAGCAAGAACAGGACTGCCTTGTCTGCCTGAAGAGAAAGACATGTTCCCTGCTGACAATACCAGTCAGCTTGCATGTGAAGAGCACTCTTCTGTTAGCACCACACAGAATAGTTGTGAAGAACATTTACCAGAGAAAGGAAATCACTCAGCCTTGAGTGCACAAACTGCCACTAGTTCTGACAGCTGCCATCTTTCACAAAATGATGACTGGCAGGAGCTTCAAGTTCCTCCTGGTGAGCAGAAACACAGTTATGGAATGCAAGTGCCTGATTTAATTGAGGCTCCTGAGATGCTACCCCAAAATACAGAGCAACTGGCAGAGGTAGCAAAACAAGAAGCAGCACCCCCTCCCACTTCGGGACATCCATGTCTAAGAGGCTTTTCTGTCGAAGCACCCAGCTGTGAGCCCTGCAAACCAGGAGAACAGAGCAAGGTCTGCATGGGGGGTGAAGAGAGGGCTGCCCCTTCCTGTGACTCAGGAGTCAGTCACAGCTCAGAGAGTCAGGCTACAGCCTCCCCTCCTAATAGCTCAGAACAAGATGTACTTTCTGTTGGCAGTACCTTCATGTCTGAGGAAGAGTTAAACCCAGACTCTTCAAACCCCCCCACCTCTGCATCTGGCAGTGGAACACCAGTGAGTGTCCTGCTGCCCAGCAAGGCTCAAAGGAAGCACCACAGGGTGGCAAATGAGGGTTGCAGAGATTACAGCCATCAGTTAGGGATCCAACAGGTGAATGCACAGGAAACACTCTGCACACCCGTGAGCCAGGCAGAGGCAGGGGGGTGTGCTGGCACAGGGAGTCAGGCAGAAGCTGAATCCACACAAACTGCAGGCAGAGCAGAGGGACATTTGGGTGTGCTGGAAACGTCCTGCAGAGCATTGCAGGAACAGCTCCATGGGGTACTTGAACTAAACAAGCAGGAGCCACTCTTTTGCGAAAGCAAACAAGAAGTGCAAAGAACTGTTGAGTGTAGCCCAGATAAAGCTGAAACAAAGGTTCCTCTGCATGCCTTAGTTAGCTCCAAGGCTCAGGGACTGTTCAGGAATACCAACACTAAACAGCCCTCTCCTGACTTGATGTCTGCCAGCAAACAGGTTGAGAATTTAGTTAAGTCTTCTGAGGATGACAAAGATGAAGAACTCATGACACCAGAGACTGTAGTAAGTGGCTTAGTCAATTTGCCATCAGCTGATGCAGTGAACAGCCGACTCTTCCAAGAGCAAGCACCCTGCAAAAGAACTCCTCCATTCTCTTTGGTGTTGAACACACATGAGCCATTCCCAGTCAGTGTGGAAGGTCTGCAAAATCAAGAAGGGTCAAAGTCCTGCCAGACATCACCAACTGCTGCTGAGCCTGAGCCCACCCCATGCAAACAAGGCCCAGCAAAGAGTGGGCATTTCGCTGCTGGAGCCAAGACGAAGCTGCCACCAGCAACGCTGTCAAAAAAACCCCGACTGGAGGAGGGAGGAAAGGGCAGCAGCTGTGTCAAAAAGCCTGTGAAGAGTGAGGCAGGCACGATTCAGAAAGAAGACAGAAAAGAGCAAAGGAAACTCCTTTTGAAAAAGGATGGCAAAGGTAAGGGAAAACTGATCCTCATCCCTGTCCTTTCCCACTGCTCTGGCCATGGGGAGCGGTTTGGATTCATTAAGCACACTGCAGCCCAAGGTGCTCCCCCGACCCTCACTTCCTCTCAGCCCATGCTGAGCCCTCCTGAGCGCCCTTTGCAGCTGGCATTATACTTGTATCAGCTTTCTGACCTGTGTGCAGCAGTCACTCCTTCACTTGTTGTTTCCAGTATCTTTCTGGGGGGTGTCTAGCACAGGGATCCCATGTCACTGCACACAGCCGTGCATGTTGTGCGCCCAGCTCTGCTGCTGCCCTCTGGCCGCCCACAGCAGCTGCCCTCTCCTGGGTGCCAAACACATTCATTACTAGCAGGGTGGCATCGTTACCATAGGGTGTGCCTAGGGCAGTGCTGTCTGCTGCCTGCTGGCTGGCTCTGCAGATCCTTTGCACCACTCTCAGCACTGGTGAAACTAGCAGTTACAGTGGGAGCCACCGCAGAGAAGGGGAAGGAGAGTCAGCTTGCCTGCTGCAGCCTCGTGGGGCTTGCTGAACAGGGGGCACAGACTGCAGACAGCAGTAGCAACAGTGGGGCAGATGAGGCAGTGCTGGGTTCTGTGGATACCTTCCAGGGACCGTGTTCTTTTGCCCTTCGAGGTGACATTTCATGTTTACATCATGAAATAATTTCTTAGATCAGAGCAGGACTGAGCAGTGGCTAAAGGTAAGCCACACAACTGTGAAGCTCTTCAGATATTCTAATTACAGTATGGTCTGGTAAGGGTTCTGCTTTTCCAGTCACATCTAACACACACCCTTCTCTGCTGGGAGATGTGTCCTTTGCCAGAGAGTGGTGTGAGAGGAGAGCCACATTCCTTCAGAGCAGAGCAGGCACCCTGCAGTCCTGAGAAATTCCTGAAGCTGTGCTTGGAAAATGAATCAAACATCCAGGCTTGCCTCAGATAAGACTGAATTTCCTGAACCTCTTCTGATCTGCTTCAGTCTCACTGGAAGGAATGTGTGTTTGTACCTTAGAGAGCTGTGTGGGGCCCTGCCCAGCGCCACGGGCAGGCTGCTCTGGCCTGTGCCCACCCCTCTCCTCTGTGTGATTTTCAGCTGCAGAGGGACAAGGGAGGTTCACAGAGGGAATGTGGAGCTGTTGGTTCTATTTACAGTTCTGTCACGTACTGCCGGTGTCATTCCAGCCCTGATTCAGCAGGATTCTGAGGCCTAAGGACTTAAGTGAGTACAAGTTAAAGATAGCAGTCACTTGCAGGTGCCTGATCCTGCGGGCTCGATCCAGCGTGCCTTGGGCATTAGGCAGGGAAAGTCAGACTGCAGGAATGGGGTCCCTGAGGGAGAGGCATCCTGCCAGCTCATCCAGACTCTGGTGGCTCAGAGCTGACATGGTAGGAAACAGAACATCTTGCATCTTGCAGGGATGTCTCACTTCAGCACAGGGATGTCCTGATCTCAAAACCTTTCCCTCAGTACCTGTTGATTCCCATTCTTTCCAAGAGCCCTCTATCCTCCCGCCCACACCATGCCCACGGGCGAAGTCACTGGAGCCCTCTGTGAGCCAGCAAGCACGTGTCAGTGGAGAAGCAGCTCCTCAGGACCTCCCCCAGGCTGGGCTCTGAGGGGTTCCTGGGCCTGTTTGTGTGATGGTCAGTGTTTAGCAAAGAACCATGCCCTGTGGCTGGAAAGGTAGGGCCTGCCGCGATTAAGAGATGGGACTCAGCCTGATGCAGGCCAGGTGTCCACTTTACTATGCAAAGTCCTGCTTTATAAAAGCTAATACAACGCAGAGGCAGCTCAGGAGTGGAACCAGGGACTCTGTTGTATCAGTCTGCTATACGTGTGAAGTCTTACACTCTCAGGTCATAACAACCATTCGTAATCAGGTATCGGCCCTCCTCCGACTGCACTGCGGCACCGTGTTCCCATAGTTCACAAGCCATCAAGGCCAACACTGTCTCCTCTTATCAGTCCAGCAGTGCTTGGAGCTCAGCTCTCCAAGATTTAACCCTTCAAGGGACTTTCTTTAGAGGGGAGAAATCAGTCGCTGAAGAGTGAAGCGAAGGCCACCGACATGCCCAGGTGCAGACAGCTAACCACCCTCCTCCCGTCTGAACGGAAATCCTCCCTGCACCTTGCAAAGGGTCTCATCCTGGCAGTGTGTGTTAGGTGTGTTCCAGGATCACCTTGGAGACTGAGCTCAGGCACTTTCTCAGCTGAGTTCTTACTGTGCCACCACATAGTGTGGTGTCTTTTTCACTGATAAACCCAGCCAGTCCTTTAGTCAGAGGGATTGTGTTTTGATGAAGAAATTGTTCTGCGTCGATGCCTTTGTCGCCTGGAGCTCCCCTTGGGACCTATGCCATCAACTCAAAATGCCTTTACATGGAAAACATCTCCCTTGGCAGTGTGGGGCACTGAGTGAGGCTTCTAAAGCCACAGTACTTGAAAGCCTTGGTTTCTGCATCAGAAGAAATCACAGTGTTGTCAAATTCATATCCTTAGTATCTGCAGATCGTTCTGAGGTTCCTTTAAAAGCATGTCAGTGTCTTCTAATCCCAGACTGGGGTTCTTTTGTTTCAAGCTCCCAAGCTGCTGAAGAAGATCCAGGCAGAGCTGTTCCCTGATCGCTCTGGAAACATCAAGCTCTGCTGTCAGTTTGGTGACATTCATGGTGACTCCACCATCACATGGACTAAAGACTCCAAGTTACTGGCTCAGCTGCAGAGAAGGTCAGTGCATGTTTCTGAAGATCTGGTGGTGCCTGAGGAGCTTTTGGGAGAATAGGCCACCTGCTAAGAGGGTTAGCACGACAGGCGCAGAAAATCAGGGCGATGAAGCAGTCTGTCTTCACACAGTGCATTGATGCTAGTCATAGTTTGCACTCTGTCAGCAGCTGCTTCCTCTCGGCCTCTTCACAACCAGTCTCATCCAGCTTCCAAGTGCTGTGAGAGGCAAAAGGAAGTTTGAAGCTCAGCACCCAGCCAAACGGCACAAACACACTTGGCTGCTGTGGGAGGCTGGCGTCGTGCTGTGTGGGAGTGAACTGCTGGAACAGCCAACAGGAGATGTAGTGTCCTGCACTGTCAGCCCAGGCTGGGGGGTCAGCCCTGCACAGAAGGGATACTGCTGGGCAAAACGTTGTGTGTGAGCCAGCAGCATGCACTTGCAGCCCAGAAAGCTGGCCATGGGCTGGTCCCCTGAGCCTGGGCAGCAGGGGCAGGGAGGGAATCCTGCCCCTCTGCTGAGACCCCCTGTGCAGTGCTGGGGCAGCTCTGGAGTCCTCAGCACAGCACAGACAGGGACCCATTGGAGCAGGGCCAGAGGAGGCCACAGCCATGCTGGGAGGGCTGCAAGCCCTCTGCTGTGAGGCCAGGCTGAGAGAGTTGGGAGGTTTCATGTTCATGCCTTCTGTATGTGGCCCCAGGATTGGGAGGAGTGTTGGGGTGCCTTGTGTGGTTTAATGACTGCTGGATTTGACTGAGGTGCTTCTCTCTCAGTGCACTAGGATCATATGCTGTGAAGCTGAACATTTCTAAGTTGGGTGAAAGAAGATATTTTGTCTGCTCACATCCACATCATATCTGAGTCAGTCTTTGCAGCAAGGGGCAGAAGGTGCAGGGCAGGAGGAGAGATACAAGGAATTATGAGGACAGATCTTCAAAAGTATTCATGTGGGAAATGACCCTTTTCTCTTCCAGTGCCCAGGATGACTCTCCTGTCTCTTTGGCAATAGCCAAAGCCAGCAGCAAAGACCAGGGGATGTATTACTGCTGCTTGAGCAACACCTATGGGCAGGTGACTGCCGAGTTCAATCTGACTGCTGAGGGTGAGTCCCAGCGTCTCCTGTTGTTTGCTGACCCTGACAGGGGCAGTTTCCCTGCCCAGCTTTTGCACTACACCGCCTCCTCCTCTGCTTCCTTCTAGTGCTGGAGCAGCTCGCAAGTCTTCAGAACTGTGAAGGTAAGCAGACACCTCTGCTCCAACGTGTGCCCAGATCTTTGTTCCTGCTGATTTCCACATGGGAAAAAGGAAGGAAAGTCCAAGCAGACTGAGACGCTTTGGCAGTTATCCCACAGGAGCCTCTGGGAATTCACCGCAGCCAGTCAGCGCTGCCTTGGTGCAGCTGCCCTTCCCCTTCCACACTCACCTTTGCTGTGCCATAAAGATGGAACTGGCAGGAACTTGTGGGATTTTGTAGGTGCAAGACCTGGCTGTAGGCTGTGCTGTGCCGGGGGAGGGAGTGCCTGGAGTGCTGGTTTGAACTGGGCTGCGTGCCCCTGGTTAGGTCGAGGGCCCGGCCCTTCAGGGGCAGCACTGGAAGCGCTGCGTGGTGTCACGGAGACACAGGCACACAGCACCGAGAGCTTGCCAGTGGTCTGCACACGTGGGCTGTGCAAGTCACCTGCGGTGTAACTGCACTCCATGGAGCTCTGCAGAGCTTTCCCCCTGTGCTGACTTGTGTTTTACCACACTGGGTGTATGTCTGGCTGTGCTGCAGCTAAAGACAGCCAGGGCACTGCACCAGGGCTCAGCGGTGTTGAGCACACTGCACTCACAGAGTGCTGCATCCAGCCCTCTGATTTGGCTTTGTTTTTCTAGAGGAACAAAATTAAACATTCAGCTCCCTCTTGAAATAGAGAGGACTTTTCATGTAGTGGCACAGAGAACTTCAGGTAGAGTTAAGGAGCTTTGTACGTACACTGCTTGCTCTGTGCTTCAGAGAGGCAATAGTGCACAGACTCAGAACCAGAGGTAGCTAGAGGGCAGCTGGAAGGGATTCGCTGCTGTGGAGCATACTCCTTTTGTTCTCCTCTTAGTCTTTTTCACTGGTGTTCCTTGCAGTGTTGTGATTTGAGAGACCTGAAGTGCAGGTAGAGTGTTTTAGTTTCTGTCTGTGCTTAGCATCAGCCACTGGTTTTTTCCTTCATATATTTTTTCCCTTTTGTATTCCAGTTTTGTTTTATAGGCATAAAAATCATAATCCTGCTTGACTCCACCTTTAGCAAACTTAGGCACACACTCCTGGGCCACTGATACCTTCAGACTCCACAGCTGGGGAGAAAAATCACTGTACCAGTTTCCCTGAATGCAGAGATCACTAAAGCTGATGTGTTCCCCTGATGATCGAAACTGACACAGTCATTTGTAGCAATGTGCTCCTTGCTCCCAGTCACTTGTGGAGTGAAACCCTTGCTGTTCCCTCCTGCCTTTGCTAAATGACCTGTCTTTAAGCTGATGCTCGCCAGGTTGAAAAGCAGTGGAGCTGATGCAGTGAGTGTGGCTGGCACTAGGAAAGGCAGGTTTCCATCGCAGTCCATACTGGGTAAGGCCTGAGGCCTCTTTCAGCTGAGTACCTCTGCGAGTCTTTCCTGGAAAACATTCTGAGCTGAGAGCTAAAACAAGCTCTGGTCATACCAGCAACTTCTGGCTTGTCTGACAAGCCTTGCTAGCTTCAGCAGGAAGTGCTCTGAGCATGCTGGGGACACACCAGTCTTATCTGCATCCACGACTGCACATTAGCTTTATTGCTGCCTCTGCCTTCCCAAAGAAGCAGAGCTGGCAGGGCCTCTGTATCACCTCAGGGCATCTTCAGGTCACTCCGAGTTCCAGTTTGCAAGTCCCCTGATAATTTTCAAAACAGCTTTTGTGACCTTTACCTCTGTTTTGTGTGATACACTGTATGCTCTCCTTGTGAACCTGTCCTGACACCTTTCTCCATGCTGGCTCAGTCCCAGCCCCACCTCAAGACAAGTTGGGCCACGCTCCTTCTGTGGAGCAGAGACCAGTCCTTCTTCCACCTCCGCCTTTCCCTGTGCCTGCAGAAGGATGTTGTGCAGAGCAAAGTGCATTGTTTTCCAGGTGTGGAAGAAATTGAATTCATGCAGCTGATGTTCAGAGAAGATTTCATCAGGGACAGCTATTTTGGTGGCAACCTGCATGGAATCATAGCCACAGAAGAGCTTCACTTCGGTGAAGGCATGCACCGGAAAGCCTTCCGAAGCAAAGTGATGCAAGGCCTGGTGCCAGTGTTCAGCCCTGGCCACCCCTGTGTGCTCAAAGTGCACAGTGCCATCACCTATGGGACCAAGAGCAAGGATGATCTAGTTCAGAAGAACTACAAGCTGGCACTGCAGGTAAGTTGCTGTCCTTGAGAAGCTGTCTCACAGAGCTGGTCTCAGTGTGGTGAGTAGTACTCCATAGGCACTTCTCTGTGGTGCAGGAATGCTATGTCCAGAACACTGCGAGGGAGTATGCAAAGATATATGCAGCTGAAGCTGAACCCCTGGAAGGCTTTGGAGAAGCACCAGAGTGAGTATGAATATATTCTTTTTTGCTAGCCATATTGTCCTGTGCCACAGCTGTGCATACTGGCCTGTGACCGCTAGGAGGAATTCCTGAAGAAGAAGAAAGGGGAGTCCGGAGAATGGTTTTGCAGCTGGAGTCATGACCTAAATGACTCAAGGTGGTGAGAGAGGTTCCCTCCCCATTAGAGAAAGATAGTAAGCAGTAAAGGCATAGCAGGCAAGAGACATGATTCTGGTATAACTGTAGCAGAAACTGTTCATATTAAGACAGGAAATGGCTCATATTAATGGCACGATAAGCTACTCCTTCCCTGACCAGAGCTCTGTATCCCTTGATTTTAGGATCATTCCTATTTTCCTTGTTCATCGCCCTGCTAATAACATCCCCTATGCAACAGTGGAGGAGGAGCTGGTTGGGGAGTTTGTGAAGTACTCTATGAGGGATGGCAAGGAAGTCAACTTCCTGAGAAGAGACTCAGAAGCTGGCCAGAAGTGTTGCACCTTCCAGCACTGGGTGTATGAGAAGACCAATGGAAGCTTGCTTGTCACTGACCTGCAAGGTGAGTTGTCTGCAAGGGGGCAGTAAATGGCTTTCCTGTGACAGGAGCTGGTGACCACTTGCAGTCAATCCCCAGCTGCAGAATGTTCCAGACATATTCCTGGCTCTCTGTGTCCTGTTGGCATGGCTGCCTGTGCTCCTTCCCAAAGCTCCCAGAGGGCAGAGTTACCTCCAGATGCAGGCAGTATCCCGGGCCTCTGCCCATTTTGTGCAGCATCTCCTGCAGATCAGGAGAGAGGAGAGAGTTGGGTGTTCTGTTATCTAGGCTCTTTTGAGAGCACTGTCTCTACCCTAGGGAACAGGCAGACATGGATGGATTGCCTGCTGTGGCAGCAGGGGATGGCATGTGTTCACCTGTGCAGCACAGAAGCCAGTTGGTGTTCTTGGAAGGGGACACTTGGGGAAAGAAAGTCCACATCTGACACTTGTTCTTCTGTGTGTCCTCTCAGTAAATCAGGACACTCAGCATGTGTCAAGCCTGGCTTACTGTCTCACCACCCATGAAATGTCCTGTGAATTAAAAAGTCTTTAGCTGTTAAGGGCATCCTAGTCCTTCACTCGTTCTGGTATTTGAGTACTTACCAACAGTGGAATGCTCCATGTACAGGTCCTGGCTAGGTTTAAAGGAACATGTTCCTGCAGCCAAACTCCTCCTTGCACTTACTACCTGCTGCCCTCCTGCTCCTGTGCCTCCTGGCTGCTGGGATGTGGCCCTGTACCCCACACAGTGTGCACAGATGTATCTGAAACAAAGACAGCTCCTTTGTAAAGAAAAACAAGGAACGTTGGGCCCCTAGAAAATATCCCAGGCAGGACAGTCAGCAGCAAGCTATCTAAACAAGGACCCTGAAGCAATTTAAAGGGAGAGGAAAAGAGTATCCCAGCCTGCGGGAAGCAAGCAGCAGAAAAGGTCCTGGGGCTTCTGTAAGGCTTCCTGCCACGATGAACAGCAGGCCTTGTGCTGCTGAACAGAAGCATCCTTCTTCTGATCACCTCCTTGCTCGAGCCTCTGGGCTGCATTTTTCAGGCACATCAGCTGAGATCCCTGAGGCTGTATTCCAAGCAAAGTGCTTTTGAGACCATCCTTTTCCTGTAAAGCAAACAAACAACAAGGCACAACAAAGGGACAGGTTAAACCCCCTGAACTTTTGGAAATGCTGAATGAGTGGAGGATTTTAGCTCTCCCACCCAAAGTCAAAAGCAGGTTGACAGTCCTATTGCTGCACTGGCAAAGCAACTGTGCAGTTCCTGCTGCTAAATGTGGTGATCCAAGCTTGCAAAGCATCACCCCTCCCAGCAATAAATACATCTTGGGGCAGGTGGTTGAGCAAAGGTCCTGGGTGTTTCTTGAAGTGCAGTCACCCAGCTGTAACCCTCCTCCTCCTCTACAGCCTGGCACAGGAAGCAGGTTTTGCTCTGGTTTTCTCCCTGCTCTCTGTAAACAGCTGGTATGAGGCAGAGCACAAACACTCTCACTGGGGTACCTGAGCATGTTTGGGGAGAGCAGTGACAGATGATGGGAATGAAAGCCATGGATCAATAAACAGTATTTAATGCCTCTCTATGTAGTGCTCTTGCCTCTGGAGTGCTGGAAATTCTGCTCTGACATAAGCTCTCTGTTTCCTTGATGCCTCGTAGGTGTAGGCATGAAGTTAACGGACGTTGGCATAGCAACGCTGGCCAAAGGGTGAGTGAAAATGCATTTCTCAGCAGCGCTTTGCTTTGCACACCAGGCTCTCACAGCGTCAGTGCAGCGGGGAGGGGGCGCTGGGGGCTTGTTCTTGCTTTGACTTTGGAAGCAAACAATCCTCAGCTGACTGTTAAGTTCTTTTTGTTCATATTTATGGGAACCCACCTGTAAGGGAGACACATTTAGTTCCACAAGGGTGGAGCTTCACTGCATGCTGGGCTTTGCTTCTTGCTTCATGCCTCCCTTAAAACAGGCACTTCATGAGTGAAAGCAAGGTCTCTGGTGACTTGCAGGCAAGTAAGGCAATTTTATTGGAGGAAGGTAGGGCTGAACAGGCAGGGCCAACAGCAGCTCGAGCCTGGGCTGCAAGAAAAGAGCTGCTGTGTGTGCTGCCCAGAGCTTCTAACTATAGAGAAAATGGCCCAGGCCCGGGTGGTGCTGGAGCCAGAGCTCCCGCCGGGCTTGTGCTCAGCAGCAGCTGCCCCAGCACATGCTAGTGCCGGTGCCTGTCTAGCCCTGCTACTGCACCCTGCTGCCAGCAGCTGAGCTGGCCTCCCTCCCCTCCTGCTCTTCCACTGAAGGAAGAGGGTATCTATCACAGTACTGTGGGAGTCAGGGAAGGAGATGCTCTGAAAGGGGCCAGAGGTTTCTTGCCCTTTCCGTGAGCAGTTCCCAGGGATGGGGCCGGGGCTGCGTGAGGGAGCTCAGCTGAAGCCACTCCGGCAGCCAGCGCAACGCCGCAGCTTCGGAGCGCGTAAGCCTGACCCAAGCTTGGCGAGAGGCTTCTCTCAGTTCAGAGCTCTGGCAGTTTCTCTTCCTACCTAAGCTTTCCTTGAGCCTGTATTCCTGCCAGCTGCGTGGGTGGAGGGAAGGTGTCTGTTTAGCTTTGTGTAGGCCACTTACCTGACAAGAAAGGAAACATGTTAAGGACTTGATGATATCGCTTTCCTTTCTCTCTCAGGAACAACAAAAGCTCTGTTCATAACGTTTCAAGAGGCCTTTCCTAGCAGTTTTGCAATGCCTTCAGGTCTTTCTGGGAGACTTAAGCATGTGTGCAAAGACATAGGCCTTTAATGTTCTCACTTCCTCCCACTTCTCCTAGTTTTTGTTCTAATCTTCCATTAACTAAATCTTCTATTCCTACCACGGGCCCAGAGAGCCATTGGTAGGAACAGGCACAAAGAGCACGGTGTGGGCAGCCGTTCAGATCCGCTGGCTGCTGGAAGGGGAGAGGGCAGGGGAGCAAATGCCTGTGACCAGTGCTTTAAATTCCTGTTCTCTGAGAAACTGAGAGGAAAAAGCAGATGCAGTCACATGCATTCAGTCTTATACGAAACTGGAGCCTGTCTGTGTACCTATGGCACAAGAAAAGTCACCATGCCTGAAGTTATTTAAGATTCCACCTTACAATATTCTGGGGACGTCCTCCACAGCTGCAGACTGCCAGCCCTCCAGACCCTACACCAAAGTTGCCAAAGTGCAACTGCCAGTGAGGAATTTGCAGAAGCCAGAAGAGCAGCTGTCAGGAATTATTCCTGGCCATTATTGATGCCCCAGTGTGTCTCCTGAGCCCAGCACCACCACCAGCCTCTCTTGGCGTTTTGTACTTCCGTTCAGCACTGCTCCCTGCTGCTAATGGTTGGGGGGGGATCCAGCATTTCCGCTTGAGCATTTGTGTATCCTTCGGCTTCATCTTTCCCTCCTTCCTGTGGAGAGATTGATGTCTCCAAGAATTAACCCTGCCGCACGTAGCTGTGCTCCTTCACCCTCCGTTTCCCCAGTGCGGTGGCAGCAGACGGAGCCCAAGCGCAGGCTGCCGGCGCTCTCTCGGCGCTCGGCGGCCGCTGCAGTACCGTAGCCTGTGTCAGGAGAGGGCGAAGCCGAACTAGAAACCGCAGAGCCCGGGGCTGGGGCGCTGAGAGCCGGGCCGGCAGCCCTGAGCGGAGCGGATCCTGCGGGCGGGGCAGGCGGCCCCCGCTACCAGCGGCTGCCGGCGGCGTGCAGCCAGCCCCTCCGCCGCCAGGCTGTGCCCAAGGCCTTTCTGCACGAATGGCAGACACACAGACGAGGAGTCGGGCCGCGGCGACCCGGGCCCAGGTGACTGGCAGAGATTTGGTGTTTCCAACGCGACAGCTGTGGCCACGAGATCAGATGCAAACCTGTGGTTTTAAGAGGAGGGAAATGAGGATGTCTTGGTTTAGGAGCAAAGCTAGGGAAAACAAACTGACGACCTGCATTTAATTAACACGAATGCTCCATCTCCTGCAGGTATTTACTGCACATATTCCTGCCATTTGTCAGCTGCTCAAGCAGGTTAGCAGAGCATGCTGTTGTTCACAGGAGGGTCTGAGCAAACGCTGCTGTGTCTGCTCGTTGTTCAGACGTTCCTTCAGAGACATGCAGGAAGGAACAAAGACCACATGCAGACAGGAGGTCATCTCACAGCCTGATTTACTTCCTGAGAAGAGTGGATTTTTTATTTTTAGCTCAACCTTTTCATTCCAACATTATTTCCATGAAGGAATTAGTGCTATCAGAATCTTATGGCATGAGAAAAGCACATGAAGGAATTTTCTTTAGCTTCAATAAATTGGCTACCTAGGAAATAGAATGAGAGCAGAGGAAAGAGCTCAGGGCTGTGTGGAAGCCACAGACAGGGCAGTTAGCACCCAGAGCAGTGAGACTTCCAGTAACTGCCAGCCCTTGTGGTTGGTATTTCTGCCAGAACACAGCTACAGCACAGGAGCAGCAGAGCTCTTGATCAAGGCTTCAGACACCAGTGAGCAGATGCTGCACCCAGCCTCATTATCTCTGTGCTGCACACACTGCTGCAGCATCCGGCCCTGACACCCTGCCAGGGTGGAGGGTGCTGCAGCAACAGCTCTGGTTGCCACTGGGAATCTCAGGGAAGACCCAGTGGTTAACAGGATGTACATCAGAAACAATCACAATACTTGGTTGGGTCTAAGCTCCTGCTGCTTGCTGGCAGTGCAAGGACTGGGTTCGGAGGCAGGGTCAATGCTTAGTGTCAACAGAGAGGCAGGTTTGCCTCTGGAGCATGCTCTGCCCGGAGCATACACCTGCTGGCTCTGCTCAAGTTGCTCATGTATGAAGTCTTCTCCAGAGAGCAAGGTTCATATCTTGCTGAGCTCCAGGTTGTACTGCTGTAGTAACAAGGGCATTCCTTTTAAACTTCCTGTGGGAAGACAAGGACCTAACTTGCTTGGAGAGGAAACAAACTCCTTCAGACCATTTGAGGTTCACCTGGCTGTTTACAGCTTGCTAACTGATGAGTTCCTCTAGAGTGGGGCAAGCTTACTACCTGTTAGCAACTTAGAGGATAACCTTGTCTGGCATTAACAGCTTCAGCTGGCAAATAGAAGTACACTTGGAGCTTTATTTCACTGAAATACAAACTTGACATTCAGGGCCTCTGACTTCAAAGGGGAATCTGAACACAGCAGTATAAGAAGACAAAAAGGGCTCTTAAATACTTAAGGTAAGAAAGCTGAACTCCAAGATAGTTTTTCTTGCTGAAGCACTGGCAGCAATTTAATTCCTTTGCAGATTAAGGGCTGCTGTTCACTTCAGCATTATCAACAAAACCTTCACCATCATGGCTGTAGTAGCTTGGCTGAGATCATTCAGGCTCCATCCTCCTTTGTAGGCAGTTGTGACTGTTTAAAAGCAGCAGCAAGGCATCTTTAGGCTGGGGGGGGGGGGGACTGCCAATATGGGGTGTGCCCCAAGAAGCAGTAACTCACCTCAGAATGCCAGAGTCTTGCAGATGTGCATTGTGCCCTGGGATTTCTTTCCTCCCAGAGTGGGAGGACTGATGCTAGGAATGCAGCCAACCTGAGGGGTCAGCTTTTCAATTCCAGAGGAGCACTGGAGATGCAGAGTGGGGCAGCTGGCTATAAATGGAGGCAGAACCACCCCCTTTTGGTGCAGGGTGGTTTGTTATGTCATCACCACTGGCACCATTCTTTGTAGAGAAAATATGGCAAAGTGTTGTAGTACAGGAGCTTCTCTGTCAGAAAGTGTTTGACCTTCTCAGAGCAGCAGTGTTAGCTCCACCACAGTGCAATCTCCACAGCACACAAGTTCTCTGGCATGCTGTGCAGCGAGCAAGGTGTGTTCATTCCAGTGCTGCAGCTGGTCTGGGGCTTGGGCAGTAAGGCTCTGTGACTCAGTGCTCAGGCCGGCGGAGGGAGGAGTGCAGCAGAGCCACGATGTCCATGTTGGGATGAAAACAGCTTCCGGGCCTGACGACACCTCCTGCCAGCAGCCTGCTGTCTTCATGGCAGCCCCAAGCACTGTTCCTGGAGAGTGATGCAGAGTGGATCTCGTTTATGTGTTACTGAGACAAACTTAGCCAGCAGCCAGTTCCATTCCCAGCTAAATGAAGTGAGAAAGGGCAGTGAACACGCCTCTTTGACCCTTTGCCCTCCGTGTCTGCTGCTCATTGCCTGCTTTCCTCACCTCTCCGGCTTGGTGGGATTGGCTGTGACAGTGCTTCCAAAGCAGCATGGGGGAAGAGACTTGCTTCGTGCTTTCGAGCTGCTTATGAGCCAACAGCCATGCTCTGCCTCCCTGTGCTGGAAACTAATCCTGTTTGGCTTTCTTTTTTCTTTGTTGCTACAGATACAAAGGTTTTAAAGGCAACTGCTCCATTTCCTTCATTGAGCAGTTCAGAGCCCTCCACCAGTGCAATAAGTACTGTGAGATGCTGGGGCTGAAAGCTCTCCCAACCGCTCATCAAAAACAGAGGAAAGTAACAGCCATGAAAAGCAAAACTCTGCCCAATTCCTCGACAGCAAAGAAAACAGTGCCCAAGAAAGCCAGAGAACCCAGAGACTTCATTTCTTCAGAGCACTGACTTGTGCTGGAGGACACCTAGGAGTGCTGGGCGCCGGTGGCCTGGTGTAGGGATAACGTCAGGCTCTTCCCTTAGGACATTGATGTCATCCCGGTGCTGATGCCAGAAACAAAGGAGCCACTTCTGTGGCCTTGGTACCTGAGATTTAACACCGGGGCAAGGGCTGGAAGGCAGACTAAGCCTTCTGCCTGGAGAACCTTACAACCCTTCCATGTGTTGATACCTGCACATTCTGAGCCTGGGACACTGAGTGCACCACAGGCTGCTGGGGAACACCTTCCCTGCTGCGTCTGTGCCTGTGACCCTGTGGGTTCAGCTGCTGTGTAAACACCAATGTATTTAAGATGCCACTGAGTAAAAGTTTTGCACAGTATTGTTGCTCAGGCTGATAGAGAAAATTTGTTTCCTTTCCCAGATTTGTGCATGGTATAAGCCTCCTATAACCCTGTTCTTGCAGTCTCTTCTCCTGCTAACAGCTCTTTTAGCAGAAGACATAATTGGACCCATCTGTCTTCTGCCACCCCAAATTTGCTGTCATCTTTAGGGTCCCTCCAAAGTGATGTCATCGGCATGAAGATGGGCTGCTTGTGTGATCCCCCCTGGAATTCCTTGCTTTCCATGCAGGCTTCCTTGGAGAAAATCTTATTGGCACCTGTTGGCCAGAATGAGCCCAGCAGAAGCCATAAATCTGAGTGAGGCTATTTGTGCTCCACAGGTCCCCACGGTGCAACAGAAGTCTCTGTGTTGCCTTCTGAAGGGGAGGCAATGGCATCCTTGTCCCCTGGCAGCAAGCGCGAGTGCAGCTCTGGAATCTTCTCCTCTGTGGGGAGCTGTTCTCCAGGCACGTTAATTAAGAGCCCAGGCCACCGTCTGGATCTGTTCATATTGTGATGGGTTTGATGGTTTCCATTCATCTTTCACTTAACCTTGACATCTGTACTCAAAAGCCAATTTTCATCTTCTCATTGATCCCACAGAGTAAAAGTGCACACGGAGCATCACGTAATAGCCAGCCTCATCTCTGGGTTAAACAGATGTGCCCCAGCTACAGGGGATGTGCCTGCACTGCTCAGGAGTCTGCTGAGCCTGTGTTGATTGCTAACGGACACAGCACAGCAGGGCGTGAGGCAGCTCCTGACCGCCTGTGCCCGCACTGTAGCAGTAGGGAACCCTGGCACTGGACTGGTTTCAAGCAGCCCTTGTTCTGCCGTAGAACAAAAGCCTCAATTACGATGGTGTCGCACGGTCCTGTTAGCTCATTGCCCTGAAGTTCAGCTACATCTGCAATTACATTCAATTACATTGAGGTAATGCCACACTGAGAGGTACCCAAAGCAGAAGATGCTTGACCTGTGACCTCAGCTTAAAGCCATCCTTCCAAGTTCCGAAGCCCTGCTCTGTGCTGCTGCTCAGGCGCCTGTGCTCTGCTGCATCCTAAGGGAGGAAGTGAACCGAGTTGTGGCCCTGTCTTGTTTTCCTTGTTGCCCCCTCCTCTTTCAGGTGTGCTGAGCTCTGTTCTCCCTCCTGCTTGCCTCCTTTGACAGGCAAGGACTCAGTGGTAGGAGTCTGCTGGTTATACAGGTCCCTCTCAAAACCATCCTCAGTTCCTTGCCAACGTGTCTGAGCCACGACATAAAATGTTTGCAGTTCAGGTAGACAGTGACAGAGAGAGCTGCAGTGTGCATGACAGAAACTGGTGGGAAGTGATGAGCAGCAGACTGCTTGTCTACCCATGGCTGCATTTTCATGTCAGCTTCTTTCAAGCAATCCTTTGCTAGTAATTGCTGTGCTTGGCAATTAGCAACTCTGCCTGCC
The DNA here is from genome assembly GCF_026170545.1 of Melanerpes formicivorus. NCBI lineage: Eukaryota > Metazoa > Chordata > Aves > Piciformes > Picidae > Melanerpes > Melanerpes formicivorus. Next base: position 343,337 of record NW_027142531.1, read on the forward strand.
TTAGGCATCCCAGGGTGTAAGTCACAGCCACACAGCGTTCGACACACAGCTCTTGCACCGATCTGCTTGCCAAAAAGGGTCTGCACTCCTTAGAACTTCCCATCTCAGCAGAAGCTGCCCTCCCCAGGCCTTTCTGTGATGGATCTGTGGGTGCACCTGACACAGTTCAGCAGTGCTCAGTGGTAGCAGTGAATGAATCAGGGAACATCAGTCCCGTGTGGGTCTACAGAAACAACTTGCCTTCTGAAAACCAGTGCAGTGGCTGGAAACCAGCTGTAGGCTCTGGTTCCAGCTTTGTATCTTAAGTAATGGCCTCACCCACAAGGAGAAAGTCAATGGGTATAGAAAACAGCCTGCTCCTGAAATGTGAGATGTATGTCTGAGGTGCAGAAAAGTTGTCTGTAAAACTGGGCAACTGGGAGACTTCTAACCAAAATGTCTGCAGCACTTTTCAGCCCTGGTGGGAAGAGGGACGTGTCCCAGAAACTGGGTTACCGGTCTCGGCAGGTTTTCAAATGGAAAAGCCAGACTGGAAGGTTCAGGATGCGAATCTGTGCCTGCCTGGATCCTTGCAGAGCTGTGGCACCTGCTCATCACACACCTGCTGCACAAAGTGCCTGGCCCTGGCATCCAGAAGATGCAGCTGCAGAAGGCAGCAGAGGTATGTCCAGAGCTGTGCCTTGAATGTTTATGCCCTGGAGTTAGCAAGCAGGCAGCGTGCTTCCCAACCCGTTCCCTGTGTCACACAGCAAGGGAAAACTGTCTGCTCTTGTCACCAGAGGAGCTCTTTGGTCTAACTCCCACAGCTTACCCTCACATCACCCAGCAGTGATCTCAGAGATGCAGCTCCATTGTGCCTTGAGCTCTTTTTTCCCCTTCAGGAAGCATCAGGATATTGAACACCGGTGTGGGTGTTGCAAAGGGAACATTGCTCTGCAGTGAGGACCTCAGTTGATGACTCCTCTCTGAGTTTTAAGAGCACAGGAGCAAGAATGTAATAGGGAGAGAGAAGTAATGTACACTGCTATCCTGGCACAGAGCTCCAGGGGAAGGTTAGGAACTCTCTGCCCACAGGGATGCCTGACTGAATATTTTAAATGGGTTTCCCTTAATAACATTTGAAGTAGAAGCTGGGGTGCCTGTGCTGCCACCCCAGCACCGGGGCACCAGCAGCGGCATCTCTAACAGGGCGACCGCTGTGGAACAAGCTGTGATGTCACTGCAAATCACAGAGCTAGAGCAAAGTGACAGAGCTGATCTCCAGCTCTTTCCTTTGATACCATGGGGGTTCTGTGCAGAGGCAAGCAGCACGTGAGGCTCGCTGCGTGGGAAGAGAGAAACAGCAGATTTTCCTCAAGGGAGAAAGCTGGCAGTGCCGGTAGCCAGCACTGAGCAGCAAGGCTGGGAGAGGCTCCTGGGAAGCACTGCGGCTGTGCTGAGGGAGGGAAAGGACTTCATTTCTCTCACTTCTGGTCTCTCTCTCAGTGGCTGTGAAGGAAAGCAGCTGCTGCAAAAACGATACTCAGAGGGCCCTGCAGACAAGGTCGGTTCTGCTTTCCTCCTGCGAAGGCAGAGCGGAGAGAAGGAATTCCAGCTCTCTTAGCTCTCTTGCCCACTCTCACACCCAGCTCACCTGCACAGACTCCCCCATCTGGCAGCTTGTTCTCAGCGGGGGCCTTCTGAGAAATAAGCCATAATTACCTGCAGCTCTGCTGCTTTCACTGAGTCTGCCATGAAAGGTGGTGGGTGTGAAAGTGCTCTGATTTACTGAGCCTTGGGCGGCGGAGGAGCGGTGCCTTTGGAGCTTTCTGTTGCTGCTGCATTCTGGCTGTGTTTCTGGATGACTGAGGCTGCTTGTTTTGCAGTGGTGACAGAGCAATGTCCCCTGTTAGTGTTAGAGCTTGGTGGTCTTGTCCTGTGCCAGATGTTTGGATGTGACCCACTACATCAGTCTTTGCTCCTTTCAGACAAAGGATAGGACCCAACCTTGTGCTGTGGGGAAGCCCAGCCCTCACCTTTCCCTTTCCACCCTTTCACCAAGAACCTGCAGCCTTTTTCTTTTCCTGCAGCTAAAGCTCACCCCACGAACCACGTTTGTGTTCCCCAAACACACAGCAGGATCAGAGCAGAGCTGCTGCTTTGCCGTGGCCAGATCTGTGCCATGTGCACGGCAGCACAGTGTATCACAGCCACAGGGCCACATATCAGCTGGCTGGCTTCAGTGCTCCACTGTTCTGGCCAGTTCAACAGGAAGGACATCCCAAGCTGACCTTGTCTCCCAAAGGTTTCATAGTTTCATTCAGGGTTGGAAGGGACCACAAGGATCATCTAGTTCCAACCCCCCTGCCATGGGCAGGGACACCCCACACTAGATCAGGCTGGACAGAGCCTCATCCGGCCTGGGCTTAAACACCCCCAGGGACAGGGCCTCGACCACCTCCCTGGACAACCCATTCCAGGGCTTCACCACTCTCATGGGGAAGAACCTCCTCCTCACATCCAGCCTGAATCTCCCCACCTCCAGCTTCATTCCATTCCCCCTAGTCCTATCACTACCTGAGATCCTGAGCAGTCCCTCCCCAGCCTTCCTGTAGGCCCCTTTCAGATACTGGAAGGCCACAATGAGGTCACCTGGGAGCCTTCTCTGCTCCAGACTGAACAGCCCCAACTCCTTCAGTCTGTCCTCATAGGAGAGGTGCTCCAGCCCTCTGATCATCCTTGTGGCCCTTCTCTGGACACGTTCCAGCACCTCCACATCCCTCTTGTAATAGGTGCTCCAGAACTGGACACAGTACTCCAGGTGGGGTCTCACCAGGGCTGAGTAGAGGGGGAGGATCACCTCCCTCGACCTGCTGGCCACACTTCCCCTGATGCAGCCCAGGATCTGATTGGCTTTGCGGGCTGCAAGTGCACAGGTGATCACAGCCCCACTGTCTCTCATGAAACTCACATCCCTAATGATGCTAACGATGGTCCTGAAGATGCCACCTGCTTTACAGTGGGAATCTGGAAATGCCTGTGGCAGAGCATTCACTTCCCACAGCTTCCCTGCTTGTGCTTCTGAAAGAAAGAGCAGAGCCCCCCCCAAGGTACACAGGCTCTTTATTCCTCAGCACAGAGGGAGATGTATTGCTGCAGCTCAGGGACCTTCCCGAATCGATGTCTTGCCCACCAGTAGCTATTTAGTGTGATAATGGCGTTTGATAGACTGGACACAAACACCATTGTCACACTCCACAGCCCTGCTGGTAGTAGGTTATTAGTCCATGGAAGACATTGCAGACTTCAGCGTGGGGGTGCCAGAGACCTGCAAAGCACAAAGCCCATGTTGAAGCCTCTGTGTGTGGTGGGACATCAGGGGTCTCATCAAGGAGCTGAGGCAGGACTGCAAATTGCTCTGAGGTGGAAGCTTTGTCTCGGCTACCTGTAGCGATCTGAAGGCTGAGTATTTTGGGGTGTGCGTTGACATGTAAAGGAGGTGGATGGGCACCTTGAGACAGGAATGGGTCCTGTCTCAAGAGACACCTTTCTGAAGGCAGGGTTGAATCACTCTCCTCAGGGCCTTACTCTTCCATGTGTCTCTTTCTGCTGCGTCTCTAAGGAGTGTCAGCTGGTGTGGTCCCCTCTGCAAGGTCACAGGGTGTCAGCTGGAGGAAACGCTGACCTGTGTGGGCAGAACGTGGGGTTGTGGGAGGGCAAGCCAGCCAGTGAGTGTTCATTGGCAGGAATAACAAAGCAGTGTTGGTAGCTCACTGTGAGCTGTGGTGCAGTCTGCTGACCTCAGGAGAGGGGGGAAAAGAAGGGAGCACGGAGTGGAATTCTGTATCCCCTGGGACTGGTAGAACTCTTTCCAAGAGACCAAAGTGCATTAAGCATTAATGTTTCATTTGTGGATTTGGGTAGGTTCTGGGTATGCTGAGTACCAAAATGTTTGGGTTTTTATCTCTTGAAAGAAAGAGACCGAAGCAAGAATGCTGTCTGGAGTGGCTGGCAGCAGTGTGAGAGTGGATGGAGCTGTCTGTGCCAAGAGAGGAGGATGGAGGGGCCTGCTGCGATGCTTCTAAACTCTCTGTTTCCTTGTTTCTGCAGCTCAGGAGGTGCATTCCCATCTTTACATACCAGCAGCATTTGCTGCCTCTGTGAGACAGACCTCTGCTCTCCTTGCTCTGCTGGGCCTGGCTGCATTTTAGTGAAAGATTGTTAAGCAAGTGACCCCATTCAAAAGGCAGACTGCCAGGCTCCCTGAGGACCCCTCCTGTGGGCTTAGCCTCCCCACCAGCCCATCTTTTATCTTCCCTAATTCCCTGCCCTGTGTCACTCCCACATTACTAGTCTTGAGGCCTCTGCCTAATTCCCAGCCTGCTGTGAGCACTCAGGGAGTGGAGAGAGGCAGGAACCTGTCAGCCATCAGCTGCTTGTACACCCAAACAGTTTGAAGGTGGATGCTGAGTGGGGCACAGCTGTGCTGGAGACTCACACGTCTGTACCTGGTGAGACCAAGGCTCCTCCTTGTACGTACCAGCTGGTGAGAGGAGGAGAGGCAGCCTCTGTCTTGAATTTGTGAGAGGGAAGAGATTGTGTCTGGGCAGCTCCCTGCAGGTGAGCTGGAGCCCTGGAGCCTGTGGGGAGTAGGACATGGCTCTCTGAAGGAAATGCTCCAGAAAACAGTCTGCTCTCCAGATGAGATGCAGGCTGGCTTCAGGCAGGGGAAGGAGCTGTGCTGGGAAATGCTGAAGGGTAAGGGCACAGGGCTCCCAAGCTCAGGTGTCGATGTGCAGACCGTCAGGCAGGGAGGTTTAGCTCACTGCTCTACAGAAGCTGAAGCATCAGCAAAGAGGAAACACTGATGCACAGGGAGGAGCTAGCTGCCTGCCTCATCACCAGCACACTCTGCAGTGTCTCCTCTCCAGTCCTCACCCTTTGATCCAGCTTTGTGTCTTTGTCCTCCATGTGATCTAGTTCAAACAGTGTCCCTCAGTCAGTGCAGACTCTCAGGGCTGTGCCCCAGTTACACTGCTGGTTTGCAAGTAAATCTAATGAAGCCTCAGTCAAAGCATGGACTGGCAGCAGAGCTGAGTGCTGAGTGGCCCTTGGCTGGTAAAAGGCAGAGAAATGAACCCTTGCTGGCTGGTCACCAGGTCAGGCTGTGTGGCTTTTCAAAGGTGCTCTCTGGAGAGGGTGCAGCTTGCGTAGCAAACCCGAGGTCCACGAGGCTCTTTGTAGCACAAGTGCCTGTGCTGTGGCTTGTAGTGATGAGAAGAGAATGGCAAAGGAGCTTAAGTGCTGCACATTGCCAGTTCCTCACAGTGGTGTTACTTCCCCTTACCTTTACTCACATACATTTCATTCAGCTTCCTCTCTGCAGCAGAGAGGAGAGCTCAGGCAGGATCCTACTCTAAGGAAGCTCCCTGCGGAGAAGCCTGGCGGTCACTGGCAGGTAGAGTGCAAAGACCAGCAAGCCCTGGAAGCCTCTGGACTGCACTCTGGAATGTACATGGCAGGCAAACAGTGCAGCTGCAAACAGGTAGCTTTGTAGTTCCACAACTATGTGGAAGCTTCCAGCAATTCAGCAGGAATATTTCCAAGAGGAAAGGTAATCAGAAAGAGAAATGGCCACAGCTTTTAGTACTGCAATGAAAAAACCCCAGACCCAAACCAGTGGGAAAGTTACAGGTGACTACAGGGAGAAGGCAAAGTACAAACATCAGAGGAAAAGAAATCATCAGTGCCCGTTTTCCTCATCCTTAGATAGACATTTGTATATAGAATAGTATTGGGATGTGAAGAGCAAGAGGGTTTGATGGATCATAGAACCTGTCCTTGTGGTAGAGCTGGGCACAGAAGCATTCCTGTAACCCTGCTGAGGTCTAATCACACTTCCTGCCAGGTTGCTGCCACCTCTCTTGGCTTTTAAACTGTAAGCATCTAGGGTGGCTTGCCTGCTGACCCCAGTAAAAGCCTAATCTCCAGAAAAGTGCAGATGTCCAAGGCTTGAAATCCTGTGAAATGGCAGCCAGGCCACAGGCCCCTGTGGCTATTCTGGCATGCTGAAGTGCTTCGTATTCAAAACTGCCCTGCTCTGCTTTGGGTTAGGTGCTGCAGCTGAGCATGAACAGGCACGGGAAGGCACTTACCACCTGACAGGACTGCCAGACGATCCTCTCTGGCGAGCCGTTAGAGCCTCCTGCACGCCGCTCTGCTGAGGATCTTTGGAGCTCTCGCTTCTCCTTGGAGCTGCAGCAGTGGTGGGCTGGTGCGAGCCTCTTTGCAGCAGACACCTTTGCCTCGCCCTTTATGGGATCCTGTGGTTTGAAAGTAAACAATTCATTCTCTTTCTGATAAGTCCTATTAAAATATTGATCTGGGGGAGGGAGCTAGCCCTCACTGCACAGAGCCAGAGTCACCTTTAGTCGGACTAAAGTGTGGAAAGCAAGCTCTGAAAGCTCAATTTTCCCTCCAGTGTAGGGAAAAAGACAAAACCTAGGAGCTTTTAGGCTGCCTGCTTTGTTTAACCCCGAGATAAAGAGTGTTTGCTCTTCCTTCAGCTTGCTTGTCTGCTTCTTCCAGGGAGCCTGATCTCCTCAGTTCCTCAGACCACAGTGTTCCTCTTGCTCTTCTCTGCTGGGTCTTCCCAATCCTGTTTTCATGTTCTGATCTTGATTTACTGTCTTCTCCTCAGAGCCAGTCTTGGTTTTGAAGGGTTTGACTTCTAGCACATGTACGAGACAGGGGCAAGGTCTGACTTCAGCTGAGCACTGAGCACCCCTGGCTAAAGCAGCAATGGCACATTTCAGGCCCTCATACAGATAATCAACAGCTAGACCTTTGCATATCCCCAAGCTTAGGGCAGGATGAATTTCCCACCTTGTGTGAAGGCCAGTAAGGGATCTGAAGCTGAGGTTTCCCTAACCAGAGTCACACCTTCACTGCAGCCTCCCTCCTCTCAGGTACCGAAGGAGTGTCTTGTCGTCTGTGGCCATTGCCATGCTTTTATCCCATCAGAACCCTAGCTGCCAGCCCCAAGTAATATTATCTTGGTTTAGGAGGCAACATTTTGAATATAATACTTCAGAAAAGTGAGGAGCCAGGTCCCTTTGCTGTTTAGGGCTGGATGTATCTGTCCAGCAGCAGAAACCCACTGCAAATGTTGTGTCTCTTGCACTTCCCTTGCTTTCCAGCTTTAGTACCAGTAGACCTTGGCCAGAAGTCAAATGCAGCCTCTCTCCTTCCTAACGTGCCTTCCCTCACTGCTGCCAGGGTGAGATGAAACGGGGCAGGATTTATGAGCTCTGAGTTAGAGCTCTGCCTTGGGGAGAGGAGTTCTGCACGTAATAGATTCAAACACAGAACAGAAACATGCAATGGAAGAAACTCGAGCTACAAAGCCCTGGAACACCCCCATCTGTCCCAGTTTCCTCCTCTAGGCTGTCAGGTACTGGGACTGCAGATCTGTCATGGCAAGAGCTATCTGCTGCTGCTTCCTAAAGCGCTGTTTGCTGAGCTGCTGTTCACGGCGTCGCTCCAGCCTCAGGTACAGCAGCCACACAAATGACAGTGTCAGCAGGCACGCAGAAAAGGAGGCCCTGAACTGTGTGTGAGGAGACCTGGTTTACTCTGTTTAAACAGCACAGGGGCCTGCAGGGGTTTGAGAGTGGTTTGAATCCCTTTGGAAGAATAAACCTTCCTTGCTGCTGGTTACCCGTGCTCACAAATAGATTGTGTGGCCAGCAAAGCTCATTCTGAAAGCCTGCCTGAAAGGGTCAAACCCCACAATCCCTTTGTTTATTCAGAGGGGATTTCCAAAGCCAGTTTCACCACTCAGCTCAGACCACAGCCTTTCCCATCAGGGCTCACACACATGATGTGAAAGAGGCTCACCTGAGTCTCTGGGGTTTGGGTTGTTTCCTTTCCTCTACACTTCAAATCAGAATAGTCTGCATTTTATATGAAACTAAAGTGACAGAGAGCAATTGTGGTGCACACATAGAGCATGTGGGGAGAAGTGAGTGGACTGGGAAGAGCTTTCTCTTCCTCATTTGGATGTCCTAAAGCCTCCTCTTGCCCAGCTCAGTTGTCACAAACCTCAGGCTAAAGCCAGTTTGAACGAGAAACTACACTTCTCAGTTGGGGAGGGAGCTGGAGCCAAAGATTCTGAGCTGAAAAACCTGTAAGGCTCAGACTTCTAAAAAGGAGCTACTGAGCCACCAGTTCTGCAGTCCCCTGGAATCCTGACATTTAATGGGTTTTCTTCCCTGGATCCCAGTCTCAGAACTGTTTCACTAAAGGCAGCTCACATCTGAGAACTTGAGCTGTATCTTGATGGCTTTACTCCAGCTCTATCTTTAATGAGCATATAATCAATACTCTTGAACTGATTTGTGGTTGGCTCCTTCATCTGTGGAAAAATCCTCCTGCCCTCTGCCAGCACTGGGCACGACTTCCTTGATCTGAAACTGTCAGATAAATCTGGGTCAACGATTTAGGGCAGATCCTTGTATGGAGAAAACTGACAAGTCCAGCAATGGAGCTGAATGCGTGCCTGTGCTTTCAGCTGCCCACTGCAGTGACTCTGTGCTGGCTTAGGTCACTGCTGGAGATGACCATGCAGGTTTTGAGAGGAAATTGCTACAGACCTGCTGGGCCCCAAGTGGGAAGGCTGCTCTTTATCTGTTAATCCCAGATTCCTGCAGAATTCAAGGGGCATTGGCCTGCACAGAGATTCAAGGGAGCGTGTTTCCCAGCTAATGCCACAGAGAATAGGCAAAGGGGAGGTATAGGTAGTGCTGGGAGGGCTTAGATCACTGAAGGGAAGATGTTGTGACCCTTGTAAGTGGATGGCTAGTGGTTAAAGATTACCTGTTTTGGTCACTCTGGCTACTAGATAGAGAAAGATTAACTCAGAGCATCAGAAAGTAGAGCAAAGGTATTTAACCCAGAAACCATGATCTCCTCTGATTTCTGCCGGGGCTCAGCAAACGGAATTGATCTCAGTTTCCCAATCACCCAGCTCAGCACATCGGTTCTAGATCATCCTGGTGTTCCCCAGGACGATTCAGTGTCTGACACATCCAACACACAGTGTTCAGGCTGAGGATTACCTTCGGGTGAGCTGTGTCAAGTCTAACGAGTGCCCCCCAGGAAGTTTCGGTTTCCCCAGCGAAGCAGCTGGGGAAGGACTGTGAGTGAGGCTGCTGTGCAGGTGGCTGGCACTAAGCAGCAGGGTACCCCTTCCTAGGGGGATCTTCCCACTACCTGCCTCCTCCACAGGCACTGGTGTTGGGGTCCTCAGCTCCCAGTTTTTTGCCCAGGTCAGCTCTCCTGCTTCATTCACCTGGGAAACCAACAATCCAGCAGCAGTCATAAAAGGCACAGAACCTCCTCGATCCTGTCCACCCCTGCTGCAGCCTGCACGTTGCAGGCAGAGGGTAGTTCCATAAATCACAAATGGCAGCAAAGTGAACCACAGGGTAACAGACATTTACAAGCAGGGGTTTGTGACTTCCCTCCCTTCCTGCGCTTCACCAGCAGCTCCCCAGGCCTCCTCTCCAGGGACAGGCAGCTGTCAGCACCTGTGACATGGCCACAAGCCTGCCTGCCCCTCAGGCTGAGGGGCCTGGAGAAGAGGAGACTCAGGGGTGACCTTATTGCTCTCTACAACTACCTGAAGGGAGGTTGTAGACAGGTGGAGGTTGGTCTCTTCTCCCAGGCAGCCAGCACCAGAACAAGAGGACACAGTCTCAGACTGCACCAAGGAAGGTTTAGGCTAGAGGTTAGGAGGAAGTTCTACACAGAGAGAGTGATTGCCCATTGGAATGGGCTGCCCGGGGAGGTGCTGGAGTCACCATCCCTGGAGGTGTTTGGGAGGAGACTGGATAGGGTGCTTGGTGCCATGGTTTAGCTGATTAGGTGGTGTTGGATGATAGGTTGGATGTGATGGTCTTGAGGGTCTCTTCCAACCTGGTCTGGTCTGGTCTGGTCTATTCTATTCTACTCATGGCAGTGTCCTGCTGACTTTGGGCCAGGCGGTGTCAGGGCCCTTTGCTGCTGTGTAGGGAGCCCATCAAAGCATGGAATTCACTCATTCCCTCCAGATGACATTCCCTGCCCCGAGGCTGGTGCAGCACCAGCCTCCCTACTGCCCCTGGCTCCAGTCTCTCGTGCCCTCTTACGTGCTGAGGTTCTGCACACGTGGGGTGCAGCAAGCAAAGGCTGTTCAGCTCAACACTGTCACCCCAAAGCGTGTTGGCTTCTGCGTCCCAGTAGGCACTGTCATAAACGACCCCAGCTTTGCTCAGCTGTGGCCAGTGCCACCTTGCCTCAGCACAGACAGAAACCTCACCCAGTGTGTGGCGCCTCTCCTGCCCTAGGAGTTCATTCCTTGTCTTGCTGCCTCCTGCCCGGGTGCACCCTGGTGCCAGGTGTCCGCAGAGGTGTGAGAGCTTTACCTGCAGATTCCCCACACAGCAGCTCTGCCGCAGCCGGTGCCCTGGCAGGGCCGCCCCCGGCTGCCTTGCCTGTAACTCACCTGTGCTGTTTTGTGCAGGTGAGGAGAAGCAACTGTATTCCCTTTTGGTGGGGGCCACAGAGGCTTCCAGAAGGGGTGGGCTGGGGGATGTCGTTCTCTGCTCCCTTGGGGAGGCACAGAGGGTGGCAGGCAGGGCCAGGGCTGTCCTTGCCAGCCTGGCCATCAGGCCCACGATGTCCCTTTCTGGAGAGAGAGGCCAGGCTGTCTGGGGGTGGAGTGCCAGCAGCCAACATGGAAGCAGTTAGTGAAAGGCTGCGGTAGAAAGTGTTGGAAGCAGGGTGGACAGGGTGCCCTGTGCCTTTTGCCTGCTGTAGCCAGCTTTTTGAGGGTTTGAGTTGTTTGTCCAGCTCATTCTAGCTGTGAGTGGCCACAGTGTGATCTCCCCCTGCCTGCCTGCATGCCTCGAGTGAGGCTGTTCAAACGGTCACACACCACAACAAAGGATTCGGTGCACGCTTGCGCACAGCTCTTACCCTGTTTGCTTTTTGTATCGGAACCGAAGGTGTTGAAATTGGTTTGGGCCCTTGAAGTGATGTGAACAGAATGTCTTCATAACCCCCTGCTGGCACTTCCCCTCCCGTGCCCTGGCTCTGGCCAAACAGTGGCTGGAGAAACAGCTGCCCACAGCTGGCCTGTGCTGAGAGAGCAGAAGGCAAACCTGAGAAGTAGCCAAGATAAGGCTGCTTCAGCACAGCTCGGGTCTGTGTCCCTTCTGTACTCCTCTGCACCTGCTCCCCCAGGCAGCACAACAACATAGCTGCAACATCCATGGTTTGGGGAGAGTGGTGAGGAAAGAGACCAGAGGGCTTGTTTTGTGTGGCACTGCAGAGCTTCCTGTGCTAAACATAAACTGTACACAATGCTGTTTCTAGATAAGCAAATAGTTTACTGTTCTATGCAGCACGAAACTGAATCTCACAGCTCTTCCAGTCCCCTGCGCTCTAGCTCTGCTCATCTGAAGTACTTTCTACCAAAGCCTGATTTCAGCACCTCAGGGATCGTGAATGTGCTGTTCCTTTTCCTGTCCTGTGGGTGATGGCTGCTCCCAGCAGCTGGTGTCCACAGGGCACCTCGGGTGCAGCTGCTCTGGCTCACAGGTGCTGGGCATCAGCACAAATTAACCTGTGCAGAGGAGCAGCAGGTGAAACAAAAGCAGATCTTGGGCTCTGGACAAAATGGAGCAGGAGCAGCGTCCAGCTTTGCACTAAAAACACCACGGCCTGCAGGAGCAGCCTTAGGAGCTCCACGGGTGTGGAGGCCTGCAGGAAGCCAGGGAGTCCTGCTTCAGGCGAGGTGTGAGGGTGGCTCAGGGTGGCACTCTGTGGAAGCGTCGGAGGCTCTGCGAGGATCCCGGCAGCGGCTGGGCTGCCGCAGCAGGCTGGGCTCAGCGGGAGAGGCCTTCCTGTGGCGCTGGATGGCTGCCTCGGGGACAGCTCTCCGGGACTGACTGCTGCAGGACAGAGCGAACAGCTAAGTGGACTTTTAATCTTTGCCTGTAATGAGGTGGCTCTGTGGTTCCAGTGCTCGGGAATTAAAGCAGGAGGCAGTGCTGCTGCTGCAGGTGTTAGACTTGGTGGTCTTTGTGGAATGGGAATCAATGGGAAATTAGTTGCATCAGGAGTAGATCTCCTGAAAACTTGTCCCCTCCCTGCCTCTCCCCTTTGTGCAGTCTCTGAGGGTTCCATTAATGGAAGGGTGTGGATGCTGAATGCTGTCAAGTGGGGCAGTGCACCAGCTGAGCTTGTGGGCTGCTAGCCTCTCCAGTAGGCAAGGGGAGGCTGCAAGCTAAAATGCTTCTGTGGTGCTCTGGAACTGCTAAGGGCTTTGTGTTGTTCCCTCTGTGTACTCCCAGCAAGGCTGCAGCTCTTGCTGCTGTCTCACAGGAAAGAGTATCCTGTTGTCTTGCCAGGACAACTCAAATGTGTGATGCCCATGGCTGTGCCTCGGGGCTGCTCTTAGAATGCACTGTCAGTGTGTGACTGTGCAAAGGTGGCCTGGCTTGCAGAGGCAGCTGGAGCTCAGTGTGCAAGGGCAGATTCTGGCTGTGGGTGGGAAGGGGAGGGAAAGCAGGAGCTCTCTGAGAGCATCTGGCTTTTCTAAGCTGTTAGGAACTGGATGGGAATAGCAGGCATTAGCTGTCCCTACCAGATCACCAGAGCTTCACTTCCATTGCTGTGGCCTCATTAGCTTTCCAGGTTTTACAGTGGTGTGCTCAGAACATCCTTAAATGGAAAATGGTGTTGAGGCTTTCCTTGTCCTGTGCTTGGCTTCTTCTTGTCTCCTTGTGCTGGCATTTGAAAGAGGAGCTGGCCTGCTCTTGCTGTTTGGTGGGTTTGTTTTTCACAGGGAGGTGAATATCCCCTTGCAAAAGGGCCGAGCCACTTCTTAAGGGGAGCAAGAACCCAGGTGGGGAGGAGGGAGGACAGTTGTTTGCTTTGCAGCAAATGCTTGCCCTAAATATCCACGTCCCCAAAGCACTTGTGCTTGTGGGTACTGCTGGAACGCTTCAGTAACTTCTTTGGACCTCTCTGGCTGCTGTTTCTCAGAGCACAAAGCATAGATCTGAGCTACAATGGGCTCTGTGTCACGGGGGGGTTAAAAATGGATGTTTGGTCTCGGCAGATGTCTCCATCTGAAGAGCCTTGAATTTTGTTTGTGTCTTTGTTTTGCTTTTAAAAGCTAAACCCTTCTGCTGGCCCTAAGATACAGCACTGCTTTCCTCTGCTGTGGAAAGCAGGACATGCAGCTCTTGCTTCAGCCATCTCAGGGAAGTGGCTTCTTTGGTTGGCTCGTTCCAGTAAAGATCAGGTAAACATCGGTGCAGACTCACTTGCCTTTTGCAGTCGCTTGGGCATTATTTACTTTCCAGGCTGATGCAGGGATTCAGAGATTATTCTGCCTGCTTACCAAGTGAAAAATAAATGACAGATTGTGCATGAAATGAAATGCAGAACTCACCTGCTGCTCCTCGAGCGCTCCTGAACGCTCGTTCTTCTTCTGAACGCCACACCGCGTCTCAGTCTTTATCCCAAGTGGCAAGTGGGTTCCCTCCTCCAGCCTTTTTCCAGCTTATGTGAGGGTGCTCCCCACCTGCCTGTGCCGTGCAGCAGCCTCCAACACGGTATGGCAGGAATGGTGCTGCAGGAAGGTGCCAAAGGCACGGGCTGTGTGTGCAGCTCGGGGTCAGAAGGGACCCTTCCCGCACCTCTGCCTTTGTTAACGATTACTCAGGCCGCAAGGCACCGAGCACGAGTCTGCTCCTTGGCTTGGGTATGTCTGTGTTTGTTACTGCTCCAGGACTTGGTCTGGGCTGCTGGGCACCCCTTGGGCCAGGGCTGCATGCCTCGGGGTGGCGCTGAGCTGTTCTCCAGGAGACTTCATTGTGGCCTCAGCGGTGCAGGCTGGCTGGGTCAGCAGGAGCCTGCTCTCCCCTTGGAGGCTGCCAGGCTTCCCAAGCACAGAGCTGTTCTTGGATGCCTCCTGGGGAGGTGAGGCTGAACCTGTGAAGCTCAGGCTGGCTCAGCTGATACAGGGTGCCTGCTGGTACTGGTGTGGGAAGGCACTGTGTCTGATGTTGGGCAGCATGCCTTGGGAGGGAGATGCTTGCGGTGTGACAGGGGAGTTAAGCTATGCCAGCTTTGTGGGGAGCTGCTTGGAGCTATTCCCCTGGCTAAACTTGAGAGGGTTACACATTAATTGTTCTTATCAGCCCTCTGTAAGCAGCGTGCCCTGGCACCCAGAGGGCAAACCACGTCCTGGGGTGCATCCATCTCAGCGTGGCCAGCCAGTCGAGAGGGGATTGTCCCACTGAAGTCAGTGCTGGTGAGGCCTCAGCCTGAGCACTGTGTAGTTCTGGGCCCCACCATTAAAAAGTGTGCGAAGTTACTTGAGTGTGTCCAGAGGAGGGCAACAGCGCTGGTGCCAGGGCTGGCAGGCAGGTGCTGTGAGGAGCAGTTGAGGACTCTGGGTTTCTCTCCTTTGGAGGAGAGGAGGCTGAGGGACGACTGGGCCTGTCAGTGCTAGAGGCATTTGAACAATACTCTTAACATGCTTTAACTTTTGATCAGCTCTGAAGGTGCCAGGCAGTGGGACTAGATGGGTGCTGGAGGTGTCAAACCCTTCTGAAAGGCGTGTGTGCGAGCTGCAGTGGCTCTCTGTTGTGGCTTAAGTGACAACATGAGATGGTCTGTGTGGAACTGGCGTGGTAATGTGTCCTGGAGAAACAGGCCGTGCCCAGAATGGCACGAGCTCAGGATAATTCAGCTTGGAAGGGCTGCCAGGAAGTCTTTTGCCCAACCTCCTGCTCAGACTAAGCTGGGCAGGGCTTTATTCACTTGGATCTTGAAGTCCACCCCAGACAGAGACTGGACAAACTCCCTGAGCAGCATGTTCCCAGCTTGAGCAGGGCTGTTCCTGTAGCTCGGCTATGCAACTACCAGGTTCCAAAGGAAGTGGCATTAGACAGAACAAGTGCTTTTTGCCCTGAAATACTGCCTGGGACACAGGTGGTGCAGGGGCCTGCTTCTGGACCTGCATGTGCAGCACCAGCTCCTGCTTTCAGTATGGGTAGGTCAGAGGGTTCTGGTTGGGTTGCACTGTCAGAGAGCCACCTGAGTGACACAAAATGTGGCAGCTGCAGAGACTCTCTGCTGGAGCCTGCACGCAGTGAGGGGCAGAGGCAGAAGGGCCTGGGTCACCAGCAGGTGTGTGCTTGGCTGTGGGCTCTGTGGGCAGTGCCAGTGCCACCTTCTGTTCGACTGAACAAAGCCAGAGCGTCCCAAGTGCAAGCAGGGACAGCGGTGAGCTCCTCCAGAGGGTCTGTGCTGTCTCAGTGAAAGCTGGATGGAAGCTGGCAGCCGCACAAGGGAGCAGCGAGGGTCTGCACTCAAACACACCAGCAGCCTGCCTGCCCTGGCGGGGTGGGGGTGGGGGTGGGTCTGCTCCCCTCTGCTTTGCTCCTCAGGGGGCTGTTGGGGTTTCTGCTCTTCATGAAGAAGGACAAGGGTTTGGAGCAGGCTTCTCAATGCATTTTAGAATACAATTCACATGTATTTCACAATGTGAAAGGTTTTCTGGAACCCCTGGCATGGGTTCTCTGGGTGGTGTTAGCCTCCTGCCCCCCTTTTGGTCTGCCAGGAGAAGCTGATAGCCCAGAGCAAACAAGGCACCCAGCAGATGACCAGATGAACTGACACTGTGGTCGTTGGACCCCTGTCCTTCAGGATGTGGACAGATGTGCTCAAACAAAGCTATTTAAACAGATGCCAGTGGCACAGATAAGAGGTGGTATAGAGGGATGTACGCACACACCAGCCCTGGGGGCAAAACAGAAAGCAGGGGAAAGGATAGAAAGGCATTTTTACAATAGTGACAGTGCAGCAGGACAGCCTGGTGCAGCTCCTTCTGCAGAGTGACCTAAAGCTGCTGTGACAGTGTCCTCTGCTAAGTGCCACTTGTGCTGGTGTTCTGTTGCTGTTGGATGCTGAGACCTGAAACGCTGTGGATTGCTTGGGGAAACCTTTGCTTGTGTGTAGCAGATGCAGGACAGCCTCTGACTCCCCTGGAGGTTGTGTTTTCTCCATTTCATAGAATCCTAGAATGGCTCAGGTTGGAAGGGACCTCAGGGATCATCTGCTGCATCTACCCTGTCCATCCATCTGGCCCTTTCCTTCTCTTTTGGGTGGTCCATCCGTCACATCCGTGTCTCTCCGTCTCAGAGACAAGGATGTGGAGCGAGACAGTACCAAGTGCCTTGCACAGGTCCAGGTAGACGACATCAGTTGCTTTTCCCATACCTGCCAGAGCTGCAGCTCTGTGGAAGGCCACCAGACTGGTCAGGCACCATTTGCCCTGTGTGAAGCCATGTTGGCTGCCACCCCTCACCTTGTTATTTTGCCATGTTATTAGCACAGTTACCGGGAGGAGCTGCTCCCTGATCTCACAGGCGCAGGGCTGAGTCTGCTCTGTAGTTCCTTGGGGGTTTTTTGCTTCCCATTTGAAAAATGGGGGCTGTGTTTCCCCTTTTCCAGTCTGTGGGGGCTTTGCCAGACTGCCAGGGCTTCTCAAATAGGATGGCCAGCAGCCTAGCAACCTTGGCCACAGTTTGTCTGCCACCAGCTGTGTATGGGCTGCTCCTCACACCAGCAGGCTACTTGTCCTGGAACTGAGCAGCAGTGAGGGCTGCAGCATGTTCAGACTGTGTGCACAGGAGCTAAAGGAGCTTAGGGGTGGATGTAGTGTGAGTTCCTCATCCTGTTCCATTCCTGTAGAGCCAAGTGAGAGCTGTGTAAGGTAGTGTTAACAACCTGGATCTCTGGAATGAATCTGGGAGGAGTGTCGCCATCAGTGCAGCTCGGAGCCAGGTCTGAGCTCTGTGCAGCTACTGTAAGCAAGCAGTTATGCTTCCATCACCAGGCAGAACACAAGTGCCGCTTGTACCAGTGCTGCTCGACTGGGCTTGCCACGTAACAAATGACAGCTCTGTAGTAAGAGCCAGCAGAAAGGGCGGTGCTGAAGGTATGCTTCACAAATCTGCAATTGCTTCTGGTGAAACTGTGGAGGTATTGGGTAGGTGTCACCAAATCAGGGATCTGAAAGCATCAGAGGCCAGGGCTTTGTGAGCTGCATCTGATCTGAGCTTTCTGGCTCCTGCATTCAAGACCTGAAAGATGCTCTGCACAATAACTGCTACAGTCAAATGAGAAGAGGTCTCCTTGGGAAGCAGGGGTATCTTTTAATTTGTTGAAGGAAAATCTTGCTTCCAGGACTCCACACTGAGGGAGATTCAAGTTCTGGTCCAAACACAGGATTTAGAAGAACTGATACTGACTCTTGTCAGTGTTTGTCTCTGGACTTACGTCCTGACAAGATTCTCTGTGTTCCAGAAGCCACTGAAGGAAGTGCAGTGCTGGTGCCCATTCACCAGTACAGGTTGTATTAGCAGACAGCACATCAGCATCTCCATTTTCCTGAGACTCTGGAGTCCAAAGCAATCTAGAGAGGGATGGTTTTTTTGTCTGACTGGAGTTCTTAGCAGCTCTCCTCTGTGCCAGTGCGCTGCCAAGCTGTGGCTGTTAATGGCAGATAGCAGAGAGCCTTTGCACCCGCACTCGAACTCTTCCAGTGGGTGTTCTCCTGGCACAAGGTCAAGAGAGCATTTGGCAGATCTGGGTTGGTTTTGAGGAACACTTGGATTTGTCTTGGGCTGCCTCCTTGTAATGTAACCCTGCCTGCTTTTCTGTCTTCAGGGTTGATTCTCCCTGAGTATTGGACCGTCTGCTAGCTCCCACATTAGGGTCGGTGCTGCTGTTACAAGTGAAAGGCAGAAAAGAGCAACAGGGTCACTATCACATCACAAAGTCCTTGATGAAAGGGGGAAAAACATGAGTGCTTTGCACTGTGTGCTCTGATTTTCTCTTTGAAACCTGGGGGCACAGCTGGGCAATGCTGGGTCCAAGATGGTGTTGTAAGCAGCTGTTTAGATAATGCTGACTCACCATTTCTGTCTCCATTACTATTACCTAATCAGACAGCGAAGGGTCTGCTCTGCATGCTTGGTTAGGAACTGGAACCATTTGAAACGTGACTCTTTTCTTGAAAGCTGTTGTTCACAGAAGTAAAGACCTGGGGCACAGGGAATTACTGGGATGGTAGGGAAAATGTTGTGGGGACAGGTGGCCCTCAATTCCCTGAGCTCTAGGTGGACTGCAGAACGAGGTTCCTGGACTTGCACAGAGTATTAGCTTCTAGCTGCTTCAAAGGGTGATTTGGTTTTGTGTAAAGAAATCCTTCCAGCTGGAGAGATGTTCTGCACTGACATGGTGAAATGCTCGGAGCAGAGAAAGATCTGTCTGCTGCATGCGCCTGGTGTTTGCCGAGGGCTGACCTGGTGGCCGTCTCCGTTATCCTTTAACTGCAGTCCAAGGTTCAGAGTTTGCCTTTTGTTTAAAAACTGATTTCACAGTGAGGTCGTGTCCCTTGGCTAATCCAGTGGTGACAGAGGTCTGTAAAATGAGACTTGAGCGCCCCGTGGTTTGGAGGAAAGCTCTGAAGCCTGCAGAGGAGCTCTGTGGCTCAGAGATGTGTGCAGAGCTGCAGACACAGCCTGAGCGACACAGTGCAGCAAGGCATTCACCTGAGCTGGCAGACAGCCTCAGAGGCTTGTCCCATCCATTTCTGCACACAGGCAGCAAGAAGGAAGCTGTGGCCACAGCCTGTGTGATTGCTTCTGCATTAACTTAGGCTGGTGAGCACTGGGCACCAGAGCCCAGGGGCTGTGTGCCCGTCCTTGTGTTACTGTGACTGCTGCCCGCCTTACCTGCGCTGCTGCCAGGCAGTGGCTGCTGCTCCTTGCTGAGATGGGCATTGCAGCCTTCCGCTGCGCTGGAGATGGGCAGATGTTCCCACCAGCCCTTGGGTTATGGCAAGAGCATTGTGGTAAATTGTGGGAGCACTTACAGGTCTGAAAATGTTTACATTTGAAAAAGTAAGCTACAGGCCTAAAACCTCCAAGTGTTTGTGCTGTTACTCTCTGCTGGTAGAGTGGGGAAGGAGACTCAGAGAAGGGAGCACTGACATTTGAAGTCTTAAGGTAGAGATGCAACAGGCTAAAAGGTACCAGATTTAGAGCAGCATGTGTGTGTAAGGAATCAAAGGTTTGTCTTGTACTGCCTTTCAAACTTGAGAGCCTGCTCTGTCAGGCTAAGGAAACACCCACAGCAAACAGCAGAAAATAAGTGGGGCCGAAATAGCAGATGCATCTGAGCAAGAACAAATGGGATTTGAACCAGGCTCTGCCCAAAGCTGCGGAAAACAATCAGTGGAAATCATCAAGAGATGTGTGTCTGTGATCCCTTGGGAATGTTTGAAAGGGGAATGTTCCCTGATGGGTTGCCATGGCAAACCCTGGGCACCTGGTGCTAGCGTTCTGTAGGAACGCAGGTGATGATGGGGGGGTGGTGTGGACTTGGACCCTGAGTGAGAGCAGCTCAGAATTGTTGTTCAGCTGGCTTTGAAGCAGCAGAGTGCAGAAGCAGAGGAGGCACTGGCCCTGCTGCTCATAGGCTGCTGTGGCAGAATCTGCCCATCAGGTGTGTGTCCAGCTGGACTTGGAAGAGAGGGAATGAATTTGTAGAGTGTGGGATTTTTGCCTTGTCAGAGGTAGGAAGCAGCCAAGGTTCAGGACTGAAAGTGCAGCTGTGTTCAGGGCTACTGCAGCTACTGCAGCGTCTCCTGCGGGTGGGGAGAGAGCATGGTTGGAATCCTGCTTGGGGATTGGAGCACATTGACAGGGGTGGCAGGATTTGTGCTTCCTTGTTTCTCACGGACAATGAAACCTTACCAGACGTACACAGGTGGCGCAGGGCACACAGTCACACCTGGAGCACAGCCTTGCCACAATTGCTTTTCATTTCCAATTAGAAACACAGGAGTAGTTAGTGTGGTGTTTGGGCTCTTCAGCCTGCTGCTGTAATGATACCAGGACACCCCAGTATCATGGAGGAGAGGCACCTTGGTTTTGCTTTGGCTTTAACCTCTTGCTGTGGAGCGCTGGTCAGTGCTGTGCTGCAGCCCCCAGAGCAGAGCTGTTTGCTGACGGGGAGGCGTGCCGGAGCAGCACAAGGGTGGCTGCAGCATTAGCTGAGACAATTCACCTCTGCAACAGCACCTGGCTGCGTGAGGTCAGCACGAGGTGCAGGCAGCCCTGCTAGCAGCCAAAGCCTAAGGGAGCACAAATCAACTTTAAATAGCGCAAATTAACTGCTGCTCAGTGGTGTTGATGTAGCTGAACAGTAAGGAGAGTGGTGAATGAATGAATGAACACAGCGGAGCAAGGCATGCAGCAGTTCCAAACTGAGATGGTGGACCACAGCATCATGCACAGTAACTGGGTTGCAAAGCTTGCAAGGCTGAGTCATGCAGGGGCTTGGTGTCTTTGAGGCGGCAGCAGACAGCACTAGTGAGCTCCTTGGGATGTGGCCTGTAACAGGTATCAGCACCTCTTGGCAAGGGGAGCAGCGTCTCTGATGGTGTTACCCAAAGCTGCCGTGCAAAGAGCTGACACGCAGAGCTGAGATGTTTGTGTATTTCATTTCTGTGCAGGGATGGGTGCCTGGCTCCCCAAAGCATGCCCAGCCCCACATTTGGTACCTATTTATAGGCTGCCTTAAGCAGAGGCTTTACTTTCCTACCCTGCTGGGTGGTGAGTCTGTACAACAACTGCTGTCCTGCTTCTAGCCAGGGTGGGGTTGTTACCTTGCCAATGACAAGACTGGCTACCCTTGAGCAACTTGTTTCAGCAGCTGGGGAGGCTGCAGATGTTTCCCTAGTCCTTGTCATTGTTCCCTAATCCTCCTTTGATCCTGTGTAGCAGATGCTTCCCTTATCCTGTTCCTGGCACTTTTGGTCACTTACGGCAATGGCAGGTGGGGTTCCTGGGTTCTGCAGAGAGCTCTGGGGTTTGCCAGGCCCCCTGGCCCCACTTGTTCCTCTTGCAGCTCCTGGCCCTCTGGACACTTGCTTAAGAGAATGGGGAGGGGGAGGGTGCGGGCAAAGCTGGCACCACCAAGGGTTATATTGCTGAGGCCATACCTCCAACCTGCTCTGGTGCTGCAACCATTTCACTGCAGTAGATCAAGTACAAACCTTTCACTTTTAATCCGTCACAAAAGAGATGCAACTCAGACATTATAGTTTCAGCATGCAACATGTCATAGGTAACAAAATCGATTAGATAGCAGTGTCTATTAAATAGATCTTTGTGATTAAGTAAAAAATCAATCACAAAACCAGTTGCTGAGGAACATGTCTGCAGGCTCAGCTCTACAGCTGTTGTGGTTTGTTTGCTTTTGTACATCATCAGCAGCCAAATTCACAACTGATAGGTATTGCACCAGAAAGACATGTGCAGTGAGAGGAAGAGAATCACATTAATGTTCATGGTAAAAACAGATATGACTTCCATGTGTTACATAAAGTGCCTTCAGAGTTGGTGCAGTCAGAAACAAGCAGAGCCCCGCCAGCGCCGGGCGGCGTCACCGAACGCGTACTGACGGGAGACAAACCGGAGCCGTTTCCATGCCGCCGAGTCACACAGTGCCAGGGCTCAGTCGGAATGCCCCCCTTGTGCCAGGGTAACCAAAGAGTCACTGTACGGAGATCACGGCAGGGCTAAGCATCCTCTCCTGAGCCGGCAAATGCCAGCCCTGCCCCAGAGCGCTCCGTAGCGCAGGCAGGCACTGCCGAGGCCGAGGCAGCAGCCGTGGCGAAGGCGGGGCAGGGCAGGCTGTGGTTCTGCCTTGACTTGAGCTGCTCCGTGTCTGTACAAAAATGCAGCATCCAGCCTGGGTTCCCGGGCACAAGAAACATCCATCTGCTCAGGGAAAAGAGCTGCTCTCCAGCACTGCCTTCTCCTGCTGCCCGATGCTCTGGGGATGCACGGCTCAAAGTGTGCTTTAAAAACCGACCCTGGCATCAAGTCCGGTACGAAATTAAGAGAAAAGCTCATTTTCCAGGGGTAGGATATTTAATTGTCATGACATAAAATCTGGAAAGGTCTCAATCAGTCGAAGTAAACATGAGCTGTAATGCTATGCCTGTAAAATGATTAATTCCATTCATTGTCATTAGAAATGATGTAAAATATTTATTAAGGGCTTTGCCTGCAGAGGCACAACATAAATAGAGTAAGTCCTGCTGAAATGTGATCAGAGTCCACGTGGAGAGTCGGCGGCCGTGGGGACGGGCGGGAAGGCACCCACGGGGCACAGCTCCCGCAGGGCACAGCTCCCGCCGGGCACAGCTCCCGCCGGCTGCGCCACGGCACGGTCGCGGGCTTTGCTCCGTTCACCAGCGCTGTGCAGCCGTTCTGCCAGAGTCGGCCCAGGCCCGGGCACGCGCCCACGGGCAGCAGAACTGGTGCCAAGGGGAGGGAGCGTGGCCGCTTAATCCACACCTTCGAAGCCCTGGGCGTTCTCCACTGCCATGAGCAGCTTCTCCCGCAGGTCTTCGAAGGACTCATACAGAGGTAAGTCGAGGCGATTAAAGCTGCAGGGAAGGGAGGGAGGAGTCACAGCAGCACTGGGCACAGGGAAGGGAGCCCAAGCGCCTCCCTCTGCTTTAACTGGCCAGTGCTTGCAGCCAGGCTGCTCTGGCTCCAGGAAGGACAGGCAGCACTGGGTACAGACGGGCAGCTGCCTGTGCAAGGCAGGCTGACAGCGGGGCAGAGCTGGCTCTGCTCTCACACCTTGCAATGTGCAGCAGTTACCGCTGAAAGGCTTGCACAGAAAGCTCTGTACTGGAAAGGCTGCAGCAGAAGGAGTTTATCTGGGGTGAGTGCACCAGCACTGATGGCAGAACACCTGCTCTATTGCTGCAGCCCTTCTGCTGTCCATCAGAAGGCCAAACAAGTGCTGTCTGCAAGAGGTAAGAAGCTGCAGCATGGCACTGGAGAGCAGCCTTGCTCCCTCCTGAGCTGTGCAGGTACCCACTGGCTGTGCTCGGCCTGCCACGTAGGTGCCTACAGATCCAGGCACACAATTCAGAGTACCCCATTTATACAAAGCTGTATGAGCCAGAGCTAAAATCCCTTAGAGAAGCAGCATCTTCCTGGCAGTGGGACAGCACAGGAAAGTGAGGCAAGGGTCTCTTTTGACTTACCATGTGTGAGCTCTGGGCAGCTTATCAGGACTTCCCCATTGCTCTATTGTAAACAGCTGAGGACCGTTTGAACCTGGTTGAAAATGAAAATCACAGAGGATGCTACAGAGACTGCCTAAACAATCTAAGATGAAGTGCTGCACAACTGGCAGGCTGGATTCCCAGATGCTGCAAACTCTTCATGAAGTGTACTTTAAAGCAATGGGAATGGGCTGCTTTTTGCAAGCTCCAGAGCTCGTTAACTGCCTTTGTGCAGGGCATGCCCAGTGCACAGGAAACAGGCTCAGACATAGAGGCTTGGTACCCAGAGTGCCTGCTTTAGCACACAGGAGTCTCCTCCCTCATAGGGCACGGATATCATTCCTGGAGTGTCTGTATCGCCCACAGGGCACAGGACCTGCCCCAGTGCTCCCTGGGCTCTGAGGCAAGCTCTGATTGCTCAGCAGTGCTGTTGCAAGGGCGAGTGTGAGCTGGGGGCAGCTGAAAGGGCTCACCATAGAGTTCAGCAAATCCGTTCATAGGCACACGTGAGGTCCCAGTGACAAACTGCAGCAACCGAATGCGCTTCTCAGCGTCCATCAGCAAGACGGCCTGGGGGCACAGGGCACTGTCAGGGAGCTGCCACTGCTACAAACCAAGCTGCACAAACACTGCTTGTACTGGCCTGCAGCCCACCTTTGACTGATAGTTGGAACTAGATGATCCTTAAAGTCCCTTCCAACCCTGACAATTCTCTGACAGGCACACATGTCACTTACTGCCTTGTCTCTGCTTAAAGAGGGACCGTCCTTTGCCAGCTGTCAGTGGGACGCCGCAGGGAGCCACTGCTCAGTAGGGTCAGTGACCGCTCCCTGCCTGGGCCGTGGCACACAACAGATGCTCGAGAGGGGCAGTGCAGAAGCCTTCAAACCCAGAGGCTGCAAAGGTGCACAGAAAACAGATCTGTGGCACTGCAGCAGCGCCTTTGGGGCCGAGACATGCAGAGTCTCCAGGTACACCTGCCATGGGCAGGGAAGTGACAGAAGAGACCCAGCACACAAGCTGGAGGAGGCTCGTGTTTTTAAGAACAAGCCCTACAGCTACCCTGGGCAAACATTTCAGCAGGGTTTGTGGGGACAGCTGCTTTCCAGAAGGTACCTCACACACTCTGCAAAAGGCTTTTCAGCTCTTGCTGGGATCTGTTCCTAGGCTAGCCTCTCACTCGCAGCACAGCTCCCCAAGAGCACTGGAGGAGCAGCAGGCTTACCTTCCAGAACCACTGGATAACAGGGTGATTGGGGCAGTACCCATTCTTGTAGATCGTGTGCTGCCTCCAGTCATTGACATCCACGTCACCAAGGCCACACATCAGCAGCTGGGGAGGGAAGGGCATGGGGACAGCGTGAGCAAGGCCGTGCTGCCCATGCCTGCGAAGCACAGCTGCTCTCTGAGCCATGGCCCACGGCAGTGCTCAGCTGTGTGGTGCTTGGCTCAGAGCAGGGCTGGAAGGGCTTCAGCAGGCCCACCAGCCCAGCTCGCTACAGACTTGCACTTGGCTGTGCTTTGTGTGACTAGAGAATTAGCTCGGGTTGTGCTTTTATGTGAGTAACAGATTGATTCACTGGGGAGAAAGATCTCATTTCCCACTACCAGCAAAGCTTCTGTGCCTGGAAATCACAAGGTGGGCCTGAAACGCAGCCTGCTGGGGTAGCGTTACCGAGTGCTGTTTCTGGATGTCCAACTCACCTCCAGCTCATTTTCATCAAAAATTTTAATCAGATCAATAGGAAGAAGTTCTGTGAATCCCTGAAAGGGAGCAGAGCAGAGTTAAAAACCTCCTACCGTGTAAAATGAAGGTTTTATCTAACAGGAGCTGAGGGGGGTTGAAAAGGAGAGAGCTGCTGAAGTACAAGTCCCTAATTTAAAGCATTAATCACTGAATTCTTTCAAGCTCAAAATCATTTCAGGTGGAAGGAGAATGATCTAATCAGGGAAAGAGCAAATACTCTTATGTGCATTCTTATAGGAGGGAAAGCTGTAAACTCAAACACAAACACTCAAAGCTCCTCACCCCCGTAACGATACCAAGGTGTAAGACATCTGCAGGCCCTGGGCAGCCCGGTCTAGTTGAGGATGTCCCTGCTGCTGACTAAGGGCAGATCAGACTAGATGACCTTTGGAGGTCCCTTCCAGCCTGGACCATTCTATGATTAAAATCTGTGTTTTGGGGAAAACAAGCAGGAAAAGAGCCTTACCTCCAGAAAGGCATTCATCTGCTTCTGAACTCTGTTCACAAACCTCCACTGGATGACCAGGCTGCAGGAGAAACAAAACCCCACTCAGTGGAAGATACAGAGTGCTCAGAGAGGTCAGCCACCTCCCTTCTTTCAGCTCCTCCTTTAGAGTTCAGGGCCCACTTAAAGCCAGGACTGTTGTACATCACAAGCAGGTTCTGAAGTAGCCCTGCCACCTGCTCTGCTATTAACCCTCCTGTTGCCAGGTGAGCACAGCAGCAGGCTTTGCCTGGGCACCAGAAGAGTGGCAGGCAGTTGCTATTGGTACCTGACTGACCAGACACCGTATCCTGCCCGAGCTCTGAGCAATTAACCCTTCCATGCAAAGACTACAAAAGGTGAGGAAAGAACCAATTGACAGAGGTACAGAAAGAGATGAGGAAGGCTACAGCAAAGGCTTTTCTTCCAGTGCTAACCCCTGGAGACAGCTACCCCACAGGCTCTAGAAAGGCAGCTCCTTCCCTCCTTCCTGTCAAGAGTCATTCATCGTATCAGGAGCACCAGCAAGTGCAGCTGAGTTCCTGCTTTTCCATTCTGGTAGGCAGAAAAATGGAGGAAGCCCCAAGATTAAGCCTAAGATAAGGCTTGGCCAGTTTGGTTTGTGTTTCAGAAGTACAGCAACTCCAACAGTTGTACCAAAGGGAATTGTGGGGAGAGATGTGGAACACTTATAGTTTCATAGTTTCATTCAGGGTTGGAAGGGACCACAAGGATCATCTAGTTCCAACCCCCCTGCCATGGGCAGGGACACCCCACACTAGATCTGGCTGGACAGAGCCTCATCCAGCCTGCTCTAC
Source organism: Melanerpes formicivorus (assembly GCF_026170545.1). Taxonomy (NCBI): domain Eukaryota; kingdom Metazoa; phylum Chordata; class Aves; order Piciformes; family Picidae; genus Melanerpes; species Melanerpes formicivorus. Next base: position 369,589 of record NW_027142531.1, read on the forward strand.
TTCAGGCTAATCATCTGCAAATGAGAACAGCCAAGTGCTGACTCAGGTTATACAGCCCCTGCCTAGCCATGGAAGAGCTCTCTCCCTGTAAACCCAGCTGGGCTCTGCATTCTGGCCCACAGCTATTCAAACACCCCTTCCTTTGTGCCCTGCAGTGACAGAAGGTCGGTGATGGTCTGAAGCAGCCAGTTGCAAACTGTGAACGGCAGAGCTGTCTCCCCCAGGGCTGCCGGACGCTCCAGCGCAGGCCGGGCCGCGGGAGCTGCCCCGGCAGGACCGAGCCCCCGCCGCGTACGTACTCGATGTACTCCCGTTTGTTTTCGTTGGTGACCATGATTTCTGACCCGTTGGGCTTCAGGTCCACTTGATATGTCTGCACAAAAACCCAAACACAGCATCACATCAGGACGTGCTTCTCCCGGAACCCGCTTGGCCTCCAGGCAGCTCTGTCCCTGTCCTGCTGAGCCACCTCAGGCTTTGCCCAGGTGACATCTGCCTCTATCTCCCCACCACTGTTATTTTCTTCTGGGATCAGATGCATCTTTTATAAGCTAACAGAAATCAGCCTTGCTGGCAACACCACAATTAGCTGCCTGAGGTCCAAAACACGTTGGAAAAGAGCAGGAAGTATCTCCAAGTAAGTTGGTGTATGTCTGGAGCCAGAGAACGAACTTCTGCAGCAGAGGTGAAAGCCAGGAGTGGAAGGCTAAGTCTAATTTGATGCTCAATTGTTACAGAACAGATGATGACAAAAATTTCCAAACACCTCAGTGTGGTACAGAAGCTTTTCACTCTCTGCCTCTGATGTTCTCCCTGACTGTGTAACTGAAACCCTCCTGCTGCCCTGAGAGCACACTGTGTGCCTGGGCCCCAGGCACTGGGAGGACGAAGTGAGCTCTCCAGAAGGCACTGTGAGCCACACCAGCAGTGCTACCTCCAGCCAGGATAGCTGGGGCTAAGACTTAAAACAAGGGCACTGAGAAAGGTCACAAAAGCCTGAAAGCAAAGACATTTAAGAGACAGAGGTATTACTGAGCTCCAGTGTCATACAAACCCAGGCTGCTCTGTACAGTCACTACACGTGTGCACACATCACAAAACGCTCCAGCTCCACAGCTTGAAAAGGAGGAAACCCCAGGCCCCTCCTGGCAGGTAAGCTCCAAACTCCTGCCAACAAACTCGTGGTTTTTTGCTTTAGCCCTCAAATTACAGTCACCAAATAGGCACAAGAGAGTTATCTGCACCAAGGGATATCCATCCAGCAACTGACAGATGCTTTAACAGGGCTCTGTACCCTCAGCTGTAGTTACAGCTCCTCCTGCTGAGCTCTGCCCCTATCCGTTGTGGAATGTTTCTCCTGTGTGATGGAGAAAGCTACCCACAGATGGGACCCTTCTAAGCAGGCCTGCTGCCCTTAGCTGCCGTGTACCAAAGGGACCAAACACCAGCACCTCCCTGACTGCTCCTCCTGCCTCTGTCTTGTGAGGTCAGCTGCAGCCTTCTAAGCCCCAGCCAGTCCCAGGCAAAGCTAGTGAGGGAGGGCATGCTGCTGGCTGCCGAGAACATCAGCTCCTGCTGGGCATTCCCAGTCTTGGAGGCCGTGTGGGCAGGAACAGAGGCTGATATCCACAGCCTTGTCTACACTGACTGTGAGCACTCAGCCCTGGCCAGGTTCACAGCCAGGAGACACTCCTCAGCCAATAGCAACATGGAAACTTTGACACACCTGTCCAAAGTTTTCCTCATCTATGCAGAACATGAGGTCCAGCTCTGTAGGGTCGTTTTCCAGGATCCACTTCAGGGAGTTGTAGTACTCACTGTCCTGCAGGCCACAAACAAACATGTTTGCAGATGGGCACTTTGATTGTGTGCTTTAAATTGAGCAGGTGACAAAACAAACCAGAACCCAAAGGCCCTGGGAAGATGAGCACTGAGTCACTGCACAGCCCCTGTGAAGCAGGCTAGGATGGGTCACTTCATGTCTGCTTTGGGCCTGAGGTGACTCACGCTGGCACTACTGACAGCACAAGGACTGGCTGCAGCTCCCTGGGTAACTGTGCAGCGCTGTGACCTGTGTAGAAAGCAGCTGCCTGCTTTCCAGCAGCACTTACACACTGGTGCATGACACCATCCTGTCCTGCAGTGACTGCATTGTGAGCCCTGCTAGCTGATACTGATCTTCTCCCCTGTCCCTCTGCAGCACCCTAGCAGTGCACTGGTGCTGGTTTTACTAATTGCCTGCCTCCGTGCAGTGCTGCAGCCATGGCCTTGTGTTTTACACCACAGTTACTGGAATTGGTGGCTCCTAGAAGTTTCCCCAGAGGAAAAGCTCACATCACTGCAGATGGTTTAAAAGCGGTCTTACCACAGACTCCATGTCTTTCAGGGTTATGGGCTTCCCCAGCATCATCTTGTAAAAGGGTCTGATGAAGAAGCCTAAAAAAGAGGGAAGAGCGTTAGCTGCAGGCTCTGCCTCCCCAGCTGCCACAGGAGGAGTGCTGGGGCCTAAGACACTGTGGCATTTCCCAGAGAGCCAGCGGAGTCCCAGCACTGCCTCTCAGTCCCGAGTGCTCTGCCGTGAACGCCCGGCAGCCACTCGTGGCCAGAAGGTTTGACGGCAGCACAAGGGCTGGGGAGCTGAGCTCAGGGCACTCATCAGTCCCAGCTGCCACTCTTGTCCAGCTGAGCTTCCTGCACTGCTAACAGAACGTGGGCGCCTCGAAGCGTCCGCTGTGGGATTCCCAAGGCAGAACTGGTGTTCTGCCATTCCACCAGGGATGGTCTTAGGGATCAAAGGGTGCTGCAGCTGCTGAGGCTGCAGGCTTGCTGCAGAGAGCTGCTGTGAATTTTCTGGCTTTCCTTCGGGGACAGGGAGGATTTAGCAATGCAGAGGTCGTTTTTGACCACCATTCACACCAGGAATGCAGCTTCCAAGTGGCAGCTCCATTACTTTCTCTCCAGGAGCCCTCATCTCCCTCCTGAGAGCCCAGGAACTCACCGTCCAGCAGCTTGCCGTGGTACACTGCCAGGCCAGCCACGCGGCCGATGAAGGTGAAGTACGACAGGTGGTCCTCGTTACAGAGACCTGAATTAGGATTAATCTGAAGTGTGTAGTTGTCCCTTTTTTGGGGAAAGAAAAGAAACAGCTGAATGACCAAGCCTTTAAAGAACAGAGATTAGATATGTCAGTCAGTCAGCTGAGCTCGGGGCCAGTTCCTGTTGCACTGTGCTAACAGAGCCTATCCACCTGTTCTGGCCAGGCTGGGGGAGCCTGCCCTAACCAAACCTGTCCTGCAATGACTGCAGTGACCACCTGACAAAGGTGGCTAAAGTCCTTCCTGTGGGGTGACATCTGCAAGAGGGCAGGGTAAAGCCTGGCAGCACTGAAAGCAAACAAATGCGTTCAGTGGAAGGAGAACTTCAGCTAAGCTGTCCTCCTCCACAGGGCTTCACTTTTCACTCTCCACAGCCAAATGTCAGGGCTTCAAACTGCAGGATTCTCTTTGGCACCTAACCTCCAGGTTAGGCAAGAGCCTCTGTCCAGCACCTCCAAGAGCAGAGAGCTTGACGTCTGCAGCGGGGAAAGCCCTCCTCACCTAGTACACTGACAGCCTCATCTGCAGGGCTGGGCTGCTCACCGAGCTGCTGACTGCTCTCTGCAACACCTAGTGCCTGGCCCTTATGAAACAGAAATATTTCAGCGGCACTTACGTTGCTGAGTATTCAAAGAGGCCGTAGTAAGGGTTAAACATCTCCTTGGACAAGAGGAAGAACCACTCTCGGGCCACACCTCCGTAGTCAAGTCCTTTTTCGGACTCAAATTCAATCCAGAGCCTGGCTTTTAGCACATCAGGTCTCTTCACAGACATGATTCTTCTGTAGGACTCCTCAAAAATGTTGTTTCTGTGTAGCTTCATCTCGAATCTGTTTGGAATATCAGCCTGTGTGGAAAAAGATCACGGCACCCTCGTTAGTCAACAGACGGCAGCAAGTGACAGACTGGACACCTGGTGTGTAAAGTTTCCCCTGCCTTGCTCTTTCCTGACAACTAGCAGGCTGCTTGGCAGCACCCACTGCCGAAACCCAGGGAGACTGACAGAGCTGTCAGTAAACAGGTAAGGGCAGGCAAAGCAGCTGCCTGCCAGGCACGAGGCACATCCCATGCAAACTCATCCGACCCCTTTTCTGTTCCAGGCGTCCTGAAGAACCTGCTTTCCACAGGACAAGACCACCGGAGGCTTGTGCCAGGTCAGCATCACTGTGGGCTCTGCTCCACCCTGGGTTCCAGCTCTGCCCTTCCCAGTCAGCTGCTGAAAGTGAAGTCTCAGCCCTCAACCCTTGTGACCGTTTGAAGCCGTGCCTTTAAGGGAAGGACAGTACTGGGACACCCTGGCTGAATGTTTTGTAAACCAAAGACAGGTCTGAACAAATTTCATGGGTAGATTGGTGGAATGCAACTTTAAGTTCTGAGTGCAGCTGAGATTGTCCTCAGTTCACTCTTCCCTCCTCCCTTTCCAGCTCCTCCGCCTCTAGGCTCTCTGCCAGACTGACCCTGGGCAGATAAGCGTGTGGCCTACTAGCACTTTGCTTTAATGAACAACTGCTCTTTTTCTCTCTTTCTAACCATTTTTGGGGAACAAGGGGAGAGAAGGGGGTGCAGGGGGGGAGCCCTCCTCCAGAGGTGTGTGTGGGGGGGAATTTTGTTCCTGTATTATTGTCCTTTTTACTTTGCTGTCCATTTCTGTGTCTATATTGTAGGTACTGTACATGGTGTGCAGATCCTGCATTCCCTAAAGCTTGCCTGTAAATGCAGCATTTCCCTTTTGGCTTCTCTGGCTGGCTAGCTGTGGGTTTTCTTTGGTTTTCTCTTTGTGGGGGGAGAAGGCTGGGCCTTTCTCTCTAACCCTCCACAGCCCTTCAGCCTAAAGGCTCTACAGCAACATCCCTGTTAGTCTGAGTTGTGGTGGGGAATACATCATCAGCCACTGCCCCACTGCCTTGGGTCTGCGAGCCCTAGAGATCTGGAGAGGTTTTTGTTGAGACATCACTCACAAGTTTGCTTCACTGTTCTGGCTCCTACTCAAACCCCTTCAAGAGCAGCACAGTCAGGGAGCGCTGCCAGTGTGCCAGAGGCAGGTACCCCACGCGTGCCCGTGCTGGGCCCGGCGGGCAGCAGGGCTCTACTCACTGGTTTCTTGAGCTTCTTCCGGAAGTAGTCGTACTTCTGCTTGAACTCCCTGGAGTAGGGCACTGCCTGTGGGAGACAATCACAAGCTGCCCACCAGCTGCTCTAGTACTGCTCAGACAGGCACTCAGAGACACGCTACAGGGGCAGCTAGTACAGCTCACCGTGCAGGACGTACAGCAGCTGCAGCGTCCCCACGCCCCTGGCTGCACTCTGAGTGCAAAGGGGAGAAAACTGCGACAAGCCAGGGCTGTGATTCAGATAACAGAGGCACAGGCCTGGCTCTGACCAGGGACTGCTGTGTGTTAGTGAGATTCCTTCGTTCTCTGTGGGCTCTTTGGGAAGGAGGAAGCCTTCATTCTGTTTTTTAACATCATATGCAAGGTCAATGTAATAATCCAAGAGCCTCGATGGTCACCTGCATCCTTGCTCGCCCTCTGCTCTCCTGGCAGTGCAGATGGGAGAGCAGAGCCAGTGGGGCAGCCAGCTGAAGAGATGAAGTATGATTTCTTGGGAGCAAGAGACTGGGTCTGAATTCCCTGAGGGCTGAACCACAGCTCTGCTCCAAGCTCAGTCTCTGGGGCCTGGGGCAAGGACTGGTCTTGGTGTAGCTTCATGAGCGGCTGCAGGTGAGAGGAGGAGCTGGGAGTATTTCTAGAGGAGTTTCCTCTTGTGGATCATGAGCCATGAATAACTTACATTCAGAATGAAACCCTCTTCCTCAGGTGATAACAGGACTTTAGTGCACCCATCAAACCATCTGTCAGTGTTTGAACCACGTGTAGTGCGGTGTGAGCAGCCTGAGGCTTTGGCGCAGCACCACCTACGCTCTCAGGAGCACTACGATGAATCCTTAATGCTGAGGTGGCTGCAAAGTGGGCTCTTCTCTTTAGGAAACCAAACCCAGCCACACAAACAGCTGCTGCTGACTTGAGGGGATCGTGACTGAGCCCGATTACCTGGGAACACCAGTTCCCAGTCTGCCTGTGCGCTTCCCTTGCTGGGCAAAGCAGCACGAGGGTTTCACAGCACACTGCCCACTGTGTGGGAATCTGGAGCAGCCAGGGCATGGCATATGGGCAGGCCAGCAGCCTGCTGTGCAGCCAAGGCACTGATCCTGCTGATGAACAGCAGCAGCTGCAGGGACACCAGGCAGCAGTCAGGCTGCTGGGTCCTGAGACCCTCAGACATCCTGGGCATTTTCCCAGCATAAAAACCTATTTCCTGGCACCTGGGAACATGTTAGGGTCTGACCATCAGAAACCAGCACAAGAGGTCAAGGAATCTCTCCAGGTATGTGGCAGCTGAAGGTCTGGCAGTACAGTAAAGGCATTTACTGTTTGTTAGGCTGGGACTCTCAGAAGTGATGGACTCAAGTTCTGGGCCATAGTCACAGCTCTGCTTTACAGAGTGGAAACAGCTTCTTACTCTGCAGAGCCCCCAAGCTGCACAGCACAGTGAAACTGTCTGTCAGGAGTGCCCCAGGAGGCAGGGAAGTAGGAACATGTCTCCTGCTCACATCCCTAGAGCAAGCCCCAAGAGCCTTTTGCACACATGGTACTTGGAAATCCCCATATTGATCTGCAGCTGCCAGTATCTCTCTGTGCTTCCCAGATGCTCCAAGGCAGAAGCTACCTTCTCATGTTAATACCAGAAGGCAGGAGAAACTCCCCTGCCAGGCAGCTACTGCCAGGAAGGCCTCCAAACCCATCTGAGTGGGAGCCTGCTGCCTGGCCTGGAAATGCATGCACAGCACTGCAGCTCCAACCATCCCAGTGATCCCCAGGTAGCCCAGTTCCTGCTCTGGAGCACCACAGCAGGCTGGGAGAGGCTCCCCAGAGCAGGACAGCCCTTGGCGTGCCAGGCAGCAGGCACCCTGCAGCCCAGCCCCCAGGTGAGGCCCAGCCCCCAGCAGTACTCACAGGGCCGGTGATGGCAGGGTTCTGCAGCCTGGGGTCCTCCCACTGGGTGATTTTGTTATCTGCCAAGAACAAAAACAACACTGCCCTCACTCCTCTGCTCCAGCCACAGGCAGGCTGCTCTGGCTCCCTACACCTGCTGGCCCTACCAGCTCCACAGCTGAGTCCTGCAGGGGTAGGAACAGCTGCAGCCCCACCTCCATCCAGAGCCCAGAGGTGCAAACCTACAGGAGGATGCAGTGTGCCTGCACTGCTGCTCTTCCAGTGGCTGTACATGAACAGCTTCTAGCTGAATGTGGCTGTGGGTTCAACCCCTGTCAGAGGCACACAGACTCCATGTCTGGAAGGGAAAGCAACCCCAAAACCCTGCCTGGCAGGTTAGGCTTAGGTCTTGGAGACGCTGCCTACAGGGGGCAGAATGTGGCACCTCTAGCAGGCTGCAATGGAATTTGGAGGGGGTAATGTCTTTTCAAAACCCAAAGTCCTGGTCTGTGATTTAGTGAAGAGGTCATAGGGCCACAAAGGGAGGCAAAACAGTACAGGCAAGGTGTAAGAGATGACTCTGGTTTGACCAAAGGAGGCTTAGGCAGAATCCAGCTCTTTTCATCTATGGTTTTGAGGAGCACCAGGAGGGTGCCATGGAAAGGTTACACAGGACCATGCTTGGACTCTCCCTGCCTCCAGACAGCTGCTCCTCACAAGATTCTGAACACAACAGAATCACAACAAAATGATGATGTTGCAACAAGACAAAGCTCCAAAAACCGAACTAGTGCCCCCTGCACTGGCAGGGTTGAAGCCATCCACTCCCTGCCCTGACAGGGCTGTGACTACACACCCGTGTGTTACGCGCTGCCTCGCGCCGTCGGCAGGGGCTTAGCGAGGTAGGTCTGGGTTTAAGTCCTGCAGTTCCTAGCTCTGGGAATGGACACACTAACTTGAAAAGCTTTTGTGGCCACTGTAGGTAAAAGCAAACAGCCAGGCCCACTTGTATCAAAACACAAGTACTTGGCATGCTTCCACAGCTGGAGAAGACCCATCAGCTTTGAGCACCCCAGGCCCTTTCAGCAGGGGCTGGGACTGGCAAGGTGGCAGCTGGTAAACGTGAAGAAAATTCAACAGGACCAAAAGCACTTCAAGAAATCTGTTCTGTCATCACTTAACTGACTACTAACATACTGCTTGGTTTCCCCTTACACAGCAAGTCTATTTAAGTGCTCAGAAACGGTGGAGGAACTGCAGCTCCAGATTCTGTCTCACCCAGCTTGTTCCTTGTGCAGCACATTCTGAAGGTCTACCATCTGTCTGGAGCCTCCACACACATACAGCTCCCTGCCCTTCCTCATCAGTCAGGCACTAGGGCCCTTGAGGATCCCCTCTCCTCCTCTGTTCCCTTTCCCAGTGCTCCACCACGTTCTGGAAGTTGAGGCCCCAGCACTAGACACAGCATAGTCATCGTCACTGAGACACTGCCTGTGCTGGTGAGACTGGAAAGGGTGCTGCAGCTCAGACACCTCACAAGCTGAGGTGACTCATGTCCAGCTGATGGTATTCTTCCTGCCCTTTGCCACCAAAACTCTGCTGTTTGCTCCCATTCTGAGCAGCACTTTTGCCTTTCTTTGCACTACAGTGGTGTTTCTCCTTCCACCCCTCCTGCACTGCTCTCTGCTGCTGCACCATGCCCCTCATTCATTCCATCTGTTACAGAGTGGTGGACCCAGGGCAGGCTGGAGGGGAACCCACTGAGTGTATCCATCCCTCTGCCAGTCACCCACTAGTAACTGCTCTGCCTGTGGCTGGAGGAGCTGTGTGTGCTCCTTCAGGATGGCTCCCAGCATGGAGGTGACCTCCCCTAGGGCTCCTGGGCAGTGCAGAAGATGGCTCTGCTCACGTGTGGGAAATGATGCCGACTGGCACGGATTCACCGCCAAGCACCAGCGGTGGGGAACTGAAGACTGGCATTTGGTGCCAGACTGACCCCTGCAGAGGCTACAACTCCTGACAGCTGAAAGCTAAACCCTCTGGGGCCACTGTGTGCCAAGCAGTACCTGGCTTGGCTCTAGCAGCTGAGATGCCACCCTCCACAGCAGTGTCTGCACTGCCTGCCTCTCTCAGGGGTGACAACAGTTGCAACCAGGAATACCAGGGCAGGGCAGCTGTGCAGAGGGTCACAAGCTGTATCTGGGGAGCCCCTGGACTTTCTAGCTCCTCTGGCTGCCTCCTGACTCTTCAGCAGAGTGCCTGAGCACCGCTGAGGCTGGCACCCTGGGGGTGGGCACAGCTGCTGGCACCGTGACCGCAGTGGCTGAGGCCAAACAAGCAACATTATTAAGAGCTGCTACAGAAAAGGCTAAAAGCCCTCAGCTCAAATGCACATGCATTTAGGTTTGGGACAACTCTGTGGGAGCTCCAGTGCAGAGCTCTGACATCCCCTTAGAGACTAACAGAGGCTTCAGCAGCTTTGTAAGGGTGGCTGAACAGTTCTGCAGGTGCTTGAAATGAGAGCCTGATGCTGTGCCACCTCGGTGGCAGCAGCGGAGAGGCTTTTGCCACCTTTCAGTTTCTGGGTGTCTGCTGGGAAAAGCAACTACAGAAGGGACGAGGAGTAGCAGCTGTGTACTGGTGTCTGGGAGAGGTCAGTCCTGTGCTGGCTGGAGTGTCTTAGTTCTGACCTTTGTTTAGACCCTCGTGTGACTTCAGGGACAGTCTCCTAATGCCGATCTGATGCCATCCATGCAGGGAGAAAAGCAGCAGAGGCAGTGCTGCTGGAGGAGAAACAGAGCACTGCCAGGTAGCTGTAAGAGTTCTGTGTGCCCTCTCCCCAGGTTTGTGAGCCTGCTGCTCCTGTCAGGTCTATGCCACCAGCAGGAATCCCTGACTACAGAAGCCTCGAAGAACAAAAGGAGCAGAAACAGCCCAGCCTTTCTGGGTTCCTGCAAGCAGCAACAAGAACTCACACAGCAGTCCGGATGCTGTCTCAGACACGCTACAATGAAACATCACTGGAACTCCACTAACGGAGCCGGACCGGCTCGATGGGCTGGGCGCAGCCGACATGCCGTAAATAGGAAATAAGATCAGAGTCTGCACTGCCACAAGGCCTCCAGCAGGGGAAAGAGTCTCGCAGCGCTCACTTCTCCACTGCCCGTATCTGCAGTTGTGGCTACATGGTCTCTTCTCATCTTATTTTCTATTCCTAGTGTGTGTTTTAATTCACTGAGTGCAAATAAGCCATGGGATCATCAACAACAACAACAACAATCCAAAATATCAACGAGAACGAAAGAAACCACAGAGAGGGATGTTAATGCTTCACAAGTCAGAGAGGGACAAAGCTTGATGAGCCAATTAAAAGCAAGCTTCCAGTGAGTATACAGTACCGTAGGAGGGCACTAAGTCTCTGGTATCAATGTCTCCACATATCAACACCTGGCTTCCTAAATGAAGAGTAAAGTTGTAAAGCTTTCACTTCGATATCGATCGCCTCCCTTTCTCTACCTGCTGCAGTACCTGGCTGCTTACTTACTGTGGTCTATGTAAAAGGTTCTTCCATCCAGATGGATTCTTTCCTCCCAGCCAGGCTGAAGGGGGAAATGAGGAGAGACAAGAAGCAAGTTAGTGCCACTCTCACCCAGCCTGGAGCCGCACATTACCCACCCCACAAAAGCGTCACAGATGCACTGTGTCACGGCCAGAGCTCCAGGGAGATGCAAAGGACTGGCTGGCTGGGGAGGCAGCTGCGCTCAGCACAGCCATCAGTGGACACTGGCTGTGGCAGTCTCAGGCCGTGCCTGGACAATTTCCCACGGGTCTTGAGCAGAAAGTGGTAGAATGTAAACAACTCACCTCTGGAAGTAAAAGGGAGAAGAATGGTGAATTCTGAATAACCCCATGGGCCCGAGCACTAACAAAGTGAGCTCCTATCAGCTAACTCCCTGCCTGGCTTCCTGGCTCTGGCAGATGCTAGCTCCTGCTGCTGCGGGCGTCACTGACCCCAGCGCGCTCTCGTGCTCGAGTACGAACAGCAGCTCTCTGCTCTCTCTCTTCTCCCGTCTACAGGGGGAGGGGAGACAGCAGAGAGGGTGAAGCTATTGGTAGCCCCTGGTTTGTCTAGGGGGGCTCTTGTGCTGTCTAGAAATTGTAAACACCTGCAAATGTTTGATGTATTTTGCATGGCCCCATCCCATTTCACAGTTCAGACTGCAGTTTTCCTTGGAAACACAGCTGCATTTGCTCTCCAGCTGAGCTGCCCTGGCAGTTGTATGTTGGGGGCAATTTTCAACCCACCACACTAGCCTTCAGTTCTTCCCTCCTCATCCAGCTCCTTTCCTCACCTTCCAAACCATCACAGTGCAGACAGGGGCAGTGTCTGCAGGGCTGTCCAGGCTGGCTCGTGCTGTGGCTGAGCCTCAGAAGAGAAAGGACTGAACTTCCCCTCTTTTGAGAGCCTGCTGAGCTCTGCAGCCCTTCCCAGCTCCCCCTGAGATGGACTGTCAGGCTGGGCAGCTCTGTCAGTAGCAGTGTCTGCAGGGGGGCATGCCAGGCTCTCCTGGGCTCACCCTGCATGCCTCACCTCTGTGTCTGGCAGCATAAAGGTAAGCTGCCCTCAGGACTCCTGTGCCCAGCCAGGCAAGGTGTGCTGGGAGGAGCTGCAGAGCTGCAACAGAGCAGCTGCTGCCACAGCTGGGTTCTTAGGGACCAGCTGCCAGCAGGGGATGCCTTCAGCTGCACAGGGACCGACACGGCCCAGAGCCACTCAAACACAAAGGAAGAGGTTTTGCAGTGGGTTGCAGGGTGTTTGAGAGGAGGATGGCTGACCAGAGGTGGTAGCAGAGATTGATTCCTGAGTGCCCTTACATGCTGATGGAGCTCCCTTGGAAGAATCTGCTCCATTTTCCCCTAAAGCAAGAGGCAGCCATCTAAAAGCACATCAAGATAAACCCAAGCCAGTGTCTGCAAAGCTCCCAGCTCCAGAGGAGCCCTGGCAGGTCCCAGGGAAGATTTCTGTTCGCTTTAATACCCCAAGAGAAGCGATGAGAGGCGTATGTGTGCGCACACAACAGCACACACAGGGTCACTTACAGGAAGGGGGCCCAGATCATTGGGGTTCAGAGATGCTTTTGATCTCAGATGCACTGGAAATTTCAGCCGTGGATCCTCCTGTAAGGAAGAGGGAACTGTAAATCCCGCAGGCCCGGTCAGGCCTATGCGCTGAGCACACAACCACCTGGAGCTCTTCCTGCATCACAGTCACTGCTTGAGTTCTTGAGACTAACCCCAACCAGCTAGACGTGACAGAACGCTCAGGGTCTGGAGGTGTGCCACCCTCCAGCGGGATCCTGCACCGCCGCGGGTTGGTGACGGCGCTGCGGCCGCGCCGCACCCAGGGCGGGCTTCAGGAACGTGCGGACGCCAGGGCGCGCCGAGAGGGAACCGGCCCTCCGAGCACTAATGGCTCGGAAAGGATGAAATGGGCTCCTGACAGCTCTGCTAATGCACTGCAGTCGTTAGATCCCTGTCCAAATGAGGCAGAACAGCACAAAGCATCCCAGACACATCATTTCCCCACATGTACCTGGGACACCGCTGAGAATACCTAATTGGTGCTGACTGGGAGCTGGAGCGCTGCCTAACCAACTGCAGTGCACATCCCCTTGCAGGGATGATGAGCAGTGCTGCTTGTCTCTCTTCCACTCTGCTGTAATTTTACTCCTTCAGGCTGTGGGCCACGAGTGCAGAATTAACAAGTGCAGCGTGCTGACATAAACCCAAGGCACCGCCGGAGCCTGCTAAGGGGGCAGGCGAGCACCCATGCCAGGGACAAACCAGCTACGCCAGTCACTGCCAGGTGCAGGGATGGAGAGCCTCAGGCTCCACAGCCCAAAGCTCCACGGCACTGTGCACCTCCAAAGCGCGCAGCCGGCGCTGGCAGGCACTGCCTTGTCCTCATGCAAAGGTCAGATGCCAACTGCAGGGCACTGCTGCGGGGCACCTGGTGGAGAAGCGCCCCAAAAGCTAGAGGACAGGAACAAGGCAGTTTCCTTGCTCTGAGCTCAGGAGAGGGCTCAGTGAGAGGCCTGACAACCCCCTCAGGCTCCCCAGGGAGGTGGGGTGTGCGCAATGGGGGGCAGGCAGGAGCATTTCAGTGATTGGAAGCGCATGGTCTGGGGCTTCTCTTACCCAGGTGGTAGTCTTAGTGTTGTGATCAATGAAGAAGGGCCTCCCGTTGGGTGCTATTCGCATCTCCCAGCCAGGAGGAAGGAAGCTTTGTGCAACTTTGTGCTGTGGTTTAGGGGAGTTGTAAGGGGAGGGCTGTGGAGACTGGGGGTTGGAAAGGGTGTCCTTCACCGCTCTGCGCACCGGAGAGTCCTTGATGCCCTGCGGGGGGAGCAGAGAAGTTTGGCAGATGAGTGAAACTCGGCCTCACAGTCAGGAGCTGCCAGTTCCAGGAGCAGCTGCTCCTGGAGTGCAGTGCTGGGAATGAGCCCCTGGAAATACCCTTCTGAAAGGCCACGGAGCACACTCAGCATCCTAACTCCCTGCAGACGCAGCTGCACGTGTTGCTGCTGCACAGCCCCTGCTGTGCTTCCAGCAGTCACCAGCACCGAGGGGCTCGGTGAGGATACAGCTCTGCCTTTGCACCCTGGCGGGCTGCTGGGGCGCCGAGCGCTGCGTTTCAGACGTGCAGCCGAGGACCCACAGAGCACACAGCACGCGGCAGCCGCAGGGGGACTGCACGGCGCAGAGATCCCGGCGGAGAGCTGCAGTCATTAGTGGCTGTGCTGCACAGCTGCAAAGGGACAAACAAGCAGCCAGACAGAAGGGATCTTTCTCACCTCCAGAGGAGCCGACAGGGTTACTGTGGGGGAGCTGAGGCTGCGAGGCCGCCTGATCTGGGGTTCACTTAAATGGTTGCTGCTGTTTGCTGCTGACCCCACCATGCCATCTTCTGCAAGCTGTCTCGGAAGGAAAGCCAAGTTAGCAAGTAGTCAGAAACACAGTTCAGCCAGCCAGGACACTTGGAAAGTGCTGGAAATTGTGATTGTGAGGAAATGAACTGAACACCCTTTCCTGGGGATGAGCATGTAGGTTAATTCCTAGGCAGGGCAGACAACGTGAGGTACCCTGAAGAGATCAGCACAGCTTTCAACCCCCAGGAATGCATTTCTCTCCTTTTGCTAGTTCAGAGGTGCCTCTCTGCACTCCTGCCACTGCAGCAACTGGCTCCATCTGCCCCCAAAGGCAGGTAAGGGAAGCCACCCCGAGACCCCAGTCACTCAGTGGTTACCCTGAACTGTGACAGCACTGCCTGGGATCTGGGTTTGGATGGCAGGGCTCCAAGGAGCTGCTGCAGCCGCGCTCAGCAGGTGCCAGGTGCTCGCTGCCCCAGCTGGGCACGGTACCAGACCCACCTGCATGATGGGCCGTGTCCAGGTGGTGGTGCGGTTGTTGTGGTTGACGTAGTAGGTGCGGCCCTTGGCATCCTTCCTCTCCTCCCAGCCCGAGGGCAGGCCTGGCGTGGTGTGCACGTAGGCCACCGAGGGCTGCTCCGGCAAGGCAGGGCAGTGGGGTTTCAGGAGAGAGAAAACAGGTTAGGTTTGCTGCAGAGAAAAAAGGAGCTTGTAACTGGCAGCACTGCTGAACGCCACAGAGGTGCAGAGCAGCACCGTGGCTGAGTACTGAGCGCAAGCGGCTCTCCTCTGCCCGAGGCTGCACTGCCCAGGCTCAGGGAGCAGGACAAGCCTCTCTCTGCCCCGAGGCTCCAGCTACAGTCACCACACCAACCACAAAGCACACAAAGTTTCCATGTCCTCCTCAACACTGACTTGTGTTTTATGATCATTCGAAACATCTCAGTGGTGGAAGACAGCTCCAGAGAGTGGAGATGGAATTACGGGGCACAGGAGGAGCAGCAAACTCCCTGCAGGCCCACAGCAGCTCCTACTCACACTTAGCTTCTCCTGCACTCTACATTCTTTGCTCCAAAGCAATGAACTCTTGTTCTTGCTTCATATGCTGGAGCCTTCTTTCCCAGGACTCTTAAGGCAGCGTGGCTGCTTTCTAAGAGAAGAGTGGAACACAAAGAGCTGGAGAACTTCTGAGGTAATCAAGAAGGGGAATCGGATGCTGCAGGGCTCAGAAAGCTGCCACACTGCAGCAGGGAAGAGAACACAGAGGAGGGCAGATGGGCAACCAAAGGATGAGACTGATTTCCTTACTCAGCAGTCAAGACTGAAAGGCTACAGTTTCTGGTTCAGAGGCTGGCAGGCTTCAGAAGCAGACTGCCTTCTCCAGGACTGCTCTGATGGGCTCCAAAGCAGCGGTGGATTAGGCAGCAGGAAGTGGTCTGAAGCCAGTCCACAGATGCTGCTTTAGTTACAGGTTGGATGGCTGAGGTGCCTGATAGAGACACAGAGGGCTGACAGGGACTGACAGCTCTCCTGGAGCAGTGGCTGACTGCTGCACCCTCTTCCATGTTACTGTTGTCTGTAGGACAGGAGGTGTGGATAATGCAGAGATTTTCAGCTCAGAAGCTGAAACAATCCACAGTCTGACAGTGGCATGCTGCAAGTTAGCAACTGTGAGGAGGCAGGAACACAAGAAAGATGCTCTCCTTACCCTACCTGATCTTTCCTTCCTCTATGACTCTGCCAAGAGAATTTCAGCTACCAGCAGCCTCTCTCTTTACTGCTCTCTGTGGGTTCATCGACCCACAAAGCAACCTGCAGAGCCGTTTGCCCTTCAGTCTCCTTGCCATGTGCTGGGGCCTCAGTCAAACAGCTCAAGATGCTCTCTCACAGAGGAGCACGGAAAGCCTTTGTCCCAGCCCCGAGCTGCTGCCTGTGCAGAAGCGTTCCCTGAGGCCACTGCTGAGAGAGGGGCTTGGGAAGGTTGATTACCGTGGGCTCCTCGCCCCCCGTGACGGTTGAGGAACGAGCTCTCCTAGCCGGGCCGCCCTGCTGGCAAAGGACAACAACGGCACAGTCAGTACGGGGAGCCCCGGGCACGGCCGTGGCAGCACCGAGCACAGGCACCTCCCCTCATGGAAAGAGAGCAATGAGGTGGGAATAACGCTTCAGATAACAGCAAGGAGATTGTGCCAGCAATCACTGATAACCAAGTCAGAGTCCCCTTCAGAAACCACCTGGGCAATTGACTTCCAGAGCTGCTGTGTGCAGGGCTCTGCACTCAGTATGGGCAACGAGAGCCAGAAGAGCAGCTGCTCTGAATGGATCTGAGCTGTCCTCCCCAAAGTCGTGCAGGCTCTACCCACAACCGTGGCACTTAAACCCCAAATGGACACCTTCTGGTCATCAATGAGAGCACAGCAGCAGTCAGGTGGAAAGGATGCAACTGATCCTGTGGCCTTTCAGCAAGAATCAATAGAGGCCTTTAGAAAGAATATGGATTTGGCTGCTAGAAGGTAAATGATCATCAGCACGGTCACCAGCAGGTAACATCCTCCTGTCAGAGCAGTGCTTTGCATTCTGCTGGTTTGAACAGCTGCTATTTAAGTGAGTGATCCACAGACAAATCACCAGTCTCAGTCTGACCACAGCAGTTAAAGAAACCCAGACTCCAAGAAGTGATGTTAAAGCAGCAGAGGGCCTCTGGAGCAGGCTGCATTCTGAGCCAGCTCTGTGCAGCAGACAGGAGACAGCCAGAGGCAGAAACTGCCCTGCTGCTCAGCCAGCAGAGACAGCACAGCCAGAGGATGCTTTGAAGCTGCCTGCCTGTCAACAGCAGAGGCAGATGCAGACAGGTGTGAGAAGCTGCAGAGAGAAACCCTCTGTGGGGGCTGTCAGTGTCTGCCCGGCAGGGACAGCACCAGCCAGGCAGACAGCAGCTTGCACAGCAAACTTCCTGTTGTTACCACAAGGGATACTAAGCAAGTGGCTGTGGGTAAATCCCTGTGCAATTAATTCCTAACTCAAAACTGGGAGGAAGAGCCTGGAAGGAAAGCATCACTCCAAAAGATTCCTTCAAAAACCTCAGCAGTTGTATTCCAGAGCCTCTCTAGAGCCTGCCACCTTTGCCATCTCCATCCTGGGGTGGAGGAGGAAACAGATAGAACCCTCCATCAGCCAGAGCAAAGGTGTGCAGGGTTGTGGTGGGAGAGAGAATCTCTCTCCTTCAGTCTGTCTTTCTCTGTGTGAAAAATGCACTTCAAGAATTGCAGCAGCAGCTGCTTGCCTCTTAAAAGCAGCAGCTGTGGCTCTGCCCAGTTCTGTTCTTGGATTGCCCTCACAAAAAGGCTGCCTTTAGCTAGGTAAAGCACCAGTGCTTCTTAATGTCACACACATTCATATACTCCAAGTGGGACACAAAAATATACCCCAATAGGAGAGTCCTGTGGCTGCTGTGGCTCCCAGTCTAGGAGGTCTCTTCCCTCCGCCCCAGGAGGGTTTTCTCCCTGCAGTGTATCTTGGGTGTAGCAAACTCCCTTTCTGCTGACTACAGCCAGTGTGATGCTGCTGCCTGACGGGTGTGCTCACTTCAGCTGCTTACCAGGAGGGTATTAAGGTGGCATCCATTACTAGGGGGGACAGCCACATGCCCGTGCTGATTCCTGGCCTGTGTCTGACCAGAAGTGGCCCAAGAATGGTATTCCCCAGAATGAGAGGGTGCTCAAAGCAAAAGAGAGAAAGAGAAGCCAGCTTTGCTTTACCAGGGATAACTGAGACTGCTCAGCAATGGTGTCGGTGACGCTGCAGGATCTCAGCCTCGAAGAAGGATCTCTTTGCTGCAAAGGAGGAAAGAAAGAAGTCTTTAGGGGGAAGGGGCTTAAAACACGGGGGTCACTCAGCATTTTTACTTGTCCCTCATTTAACCTGAGCTGCTGAACACAGCACTGCTGCTGCAGCTGTGCAGCAGGGCCTGAGGCCGGGCTCCCCCAGCAGCACCCCCTGCTCAGCAGCTGCTTCAGCGGTGACACGAGGACCTCTTGAAGCCCCCCGAGCGAGGCAGGCTGTGTCAGCCCCACAGAGGTGTGCTGGAGAGGTCTGTGCTGGCCACCTACCATCAAAGCACCGAGCTGCTCCCCATTGGAGTCGGGGGTGAGCTGCAGCCTTCTGCTCAGCTCCTCGGACAGCTCCTGAGGACTGCTGCGGGACACGGGGGAGGCAGGAGGCGGCGGCAGGGACAGGCTTAAGGAATCTCCACTTGCACTTGCCTCCTCCGAAATGGTTTCCCAAGGCTAAGGGAAGAGGAGCAGCCACAGTAAGGATTTAGAAAGCCAGACTGAGCCCTGCCCTCCCCCTTATTGAGGTTGCTTATCACCACAAGCCAGCCCCTAGGACACACACAGCCTGCTCTGTGAGAAGCAGTCAGCGCTTCAACACCGACAAGGATGTTGCTGAAACAGAGACTGGAAAGAGCTCTCCCTAAAGGAATCCCATTTGATGCTCAGCTCAAAATGAAACCAGCTCTGCACTCTCACTGGAGACTCCCAAGAAACAACTGTCACTTTTCCTATAGAGTAAAATGCATGGCAGGAAGTACTCAGCACCTGCACACCAGACAGCAGCAGTGACCAGTGCTACAACAGCTTCAGCACTCTGTTTGCTGCTCTCAAAAACACGTAGTGAACCAAAACTGGCTTTCACAAAGAGCTCAGCCTGTGATCCACCTCAGAAAATGTGCCTTGAAGTTGAATGGGATCAGAGCTTTGCACAAACTCCCACTTAGGCCTACAAACATCTACCAAAGATAGTTTATTCGGTCTAGGCGTAAATGAAACACACTTGCCCTAGTAACATCTCTGAAGTCTAAATAGCCCAGTATTTGGGGGACACCCCCAGCTTCAGTTTCCTCTCAGTCACAGCCCTGAGGGGCCCTATTCCCAGGGTCACTCCAAAGAGCACGCTGGCAGCGCACCAGTAGATTTCCACAAGAAATGCCTGCTGTGGGGAAGGCTTCTGGCAGGATCTGCACCGGACCGAGTGGTGTGCAGGCAGCAGGGGTGGGTTGAGCCTTCGCAGCACAGCTCTGCTTAGAGGCCGTCTCAGGGAGGCAGTGGCCACAGGCAGAACTGTGGATGTGGTGCAGTCATTAGCTGACAAATGAGAAACAGCAGCTCGAAGTCTGCTCAAACGCTGTAACCCAGACCTTCACCTACCTCAGGAATGTCTCCACTCTCCATAGGCTCTGGCTCCAAATCCTCACTGATGTGTCTGCGCGAGCGGAACCGCCTGTGGGCTGCCTCCTGATTGATCTGCCTGATGTTGTTATCTGACTCGGATCCCACATCACTGGGAGAGGAGCAGAGAACAGGGAGCTAAGGAAGGGCAACCCACAATAGCCACCCTGCCCGTGGCTTGCAGAGCCTCTCTCATGCTTCTGCTTACAGCAACGCTTGCTCCTGCCCGTCAGGCTTCCACCCCCGGCCCCAAAGGCTGTGAGCACCTCTGGTCACTGAAGGAGGAGCACCCACTGCTGCTGCAGTGCCAGTGGCAGAGCCCAGTGCCAGGCGTTCGACCGAGAAGTGGGCCGGGCGTCACTCCGCAGCGCCGCTGGGCCTGGCTCTGGGAAGCTGAGCCTGCACAGCTTTAGCAAGCTGCCTGTTAGCACCCCCAGTGCATACGGGTACAGCGCTCTGCACAGGGAGCAAGAGCCAGGAGCTCCTCAAAGTTAGCCACTTTAATTAACACTTAAGAGTAGACCTTTCTTCCCCTTACCTTTCCAACAGTCTCTACAGAAAAATAATTTACTGCTGTCAAGCCACTTACTGGAGATTCCTCCTGTGTCTCCCACTTCCCTAAGGTCCAAACAACATGCCAAACTCCCCGCCACCTGCAGGTTTCCTGGCTTCCCCCAGAACTCCCTGTGTCCCCTGCTGCAGGTGGGAAGCTCTCCTGCACTGCTGACAAGTGAAGATGTCCTCTGGAAGTGAGGATAGGCAGAGGGGCTCCCAGGCAGCCGGCAGATCTGTGAGGCTCCGAGTCCAGCAGAGCTGCAGCTCGGCAGCCCCCAGCAGAGTGCTGAGGAGCCTGTGTAGATGGCTTTGGAGAGGCCTTGCTTACAGCTTTTCCAGCCCGGAGCCGGCTCCCAGCGGCTCTTTGCCGGGAAGGGCCCTGCCTTAGCGATCGCTTTGCTCTGCGCTGCCACTCACATCAGGCTTGGCCGGTGCCACTGCGTGGTCCTGTTGTTGTGGTTGACGTAGTAAGTGCGCCCCAGGTTGTCCACCTTTTCTTCCCATCCAGGGGGCAGGGGAGGAGGTGGCAGCTCCTCCTGACGCTGAGATGCAGAGTCGCCGGAGTCAACCACGTCCCAGCCATGCTTCGGAGGGAAGGGAAGCAAAAGCTCAAGGTAAGGGAAAGTGCTGTCACTGCTGCTCACCTTAGCCAAGAGGTGCAGACTCAGCCCAGAGAAAAGTTCCAGCCCCACTGAAATGCCAAGCCAAGAGCAGGCTGAATGCTTATAGTGTGCACCTCATGTCAGTGACCAAAACCTAAACTCTTCGTGCTGTTACAGGTCCCAAACACCCTGAGATGCCTGCTTGCACTGGTGGTGGCCAGGTGCAGGAGCCAGAGAGAGCCAGCTGCTAGCTCTGACCTCAGCCCTCCCTCCCAGGCACGCCTCTGATGAGGCAGGCAAAGCTGGGACAGAGTCACTGACAGCCCTCACTGCAGCAAATTCCTCAGAGGGATGATGGTCCACGGAGTGCTGTGAAGCCCTAAAGCTGCTGTGCTCACCTGAGCTTTAGTCTCTGCAGTCAAGGCTGCCCAGGAATAAAGAATAGCTTTCAACACCTCGTGTGAAACGGCCTCTGCACAAGAGGGACCTAACACAGACCCCTGTGTCTGTAAGTCACCTGCACAGACTCCTTGAACTCCTACATTCAGCATGACTTCCACTTGCTCACAACCTGAGCCAGACAGACTTTGGAACTCCTGATGGCAGCAGAAATGCTTTGAAATACTTGGGATGGCTGAGAGAACACCAAGTCCCCACTAATGAAAACCTGGAGAGGGGGAGGAGAGGAAGCTGCTACTAACCCCGCGCCCAGGGCTGGAGCTTTCAACAGGCAGCCGCTGTGCCACCGCGCTCGGCCCTGCAGCGAGCGGCGCGCTGGCACGGGCACCGGCCTCACCTCGGCGTCCTCCCGCTGCTCGCCGCTCTCGTCCTCGTGGCCGCCGCTCTTGGGCATGTAAGCCATCTTCAGCCGCAGGAAGCCCTTCACACGAGACTTGTGGCTAGGAGACAGGAGCAGCAGCTCACCCACAGCCCCTGCCGGGCCGCGGCAGCGCGGCCGCAAGCGAGGAACGCTGCCGGCTGCAAAGGGCCCCCCTCACCTTCTTGGTCTGAGCAGGAAATCCTTAAATGTGTATGGCCTTTCCATGGTGGGGTCTTCAGTCTGGGAGCAGGAAGAGAAGGGCAGGGTCAGGGCTTGCCCACGACAGAGACACACAAAGCACGTGCCAGGTGCAGTGCAAATGCTGGAGAAGGCTTTAAGTGAAGCTGGCCCAGGCCCATCTCCACCGGTGGTGAGCACCCGGGGGTGAGCAGCAGCACCCATGGACACCTATGCTGGGCTGATTCCAGAGCAAGGTGGAAAGGCCCAACTGAAGCCCCTTCTCCCAGCTGTTTCTCCCAGCTCCTGTGCTGTTAGCAGCATCTCTAAGTCTCTGACACCTTCCAGGGAGTGCTTGCTCTGGGAAAACAGGACTGGAATGCTCTGGGGAAACGATTCTAGATTGCCTCAGGGGTGTCACCCCTGTGAGATGCTGCAGAGCCTGCTGAGGCAGAAGCAGAGCTTACCGGAAGGTGACTGAGTGGCACATCCACCTGGCCCAGGAAGTCGTCTCGAGTCTGGCAAGCACAAAAAAGGCAGAAAAGGAACCACTTTAGGCAGGGAAGAGGCCACAAGTCAGGCACAGCGAAGCACACAAAGAGGGCTGCACACCACAACTTCAGCACTCAGTGGCTTCTGCCCCTTTGTCTGCACAGGGTCTGTTGTTACCACTGCTGTTTCAGCAGAGCACCAAATGGCTCCAGAGGCTGCAGTATGTTAGCTGCACTCTCAACAAGTCCTGTTTCCTCCCACAGCCTCTGCAGGACTGGAAGCCCAGAGCCATCACCAGCTCTGGCACTGAAAGGTGGAGCAAAGGCACTGCTCAGACAATGCTGAAACGCCCATGTCAATCCCGGGGCCCTCGCTCTTTCTTTTCTCTCTTTCCTGTCTGACAGGGAGGGGAGGGGAGCCCAGCACCCAAAGGGCAGTGACAGGATCACCTCCCTCACAAGCACATCTCTCCCACTTCAGCAAAGTGCCAGCAGCTTTGGGGCTTTTGAACCCCAGTTCCACACCCTTCCCACCAGCCTGCCTGCTCATCCTCACCACATAGCCTTGGCCATTCGCAGGCTGCTTCCAGTCAGAGCCGTGCACAAAGGTAACTCCCTTTGAAACTAATCCATTTCAGAGCCAGACTTGCCAGTACTGACAGCCCCACACTCGGCACTCTCTCCAGGGTCCCTTGAGCATTTGGGGCTCGCCTGCAGGTGAGTGGAGTCCTGGCAGCATGCTCCAAGCAGCCCCTGTGCGGCTGCAGGGCGAGTAGCCCCGTGCCCGCTGGGTCCCGGGGGGCCATTGGCAGAGCACACTCCGAGCTCAGCTGTCTGTCAGGGGCAGCAGCTTCTCCCAGATACTGTTTATGACACCAGATATCAGCCCCAGTGATTCCCAAATAACCTGCTGCTTATTTATAGCCACGCTATGCACAGGAATTCCAGGAAGTGCATACTGCTGCTCCAAAGCCAAGTTTACATATTTCTCATAGCAGAGCATTAAGCTTAACATTAAAATCCATATTTTGTACGATAACATTGTAAGAATTCTGCTTCTGCTACCAGGATAGCATCAGGTCCCAGGATCCCCCCCAGGCTGTGGGCACAGCCTGCTGGGCTGCATGCCCGTGGAGCCACACAAAAGGAGTGCCTGCCCAAGCAGCCTGTGCTTCGGGCAGGTTTCAGCAGCTACCCCATCTGCTCACTAGAGACTCCCAGGGAGTTTTTATGCCAGCTCACAAGTCTCCCTTCCTACCCATCTGACTGTAAAGGAGTTAGAGCAGGAGGAAAGGCCACATTCAAAGTGGTCTTTGAAGGTAGCACAACAGCTCCTGCCTACTTGAGTCAGTAAAGGAACATTATTTTTACAGCCGGCTCAGCTTCACAAAGGATGCACAACCTCATTACTTCAGGTGCTGTCCTACTTTCCTGGCAGCTCTCTGCAGTGGAAGGTAGCTAGCAGCCTTATTTGGCAGAGCCATAAATACACCTGCCTGCCTGGGGACCCCAATGTGTCCAGCCAGGCAGCAGAGTCACGCACCGCTCCTGCAGAAGGGAAGAGCCTTTCATCCCTGCTGCGCTCGCAGGCCAGCCGTGGCAGCTCCTCTCTGCGCTCCATTGGCTGCAGTCTCTCCCTCGTTATGTAAGTCACAGAGAAACCTGCTGGCTGCCACCAAACCCCAAGGGGAGACAAAACCTCCTGTGTCCAGCAGGTTGCAATGGGAATGGGGGTGCTTAACCTGGTGGGGTTCCTGGAACCCAGCCAGCATCACACAGTTACGTTGCGTGATGTCAAACACAAGGAAACTCGAGGGGGACAGTCCTCAGGCCAATTGGCCACTCAAATATGATCTGCTGCCAATTATTTTGGCTCCATCTGCCAGGTAGAGCTGTCCCTGAACACCGTTCAGCTGCATGGCCGGCAGGCTGAGCAGCTGCAGCTGGCCAGGAGCACAGGCAGCGCACTGCAGGACAAGGACCACACAGCACAGACTCTCAGAGCTCCCAGACTCTCAGAGCCCCTGCCAGGGCCCCCTTCCTGCTTTGCCTTTTGCTTTTCACCTTGCATCTCCACAGGGATCATTGATGGCTGCTGCCAGGTGTGGTGGGGGAGCGCCAGGACAGCGAGGCAGCACCTTAGCACGACCTGGTGTGGCCTGGAGAAGGCAAAGCAATCCCAGACCACAGCAATTGGGTGTGGACACACACACGCTCCTGAGGCACACAGCTCTCCTCCCCAGCACAGAGTAACAGCTTGGGCTGCTGAAACCCTGTGCTGCACCTTCTGACCTCAAAGGTGTGAGCCCATCACCACCAAGTGTCTCAGGCTTTCCTGCCTCCGGAGGCAGAGCTGTCCCCCAGCCTGGGGAGCGCTGGTCACAGACTGCTCATAGGGCCTGGCAAGGTTATGGCAGCTGAGTAGCAATAGAAAAACATTTGAGATTCTGATGTGGTCACCCTGGCCTGGGAACTAGCCACAGCTGCACAGCCCTGGGGGTGCAATACCACAGAACCAGACAGAGATAGAGAAAGGAGAAACCCGTGTGCACTCCTGTGTGCCCACAGCCCACTGTGCTGGGCAGCAGGCTGCCGACCACAGTCCCACAGAGGTTCCCTGGCCAGACACCAGCTTGGCAAATGGCACTGCATCCACCTACCATTCCCTTGGCGTTTCCAGTTGATCACAATGAGCCCAGCTTCCTGGCCCACAAACTGCTGTGCATTGCTACAGAAGCCACACTGCAACCCAGGTGCTGCTGGGTCTCCGAGCTGGCTGACACCGCCCCTACGGTCACTTTTACATGGATTCATTTGATGACAGGACAGTACTCCGAGTCCACAGCCTCCTCAGCCCACATCCCCTCTGCCCCCGTGTTCAGCACACAACTGTGTCCCTAAGTTATTAGGGCCTGGACTACCCAGCCTGGCAGGTCCAGGCGACGCAGCTCGGAGCCCACCTTATGTTACCTAAACAGTGGAAGCTGTTTCCAGGCTCTGCAGACCACTCATGCTGTGGTGGGCAGCACTGGAGCCCTCTGCTGCTGTGGGTGCCTAAGGCTCGCACCTATGTTCTCCGTGGCTTGGCTCATCCCTCCCTTGCACCCAGGAGCAGGAGCTGCTGGCCCTGCTGCAGACAGCCACCCAGTGCCCCCAGCACAGCGACGCAGGGTGCCTGGTCACGTAACCACGGGCTGTGGCAGGCTGTCACCATCATGGGACAGCTCAACACCTCAGCTGCAAGGAATGATCAGTATGCCAGCCTCAATCATCCCCTCCATGTGCAGAACTGCACCAGGCCCTGGGGACACAACTAGGCTTGAAGCTGGTGCTTCCTAGAAGCCAGGAGTCAATGGCACTCTTGAAACCGGGACAAAGTGGCAACTAAACCAACCTGGCAGAGCTGGCTTAACATGCATGGGTCTGTGAAGAGGCAGTTACCACCACCGAGCAAATTCAGTGTAAAATTCAGCAAGGATGAAGCAAATTTGACTTCTGTGTTGCTTAAGCCCTGTACCTGAGGCAAGTGCCAGGGGAGCCACTGCAGGAGCCTGCACAACAGAAATGCCCCAGTGCTGCACATGCCCAGGGAAATGCACCAACCCAGCAGCCTCACAGCATCACCCCTTGTACCTGGAGAGAGAGCTGCTTCCCCAGGTGAGAGACCAGAACTCTCCCCAAGGGATGGAGCAGCACAGCAGAGGCCTGGCTGTGCTGATGGATGAGGCAGCACTGCATTTCTAACAGCAGTTATTCTCCTCCAGGAACCACTTCTGCATGAGCAACTTGTCCAGGTAATACAGAGAGAATCAATCCTCCTCTCTCCCCAGCAGGGAGTGTGTTTACAGAAGACAGGAGATGTGACAGACACAGGCATTTGCTTCTCCCCACAAACACCAGCAGATCTCCAGTTGCCTCCATTTGTCTCCTACCTCCCAGAGCCCCTGGGTGCAGGCTAAGGCAGCTGAGCAGGGCAAACGCTGTCCATACAAGTGGTGTCTGTTGTTGTTTGGAAAGCAGCAGCACAGTGTAGATTTAACTGAAACAAAGCACACTGCTCTCTCACTGCTTAGACTACACCAGCAGAACATCAAGCAGCCAGCACAGACATCGTTCTGCACCCAAGGCTTATCAACTCCCTCGTCTCAAGCGCGTGAGTAAAGCTGTGCTGAGCATTCCACAGCATTCATCTATCATTTGGTGAGAGGAATACCAACAGTGGCACACTTCAGAAACTCTTCTCTCTTCCTGCCAGCTTCAAGGACACAAAGCTCTTTCCATTTACATAAACCCAAAGGAGAAAAAGTAGCCAAGAAGTACCCAAAGCAACCAGACCAGAAATGAGTAAATCAGAGCCAGTTCCAGTTTACTGCTACTGGAATTCTTAGACCTTTAAGAAGTTCCACCTCCTGCCAGAATAGATCCCTGTCTGTTAGTCTGAGTCTGGTGTGGCTGAAGGCAGAGGAGCTGGAGCAGCCCTCACCGAGCGCATGTCTCCTGGGAAGGGCAGTGCATTGCCTTCACAGCAGCTCCTGCAGCAGCAAGCCACAGCCCCTGCCTGCTTCCAGCCTCTCCAAACAGCTCTCTTCAGGTCTGACAGAACTGAGCAGCTTGGCTGGGTCACAGATGCGCTCACCAGAGAGGTACTCTCAGCTCTCTCTAGAGGTCCATGCTGTGCCCTGCTCCGTGAGCTTCCAGCCCACCACCGCCTGCCTTTAGGCAGGGCCGAGGCGGTGGCATCACCCCTACCAGGGCAGGTGCCCAGGACACAGGGACAGCTTCTCCAGCCAGAGCCTTCATGGCAAGGACCACAAGACGCCCAGCCTCTAAGGAGGTCAAGTTTGGCAAAACTCCTTTCACCCTGAACTGCTGCTTTCTCCTTGTACTGCCCAATCCAAGGTGCTGCTCAGCACCCTCAGGGTGCCAGCACCATTAGTGAGTCACTTTCCCAGCGACCGCCCAGACCGCAGAGGGGATTCAGCAAGTCCCTTCTGGCAGAGCCTTTCAGGACGTCACTGCCACCTTCCATTTCCAGTCCACGCAGCTTTAACCTGCTTTCACCACTTATTTGTGTGACAGACATCCCAGAGTTTCCCCAAAGTGAAGATTCTCAGAAGCTCCTTCCCGACAGCAAAACACTTTGGAGCAGATGTTTGATGTTGCAAGCCCAGGTTTGGGTGTTAAAATCTCTCCTTTCTTCTTGGACTTGGCATTTTCTGGTTTGAATCCATTTTCACGAACAGCTCTCCACAGCAGACTCTGGCTTGAAGACAGAATGTGCTACCAAAGAGGAATCCAGAGCTGCTCAGCGCTCAGCCGTGAGGCACACAGTCGCACTGCAGTACGACAGCGCTGCCGGCTGCAGCGGCTTTGCCTGTCCCAAGCCAAAGAGCAGAACACAACACAAGCAGGTTTGTTTCCTGAGCAGTTATCTGCTCTTAGCCCTTCGTACAAGAATGCAGGAATGCTTTCTGCTCCTCCAGCAGTGCTTACAGGACATTATCACACTGAACACCGAGCTGCACTCCAGCTCCCCACTTGTGCTGTGAAAGGCAGAGAGCTCAGAAAGCAATGCTGCGGCAAGTGGAAGCACTTCAGCTGGGTGGCTAAAGGGAACACAGCCAAGCGAGGGCAGGCGTACACCAGCAGGCTGGGCGCTGGGAGGGAGGCTGCTGGCTCTCCAGAGTTACCAGCAGCTGCACTCTGCTCCCCGGGGCTTTCACAAGGACCCGGCGATCCTTCGCTTACTCACGCTCACGTTTAGCACCGCTTCCTGCCGGGCACAGGGCACACACAAACATCTGCAGAACACAGTAACCATGAGCTGGCACCCAACACACCCACCTGTGTCCCACCACCTGGCACAGAGGTGGGATGGGCCCCCAGAATGCCACGGTTGTGCTGTCAGAACTGCTCAGCCCCCACTGACAACGGACCAAAGCTGCAGTGACTGCATTCCTATCAGTGAGCTGCCTGAGGTGCAGCCCCTCTGTGCTCCCAGGAGTGAGCTCTGTGACCTGCCCCACAGGAGTGTGATGCTGAGCAGGTGACCCCAGGCAGACCCAGCTGGCACACTGCTCAGCAGCACTGCCTGCTGCTCTGGCACTGTGGCCCCTCCAGTGACACGATGTCTCTAAGTATCTGAGGGCTGGGTGTCAGGAAGGAAGGGACAGGGACAGCCTCTGCTCACTTGTGCCCTGGGACAGGACAAGGAGCAATGGATATAAACTCCAGCACAGGAGGTTCCACCTCAGCATGAGGAAGAACTTCTTCACTGTGAGGGTCACAGAGCACTGTTAGAGGCCGCCCAGAGAGCTTGTGGAGTCTCTTCTGGAGCCTTTCCAGCCCTGTCTGGATGTGTTCCTGTGTGACCTGTGCTGGATTCTATGGTCCTGCTCTGGCAGGGATTTGGGCTCAATGATCTCCTGAGGTCCCTTCCAACCCCTAACATCCTGTGATCTGTGGCACTCATCTTGTCTTCTCTCTATTACCATTTCTTTTCTGATCTTCACTCACTGACTCATCCCCTTTTCCTGTTGCTCAGTGGTGTCCTGCTGCTCAGCCTGCTATTCAGCCTGTTGGATTTCACTCTGCATCTGTCACAATCAATTTTAATCCATGTGTGCTTTCTTGGCAGAAAGCAATGAAGAAATAGAAGCCTCAGAAAAGCCAAGCACTGTAAGGGCATAACTGCCCTGAGGTGCTAGGGGAATTGATAGTCCCTCTAGAGTTACTCCACTACTCATTGTATAGCCTGAAACTGCAGCAGCTGAGATCCAGACCACGAAGAGCTCAGGATGCAGAACGTGCACAGCTCCTGCGACCCTGCCAAAAGCTCAGCACGGGGCAGCGACAAACACGGACAACAGACATCACCCCTCACAGTGGCAGCCTCGGCCTCCTGCTGCTTCCTGAAGAAGGCACTTGAGAAGTACTGCAGCAATCTTGTCCTTGTCTTGTCTGGGCACTGGCACCTGACTGGGGGAAACCATGGATAGGCTTCAGGCTGTCCGTGAGTTCCACGGGCACCAAAGGTGGATAGGACTCTACCAGCCAGGAGCCCTATTCCCTTTCTTTGGTAAGGCCAGCCCCAAAGGCACCGCTGCTTTAACAAGCTCGGGAAGCAGAGGGCACTGCTGTGAGCAACGCATCCGTACCTTCAGCGTGCAGCTGCGTGAGCGAGCCGAACACCCTGCTTCGTCACCTAGCTCCTGACACTGCCCTGCAGCCCTTCCGCTCGGCCGCGCTGCCGTTCTCCAGGGCGAGCAGAAGCCTTCTCGAGCAGAGAGCCGCATGAACGGTGTGAAACCCTTCCTGCAGAAGAGCCACGCTTGGAGTTCCGCGCCAGGCACACGCCTGCGCTGATGGAATACCCTTTGCTGCCCAGTGCCACTACTGTGCCGCTCCTCCCCACCCCGAACCGGCAGAGCAAGCCACCAAGCCAGGACTGCAGGCGGAAGCAAGCCCCCAGTTTCCCCCCGCCTCGGGCGGTGGGGCACTGTGCCACCCCTAGCCGCGGGGCGCTGTGCCACGCACGCACTTGGGCCCCAGCCACTGTAAACAGGCCGCGGCCGCCCAGCCATCCCCGCTGTAACCTGAGCGCGCCGCACACCGTGCGCCGGTGACCAGAGGCAGCCTTGGAACGGCACCAAGTGTTTATCTGACCCCCGGTGAACTCCGCACAGCACCCCCGGCTGCAGGGGCATGCAAACCACAGCTAACATTTGCACAAGCTACGGTTCCAGGCAGGGCCTGGGGCCGCGTCCAGCTACCGCCTACAGCTCCTCTGCCTCAGCACGCCACGCTCGCCCGGCCCGCAGCGGCTGATGGCACATCTTTGACACCAGCGCCAGAAACCGGCAGCTTCAGCCAGGCTCGGCAAAGCTGTGTGTCCAGGCCTCTGGTTAACAAGCGCATGCTAGAGTTCCAGCGTCCTGGGACAGCTCTGGTCCCCCCCAGCGAGGAGCGAGTGTCCTAGGACAGCCCGGGCACACCCAGCACCTTCTCCCAGTCACCCCTGCAGTACCTCAGGCCCCATCAGCACGTTTATCCTGGACTGTGAGGCAGCACTTTAGGTATGTGGCTGACGGAACAATCACAGGCTGAGGCTAAACAAGAGACTGCAGTGACACAGAAAAGAGCTGTGGAGGCATCAGGAGGCAACAAAAGGAGAAAGCAGGCTGGCATTTAATCAGAGAAAGTTTCCCAAAGCACCAAGCACATCCCCTCTGCCCTGTCGAGCCCTGGTGTTCAGGGAGGCAGGAGATTGGGCAAAGCTGACACAACATATGTTGAACCACTCTGCTGCTTGCAAGAGCAAGACCCTGCAGACCTGCTGAAGGTTGCAGGTGAGAAAGAAAACACCTGCTGGTAACAGACAACAGTCAAGATGCTGTTCACTTACTGGTCCCTGACATGCACAGCTCCAGACCTGACAGGCCCAGGAGCCCCATTTCAACTGAGAGCATGTTTTGAACAGAGGAGCAATGGCACCTCTCTTTTTGTGGGTACTTTGGACTGTTAGATGAATTAGGCTACTGCTAGAGGACTCCTCAGAAGGGACCTCTGGAGAGTTTGCAAGCTGACACGGAAGAATCCTCCAAGCAATCCATGTCCTTGTCCTAGCTCACATCACAGGACAGGAAACCATCCAAGGTGGGCAATCCTTTTGCTGAAAGCAAAATAGTTATTAACTAGCTCATTTACATGCCAGCCAGTAAAAAACAAGCAGCAGGGCAGCTGGTAGTGGAGCATCCCAAGGTGACAATAAGGAATATGGGGGAAAGCCTGTTCCATGCTGTGCTGATTGCTCTAAAGCAGGCACCCAGCTCTTTTGCCTGCATCCCGAGACCCTGCACAAGGAGCTGATGTTTCTGTGTTTCAGACTGGGCTAGAACAAAGAGCAGGAAGGCCACGACTGCAGAAATGTTTGCCCAGAAATGCCAATCCCTGTAACACTCAGGAATGGAACAAAAGGCAAGGAGGCACTCTCCAGCTCCAGGCTCCCAGAGAGCCCTTGGAAGGGACCACAGGGCAGGACAACCAGACACAGCAGCTCCGTGCAGAATGGGGCCGGCACTGCAAACAGACAACGCCAAATTCTTTCCTGCTTCCTCTCCCCCCATCAACTGCTGTCACCTGCCCAAGGCAGCTCTGCTGCAGCTCAGGACACAGCCAGAGCGCTGGACAGCAGCAGACAGGAGAGGTGGGTCCCATGGAGCTGCTCCAGCCTGGAGCAGGGTCTCTCAGCCGCAGTGCCAGCTCCTGCTTGCCAGGAAACGGTCGCAGTCAGTAACCAGTGCTGATCCTGACAGGTGTGAAGCCATCTGGGGCTGTGCACAGCGAGCACGCAGGCTCCCAGAGACAGCCTGCTTGCAAACAGCACTTCCAGGCTCAGGCTGCCCGCAGGAAAGGCGGGAGGTGCTCTGCAGAGCTCCTTCACACAGCGTGCTTACACACAGAGTAACGTTTACGTGTGGGCCGGAGCTGCGGCCAAGTGACTTTGGAGTAGCCAGGCTGAGAAGCTTCCCTTTACCTTAGCACAGCTGTTAAGCTGCAGCCTTTGGAATTACTACAGCTCAACATAAGAACAGAGTAAAAGGAAGCTCATGAGTGCGCCTTCCGTCATACCAAAGCCAGGGGTAGAGTTCCCAACACCTCTGGAGAGTTCAGGATTTAGCCACAGACTTTCAGACCACACAAAGCAGTCGAAATCTATCGCTGGAGCTCCTAGCAGATCCGGCACAGACCCTTTGCTACCTCACCCAACGCTCGAGCGCACAGCAGCAGAGGTCAGTTCTGTGCTGGACACCACTCCTGCCTCTTCTCCTCCCCACCTGCTTTGCATTCAGCAGGTCTGACCCTGGCCCGTGGGGCAGAGCAGCCTGGTGCTGTGCCTCTCTCCACAGCAGCACAAGGTGAGTGCCAGGGCGTGTGGAGGCACGTGGGGAAAGCTGGCAACGCTGCAAGTGCTGCAGCCACAGCAGTAGGTACAACTGCCCAGAGTTGGGCTGGAGCTGGGTTCCTGTGCCCTGGGGACTGCACAAAGCTTTCATGCATCTGCACAGGGCCAGAAGCCCAGGTCCCGGCAGACTGCTACAGTCCTCAGGCTGCCTCCCAAAGCCACCACTATCACCTCCAGCAAGCACAGCTCCCTGGTGTTCAGAGCAAGCTCAGTGTGCTGGCAAGTGCTCCCCGAGAGAGCTGCTAAAAATACTGCAGCGTTGGTAAGGGCCACGGCAGCCTCCAGCCTCAGGCTGCAGAGCTCCCGGTGCTGCCCGGCAGGATCCTGCTCAGCTCCACCAACCAGGCTCAGCTGCACCCTCCCAGGCTGTGAAGCACAGGAATGCCTGGTGCTGGAGACTGTGAGCCTCAAGCCATGCCTGAGGCAGGTCTCAGTGCTCAGTAGATCTGCAGCCCATCTTTTTGTGCTTCGTGGTGTAGAGGTTGCATAGCACTGGAAGCAGAAGGCTTTGTCCCTGCCTGGGACATGTGCGAATCACGGGGGGCGGTTCTTAGCTTTGTCAAGCCTGACACTTTATTTAGCAGCAAACTACCTTAGCTAGCTGTGATTTACCCTAATCCCTTCAAGAATATTGGTGTTTCCACAGCTTGATGTGCTGAGGGCCTTACCTACAGGATGGGGAGCAGAAATAACTTTAAAAGGCAAAAATAACTGACCTCTGCTGTTTAACTCTCACTTGATGTAAGACCTAGGCTGTAACTTCCTCTAGGACTGCTATCAGCCTCTTACACCTTGTTTGAAAGGATTTTCACTCTCTGATGAACACCATGCTCCAGACTTTCATGCTTATTTGTGTCCAGCAAGCTGCTGCCTACTAAAGTTAGCACTGAAGAAGTTCCTGCTGCCTTAATTCTTACAACCCTGACTCTGGGGTTTTTGCCATCAGAAACCTCTGTAGAGTTGGATTAAGAATACCAGACTTCAGCAAGTAAGAGAAAAGAAGGGCAGCTGAGAGAGGCATAGCTGAATCTCTTGGACTGGAGATAAACCCTCCACCTTCCAACAAAGGTTATAATCTCCCCTCTAGAGCACAGACAGCAGAGCCTGGAGCTGCCAGCCCTGGGAGGTGAAAGGGGAAACAAAACCTTCTGCCAACCAAACTGACACCCAGCGGGCAGTGCCCTGGGGCTTTATTTGCACAACCCAGCTGAACAGAAGCAAATTTTCCTTCTGCCTTTCACTTTGGCCCAGGCTCGGAGTCAGCAGATGCCAGACCTGCAAACTGGAAGGCTGTTAGCAGAGTGGTGATGCCAGGGCCTCAGCTGCATCATGAGCCCTCTCCACACACACAGGACACAGGGTTACGGTATCAGAGGATCTGGACAGAGTAAAAGGGAGTCTCTTCCTCCTTATTTATTCATTCTTTCTGGAGACAGGAGCCTTCATGGTCACACTGCTGCCTTTATTAAGACTTTTATGTCTTTTCTGTACACAGCTGCTGACCCTCAGAGGCCACCCATGCCATCCTGTGAGATGGAAGCCCAACGAAAGCAACAGTCTTAGGCGAACCTACACAGCGATGCATTCAGTGACCAGATCCAGTCTGGACACAAAGCAACAGAACAGAATGGGAATAAGGACAGCTTTGAGAGCAAGGAGAGGCAGCAGGCGTGCCCATCCCCAGCCTCTCCTTCACCCAACAGCCTCGCTGCCCAGCAGGGCTGGGCGGCAGGCAGCACCGCTGGCTCTGGCCTGTGTCAGCATTTCCACTGCGAAGCGCGGGCCCGGGGCGGCAGTGCAGCCGCTCTGTGCCCAGCTGCAGCACACCGTTTTTCCAGGCAGCAGCAAGGACTTCATTACTGCTAGTAAAAGAGTGATGTTATTTCCAGCTCTCCTGCTCAAAGCTGTATCCTGGTTTCTTTGCAGAGAAATGCCAAAGCACTCAGCCCTCAGGGTGAAAAAACACTTACCAGGGAAGCCTAGTGAGGTTCAGAACTGCTTCCCAGGGAGGTCTGAGAAGGCGCAGGGAGAGGGCAAGGACAGCACTGCCAGTCCCTAACTCCCCCAAAACCTGACAAAACTAGGTGTGGGGGTTGTGATTCTGCAAGCCAATTTGCTCTACTTGCAGCCTCCTCTGTCCTCCACTCACAGGAAGAGAGGAAAAGACACAGCAGTGCCCTTGGTACCCTCCCTCTTGCAAAGCCAGCTTGTGCTCTGCAGAGGTCTGAACAGGACAGCCTGCCCTTCCAGGACACAAGATCCTCCAAGCGCTGGTGCGCAGGTGACAGGACGGCTCGTTAAGAGAGGGGGAAAACCCAACAGGGTGAGGGGGCAATCTACTGGCATCCCTCAACAGAAGAGGGGAACAAGGATGGCAATCTCTAGGCAGAGCCTGCTGTGGTCAGGGAAATAGCCATCACTCACTGCAACCTTTAGGTGGGCTTGTGCAGGAGAGAGGAGGGAAGAGAAGGGATTTTGTCCTTGACAGACAACCTCAGCAGGCTCGAGGGATGGAATCCATCACCTCTACCTGCAGATGTCAACAAAGTCTTATCTGCACAGAAGAGAGGCTTTCCAGATAGGCATCTGCACTCCTTATACAGCAAGTGGAGAGGCAGGAAATTCACAGCACTGCTCACTTGAGCTATTTTAAACAGCTTGCTAAGGACAACAGGAACGACGTGCTAGAAACGCCTGACAGAGCCCCAGCAGCAGCCCCTGCAGCAGGTCTCCCAACAGCCACGAGCAGTGCACAAGCTGGAGCCCCCGTGCAGTGTGAGCCCTGTGTGGCAGCACTGCCCCCAGCACTGGCTACCCCTGCCCGTATGCAGGCGACTGGCACTGAGGCAGCTCCCCTCGCACAGGCCTGGGGCAAACGCTGCCTCCTGACACGGCTTCCGCCTGCTCTCCAAGAGCTCCAGGTGCTCCCAGAGATGCCCCTGACACAAAGGTGGCTACCAGACTGTAAAGGCTTTGTCTTTTCTTGGCCTGTACCACACTCAGTGGGAGCTGCAGGATGCTGAGGGTTGGCAGCCTAATGCCCATCACCACCCACATGAAAACGCTGTCAGTTATAGCCAGGTCCTAGGGAACGGCATTTGTACCACTTCTGTTCATTCTCTGGAGCTCTTGGACACCCAGATTTGGTTCACAAGTTGTAGGAAAAGCAATGAAGACTCTCTTCCAGGCCAGGCACTGTTTCAGACCAGCTCACACCCTAAGGAAGCCCCAGCATGGGGGCTAGTTAGAGGTGAGGAGTGAGGCTGAATGAAGTGCTGTACACTGGGCATTGAAGGGCTGGTAAGGGACCACAGGGTGGGCAAGAGCAGCAAACTCAGACACAATTAAGGTCTCTCTGTGGACTGCATTAACTAATCTGGACAAATGAACTCTGGCAGCCATTATTTGAAGCTGGGGGCAAGTAGGTTTTTGGTTCATTTCATCCTTAGAAGATTCCTATCAATTTTTTTTGGTGCTGATCAGCAGCACAAACCCTTCGGTGTCTCAACACCACCCCAGGGAAGAGACTTTCAGACTTTCTGCTGAGGGAGGAATGAAATTCTCCTTTTTCCTCATTAAGTGGATGGGTTTAGGTACCAAAACACTCAACCCAGAATTTAGCTTGGTACTAACCAAAGCGTGTCCAATCCTGCAAGTCAGGCTGATGAAAATCCAGAGCAAGGTTACTCTGGCACTGCACTTTTTAACCAGCACCCCGGGGTGTGCGCTTCAGAAATGCAGGCTTAGCACAGGCCGAGTGCAGCCAACGGCTGCAGGCTCCAGAGAGCTGGGCCAGGGCACAGGCTGGGACAGCTAGCTAAGCAGCTCTGCTCTTCCAGCCTGCTGCATCCAAGGCAGCACAGACATTTGAAACAAGTGGATGAGGAAAGAAAATATCAGGATAGAAATACGCCCTAAAGATGTGGCCAGCAGCAGCGCTCTGCAAGTTCAAAGGCCTGCAGGCAATGACATTTATCTCACTTGCTTTAGCTTCTTGCAGGGCAAGCTCTGCCAGCTAATGGGGACTGAGGAGCATACATCCCCTTGAGAAAAGGGAGCCTGTCTTTGGGCTCTGCAGGCCCCAGCTGTATCTCAGGAGCATAAGCGGGTTCTCTGTGCTTTCACAGCAGTGCTCATTCTCAAGTTATTTCTGAAGAAAGGAAACCACAAGCCAAGCTGTGAGCAATGCAGCTCTGCAGAGCCCAGAGCTGCTGTTTGCCTCAGCTAACTCGAATCCAGCACTGCTCCTCAGCGCCGTGAGGACGCGTTGTGTTCTCTCCCCACAAAGAGGCCTTTGTCAGGCCTCTCCAACAGTTGTCCAATCCAGGAGATTTTTGAAGCCTTTCCCACAAATACAGCCCCCAAACCACAAACAATGTGGGTGTTTGTTACACGCCCCGGCCCCTCCGCGCTCGGCACAGCCTGTTGCGTTACAGACACCACCGGAGCCCTCCAAGCAATTTGTAACAAGGCTTCCACGTCCAGCTTCCCACCGCTGGACACAAGCTCACGCTGTACTTGAGATTTTAGAATGGCTTGTAATGAAATACATCCTGCTTGCCCCAAAAGGCTTGTCTAAAACAGAAGAGATTTGAAAGGTCATAAACACTTGGGAGCAGGAGGACAGCAGACGCCCGCTCGCATGTTTTCACTCAAGATAAATACGGCTGCAGCAGCTGCTGCGTGCAGCCCCGGGCCCTGTATCAATCACAGGCACACAAACGTGGGGAGCTGGAGTCCAGAACTAACACAGCACCTCCTCTCCTCAGCTCAGCAAAGGCTTCAGGCGTACCCACACTCGCACCAGGGCTCCTCCAAAGGCACTTCTGTGGGACAGAGGAAGAGCACCTTACTGCAGAGTGTCTGATGTGTAGCCGAAACAAAGCCACGCTCTCACCGAAAGCCCTGCAGCCCCACACTCCGAGGGCCTCTTGCCAGCCAACCACCTCTCCCCCCAGTGCTCCTGAGCCCCCTACAAACGTGACAGCAGGCCACAGAAGTGCTCAGTTCCATGCATTCCTGCTTTCTGAAGCTCTCTGCACCAAGCATGCCAGTGCCATCTGGCCCGAGCGCCTCGGTGGCTGCCATGCCTCATAGCTGGCTAAATTGATTTCACATGGTCCCTGCAGCACATAGGAACAAATTCCCTAATTCTCCTCTGGAAACACTGACTGTGCCTGCCCTGTGAATCACTGCTGCAGGCAGGATCAAAGGGGTGACCTGGGGGGAGATCCTTTAGGAGAAGGGAAACTGCTTCAAAGACAGCAGGACCAGGCTCTGCGAGCTGCACGGACCTGGACGCCTCTGCTGTCTTTGTCCTGGGTTTGACATCCCACAGCGACTGAGATCATGGGTTATGGTGGGACTCCCTGCACAGCTACTCCTGGAAAGGAACAAGGGACACCAACTATCAAAGGAAAAATCAGACCTTTCCTTCCCATTTTGTTTTCCATATGAGATTCAGGTCTCCTTTTCAGTGTGAGAACACTTGACAATGTGCTGCAGACATGAAAGATGAAGTGAAGAAGAAAAGTCAGGCAAGTTTCTGCTTCCCAGATTCTCCTGCTGAAATACTCAGGGGCTGGCAGGAATGATACAAAACCCTGCTGGACCAAACTGCTGGCTTGCAGAGACTGAAACCAAACCTGTGCTGCAAGGAGTTTGTTTTTGCTTTTCTAACCCAAAGCCTAGGGACACCAACTCGCTGAGCTAAAAGGGCTATTCAGGAATAACCTGGGGACCACCAGCTTCCCCTGAGGGCAGCTGCAGAGTCACCCTACAGCCTCACACCCTGCAGCAGCCTTTGTGCTGGGAAAGGATGGAGGAGAAGGAAAGTGCAGGAGGAGAACCCCACCCCCCCCAGCCATGGAGACCAAAGTCTGCCTCAGTGAATCTGCTCTCACAGCTGGAGCAGAGCAGTCCCTGGTCTATATACAGCAGCACTGAGCTCAGGAACTCAAGTGGGCAGTGTTGAATTGCACAGCACAGCAATTTAGGCAAGTGACTAATCTAAACCCTTACACTTCGTTCCTTCTTGGGCCGTTGCAAAGAGGCTCACAAGCAGAAACCATCAATCCTTTCCCATTAGAACAAAGGACAGCCAGAGGGAGTCTGCCCTCCCGAGCCAATCAAGCACAAAGGACGAGAGGCTTTGCCAAGCTGTGCCAGGCCACTCTAAACACGTTTGACTGGTACTTGTACACACAAACCAAGACATCTTTCATTTCCAGCAGGCAAAACCCACCACCACCAAAATCACCATGAGATTGGGTTTTTCCTCACTTCTTGGTTCCTTAGCTGAGCCAGTACACTGTGACTAGAATTAGGGTGAGATTTCTCCAGCCTCAGCTACTACATCACGACACACAGCCTGAAGCTGTGCAGAGGCACACGTGTGTACATTACACTGAAGACCAAACCCTTTAGTGCCCTCTAAACCCAAGAGTGCAGGAGGGACTCCTCAGGTGGCAAGGCCTCAGCCAGCCAAATTAACACAAGCACTCCATTTGCCATTTGAATGCTCTGATTCGCAACAGTCTTTCCAGCTGACGTAAGAGCGGACCGAGCGACACGTGTGACATGAGGATCTCAAAATATTACCCTGCATGTATCACAACCGAGAGCAAAGCTACGTTAGACTGGAAACAGAGACGATGGGTGGCTTGCTCCAGAGCAACGCAGAATGTTCTAGCACTAACAATGGCAGAGCCTCAGCAGCCTCAAGCCCAGAAGCTTTCGCCTGCGTTTTACTAGCAGAGCACGCTCGGCATTGTACTTACTGCGGCGCTGGCTGCCGTGGGACCAGGGGTGCCACGGCCCTCTGCACCAACACCCCGATTTTGTTCCTCGGGACCGCGGGTGACAAGAATTCTGAAGTGCTGCTGCCTTGTCTTTTGATCTGGTCTGATTTTAAACAAGCACCCCTGCCCTTGAGGAATCCGCTCTACCGAATTGCAGCTAGAGACCTCTGCCCCGTTGGCGGGGGCTCCGCGCGGCTCTGAGCTCTGTCCATCCCCTGCGGGGCCCGTCTCTTCTGCTGGTGGCTGCACGGGGTAGGACGTGCTCCGTTCCAGCCGGATCCGAGGGAACCTGACCAACCTGTCCCCTTTTGTGCCGGTAAATCCGAAGTTGTACTCGCCCCCTGCACCTGTGTCGCTCGCCTGGGGCTGCTGTAACTGGAGAACAAGGAACTTCTTCCCTGAATTTGCTGACACATCTGGCACATGCTGCAGGGACCAGCGCCGGGGTTCAGGGCTGGGAGCACTGTTCTGAGCCTCAGCACCAAAGGGCAGGAGAGTAACATGAGGCACATCTGCACTCGAAGCCCGATGCTGAATCCTCACACCGCTTATGTTCAAACCTGATGCCGCTTCGCTCGCCTCACCTCCCTGGGCAGCCGAGGAAGCCTCCTGGCTCTGGCTGTTGGAGGGAACCGCACAGAACACTCTGCGATTGCAGCAGGGAGTTCCATTCACCTGTTGCTCCAGCTCTGCAGAGCTCTCCAGAGTCGCCTCGGGAGCACTGGGAGAAGACGAGCGGTTTGCCCCAGGGGATGAGTGGTGCCGCGGGCCGCCCCGGGGCTGAGAGGGCAGCGTCTCCTCCAGAGCCCCCGGTGCTGCGCACTCGTCCGCGCAGCCATCGGCAGCTTTGCGCTGAAGAGAGATCTGCATGGAGGAGCTCCGCGTCGGCCGCGCATCGATGCTGTGCAGCAGCTGGGGAATAAACATGGATGTGCTCCTTTTCAGGGAGCTCACTTCTTGCAGGTCCCCACCACCGCCGTAGTCTGCTGCTTGTCGGGAGAAGGCGTGAGGGCTGCTCCTCCTCGGCAGCGTGTGGAATGCCATGAAAAAGTCATCTTCCCTCTCCCGGTCCAGGACCTCCGATTCGGGGGCTGTGTTGCTTCGCCCAGAGCCAAAATGAAACCGCAGCCGATGGGCCATGGTTTTACAGAGACAAGAGAAGGAGAGGGAGAACAGCAACAATTCAGGCACTGCCAGAAGTTAAAAACCAAAGACATAAACTCCGAGAAAAAGTGTCCCATCTGCCAAACTGTTAGCACTGCAGCCCTGATAGCGACAGATAGCAGAAATAGCCCAAGTGGCAAGCGGCATTCCAGGCATGATTGGGTGAGAGCGGCCGGGCTCCTACACACTGTGACATAGGGTAGGATGGCGGGAGTCACGTGGCCTGCTTCCCCCTCTCCGGTGGGAGCTGATGGGGGTTTGTGGTTTGCTGTTTCTTCCTCTTTTTTTTAACGCCAGCGAGAGCCTGAAACGGCACCTTCACAGCTGCTGCTTTTCCATCAGCGCCGAGCGGCCCCAGCGGGAGAGCTGCCGGCTGGCCACGGCAGCGAGCGCTCGGCAGTGCTGTAAATCTAACCCACGGCGCACGCAGAAACTCCACCGCAACCGAACCACCTCCGGGCAGGCTGAAAAGTGAAACTCACA
The DNA here is from genome assembly GCF_026170545.1 of Melanerpes formicivorus. Classification (NCBI taxonomy): domain Eukaryota; kingdom Metazoa; phylum Chordata; class Aves; order Piciformes; family Picidae; genus Melanerpes; species Melanerpes formicivorus. The sequence goes on from NW_027142531.1 coordinate 409,888, forward strand.
TGCAGAGGAGAGCAACCATTCCCAGCTAACGCTCCGCTGAGGCACCAGGCTGTCGTGGCAGAGCACCAACACAGCACGGCTGCGCTTGCCCTCTTAACTCTGCTCCTCACACCGTTAAGCACAGCTTCTCGCCTCCAGAGCCACCACACTGTCCCTGCACGCATGGCACAGCCTGCCCTGCCCTGCCCAGTGCCCCTGCGTGACCAGAACCACAGCAGAGCAAGCAGCCGGACACATGGCAAAGATTCCTCACGCAGAAGCGGCAGCGGCGTGCAAGATGGCAGAAGACAAAGGGGGTTTTCGTTTTACCAGGCAGCGAGGAGGAGGGAAAGCCAGCAAGGGGTGCTGCATGTCTCTTGGTACCGACCGGTCTCAAACACTGCACAAACTCTGCCCAGCGCTGGCCAGCCTCCAGCCACAGCGCCGCCAGCGTCACCAGCACGGAGTACAGTTACACTCCCCGGGAGCCGCCAGCCCTCCGCAGCGGCACAGACAGAGCACAAGCACAGAGAAACTCCCTAACTCAGCTCTGCTGCCAGGCAGAGCGGCCTGGGGATACTCACGTCTGAAGTGAGCTCGCAACAGCCCTTGTCAGCGCACTCCGGCGCAGGCGCTGTGGCTGGCACGCAGCGCAGCTTCATTTCACTGCATGGGCATTTGCTCCGGGAGGACGCGAAAGCAGAACGGTGTCAGCGGTGCTGAACACTGGGAGGTGCAGGGTCAGGGCTCTCTCTGGACATTTGAGCCCCTGTTTGCAAGCAGCTTGCTTTCAAAAGACAGAAAGTGACCAATCACAGGAGAAATGGAAGCCTGGAGGGATAAAGCTGCCAGCAGACAGCACAGTCCCCTATTGTTTTCGGCAGACTGCGAGCCAAGGAGAAGGAAAACATGAACCGCCTCCAGCCAGCACCAGTGCTGGAGATGGCCTTGTGGAAGCACAGGTGCTGACAGCACTTCTCTCCTCCTCCAGATAAAACACTGCCCAAGGACTCGCTCTCTCTTTGCCCTGAAGCAGCAGCTTGCATCGCGCAGGCTGCTTTGATTTGGGATAGAAAGGGAAGGAAAGGTTTTGCTGGTCTGGGAACAGGAGGAAGAACTGGAGTTCTTGCAGTGGAACCCATGCAGGTACTGACAGTGAGTACTTCAGAGTACAGCCCAAATGCTCAGCTCAGTGTCTCCTTGCCCTGTAACAGTCAGCTGGCAGAACTCTGCAGCCCCACCGTGCTTCGTTCAGGAGCTCAGAACACTCTGAAAGGAAGCAGCTCCTCACCCACAGGCTGCTGCCTTGCCAAGGGGGTTCTGAGCCCAAGGGCAGCCTGAGGCAGGACCATAAGCAGTGGCCAATGTGAGGCCAGCCTTCCACACAGCCGGCAGGATCTGAAACAAGCACACCAAAAGTGTCCTCTCTCAGCTGTCACTGCGCACAGCTCTCTCTGGACTGCATTACTGTCACACAGGGACGCCCCGCGCATGCCACTGCCCTCCGCTAGCCAGAGCGACGCCTCTGCCCTCCCCAGCCAGCCCCCCCGGCACACGGCACGGCCCGCCCCCGCTCACACGCTCTGCCTTCCAGTTAGGGTACAGCGTGGCTGCTCCAGCACTGCCTGTCCCAGCTGGCCAAGGCACAGCCCCCCAGAGCCGGCGAGAGCTGACCAAGGGTCTCCTTTCCGTTCTGAAGGCACGGGGCAGTTGGAGCAGTGCAAGTGGTCTCTGTGGTCACTGCATGTCATAAACCAGCACAGGTTCAGCCCACTCCAAATGCACACTGTGCAGATTTACCAGTTTGCTGCCCCCTGAAGAAGGGAGAACGCCTTGGCTCCAAGTCCTCGTGTGCTCTGACTTGCTCTGTACTCAACAGGCAGGCAGAGGACAAGTCTGGCTTGTGAAGACCAGTGTCTCCATACTGTTTTTTTCAGGTGGAAGGATCTTCATGACAGCCTCACAAAGCAGGCTGTGCTGCACCCAGCCAAACATTAACACCTGATCTCACAATCAAAGGCACTTGTTAGGGTTTTCCAACGACAGACCCAAGAAGAGTCACTCTGCCAGCCCAGCCTGCCACTGCACTGGCACACTGAACCCAACGTGTCCAGAACACCAGTGGCACACTCCACAGATGTCTGTGAAGGCCTTAGCTATGCAATGGGGACAGAGAGGCACAGCAAGGTGTTGGGACACCTAGAGGAGCTACTGCATCTGACACAGGGAGTTCACCAACATGTTGGGCATCGTGAGGCAGCAAACCCAGACCGTACCAGAGAGCAGTACATTGCCACGACCTTAAACCTTCCCAGACCCGTTTCGCACGTACAAGGTGCAGCTCAGGTAACCACATCCCACAAAGGCTGCACAAGTAGTACAGGGTGCAGGAAAGAAACAGTAAAACTATCTGGGGAGGAAGCAGCTGCTTTGGAAGTGACAAGAAAGGTTGGGACTTTGTTGGCGTGCGGTGGCGAAGCCCAAGGAAGGGTACGTTGAGGTTTCCCCTGTCAGGGCAGCGGGTTAAGAAGGACCAGCATGGTGCTGCCCTTGCCTTTAATGCTCTGTTAGTCCCCACAATGGATGCTTTTTATGCCTCTATGTGCAGTTCTTGGCACACTGAGCAGGAAACAGAAAGCTCCTTTCAGATGTGCTGCTTTTCCATCAGCTGTAAGAGAGCTCTGTGATTAACAAGACACAGTGGAGAGGAGGTACTCACCAGTCTGTTCTCATCAAACACTTCAAAGAGCAGGCGATGGTTGGTTGGGTTCACCTAGGAGGGAATTCAGGCAGTGTCACTTGGAGCTCACACTAACATGGCTACTCCTTAACGTGGGGAGTGAAGCCAGGCCAGTAGGACAGGGCTAGCAGGCTTCAGGCACTTCAGCTGCAGCACTGGAACATGTGTTCTAAGCCCTCCTATGACTAGAAATAGCCTGGCAGCTCCCATGAAAAGCTCTGCCTTGCTGTGCTCCATGCAGGACAGCTACTGCACTTCTCTTCCCAGAGCAGCTCTGCCCAAGCCATGCTGAAGGGCTCTGCAGGGCAGAGCCAGCCGGCGTTAGGCTGCAGCCCCCGCAGAGGAGCAGCTCTGTGCAGGGCTGAGCCTCTGGAGCCAGCAGGGGCAGCGGCAGGGGCGGGCACCAGGCTCCGCTCCTTTCCCTCCGGCCCAGCCGGGGACGCCTGCTTGGTGAGAATTGTCCACTCGAGACCTGGCTGAGCTTCTGCTGCAGCTCTGCTGGGTGTTGGTGTCAGTGCAGAGACCTGCAGCTCCAGCTTTGGCACCCAGGGTTGATGAACTGGAGCTGCATGGCTGGCAGGCAGTGCCAGGAGCAGCGGCAGGCCGCTCCGTGCTGGCTGCTGCTTCAATCAATTAACCCTCTGCACTACTTTCACTTTCAGACCTGGGGCAGTGCCAGTCCTGGCTGGGGCAAAGAGGCAAACCCTGGCGTTGTCAAACAGATCCCCTAGGAGCCCTGGGCTCTGGGACAGGTAAGTGCTGGCACCTTGCCCATGACAAATCCCCATCTGTGACAGCCTACAAGGACATCTTTTCTCAGGCAGCTGTTCCAGATTAGATGTTTAAACCCCTGAAATTCTACCTAGGCTGCTCTTGTGAGCGCTGCAGCTGCGCTGCAATTAACTCTCCCTCCTTTGGAAAAACCTCCCCAGCAACAAAGTTTTCCTTCAGTTGGGTTGGGCCTGATAACCACGACTTCAACCCCTCCTTCCCCACTCCCAAACGTTCTACATCACTTCTTCTGATAAAAGCTGCTCCCTTGTAGCTATAACTTGGTGCTCTCTTGAAGCAAAATGGAGGAAGACAAAAATGAAACTACAGGGGGCAAAGCAGCACATTTTGGCATTTTTGGCAACCAAGGAGAGGCCTTTTCCTGTCGTCCTTCTCCACATTCCTGTTTCAGTGTTTTTGCCATCTGGCTGTTGGAAGTTCTCGTTCATCTGCCGCTGCATTAAGGCTTTAAACCCATAAACACACTCTGCTAAAACACCACCCTGAAGTAAAAAGTTTGTCAGATGAACTGACTGAAAACTGTCCTTGAAACCCCAGACTGTGAGGCGCTCATTTCTGAGGCAGCTCAGGCCAGTTGCTGCTGACCACTGCTGACCACTGCACCACTGCAGGGGCAGACGACAGTTACGCCGGGGCAGGCTTTGCTCCGGGTGACAACAACGAGTTGCACAGTGCCACATGATCAATTGCAGCCGTTAGCAGAACCTCTACAAGTGAAAGGGAACTTACCCTGAAGTAAAATTCTTCATTCCACTTTGGGTTCAGCGTCTGTAAGGCAAACACACACAGCTGCACTCTGCGGCCTCCTGAGCTTTGCCGTTTCGCAAATACCAAAGCGTGCAGGGGAGTGCTGAATTTGCAGAGAGGAAGACAAAGGCAGGAGATCAAGAGCAGGGAAGAGAGCAGAACAGTGCCACCAAGTTATTTAGAAATCCTCTACTGAGTAAACCAAACGTGGGAGGACACTGGAGTCAGATGATCCAGGAATAGATGCCAGGTATAAATAGGCTTCTGTGAGCAAAAGGCAAATCACAGCACCTATAAAAATAAAACCTGAAGATGTTTCGGTTCATTTAAACCCAGATTGTTAAAAAGCAGCTCCTTGGAGATAGGGACAACTTGGGGGCTACTAAAAGGGCAGCTGCAGGGAGAAGGAACAGAGCCAGAGGAAAGGTGGTTTCCTTTGCACAGGTGTGATGCTGCTCATCTTCCTCACGCTTCTGGAGGCTTTTCAGTTTGTTTAATAACCTGGAATGTTCAGAACAACAGATGCAGGTAGACTGCAGTCTGAAGGCACCAAATAGCAACCTGATGAAAAAGATGAGCACTACAAACATCAGTAATTTGGGCCTTCACTACAGCCATTCCCTTTAGGACAAGCTTAAAACCAAGTGTGACATGTCCAATCCTTTGTTTTGCTGCCAAGTCCTCGCCTCAAGCTCTCACACAGCAGTTACCAGAAGAGTCGTCAGCAAAGCTTGGCTCTGCACCCACCAAAGCCTTGTCAGAGCAGAGGGAGAGCTCAGCTGTCCACCCCAGCTCCTCGGTGGAGATGCAAGGCACTGACCACGTCCAGGGGGCAGCAGCTCAGGCACACTCCCCTCCTCCCCGGCACAAGAGTCATGCTGCAGCACATCCAGCTAGCAACTGCACAGCCTCCTTCCCCCTGCAGCTGGGGTGAACCTCACCCAAGCTAAACCACACACCGGCACGCGAAAATCCCACTCTGGAAAGGTGGGGGGCAAGGATGCCAAAAGGAAATGACAGCATAGAAAAGATCAGACCCTGAACCTACAGCAACAGCTGAGCAGGTGGTTAGCAGCTGCACTCTCAGGAAGGTTTTTCCTGCTTGTCCTAACCTCAGGACAGAGTAGGGAAGCATCTGAAGGAAGTAAAGCCCACTGTAAAGGGTAGGTGACAGGAACAAAACGTGTGTAGGTGAAGGGCAAGCACAAGGGCTGGGGCTGAGGGCAACTTTCAGCTCTCCTACCAAGATCAACAGCAGTTCCCTTGACTGCCATATGCCTCACGGGTGGCGGGGCCGGCAGGAGAGCTGTGTGCAGCCGGCACCGGCAGGGGGATTCCGAAGGCTGCCCACCACGGGGAGGTTCTGGGCCGGGCAAGCGCTCTGGGTCCGCCAAAGGCTTCTGCACTGCTATGTCAAAACCAGCGGTAGGCTGAGTGGGAAAGCACAAAGACAGAGCTGCAGCAGAGGAGCACAAGGCTGGAGGGAGGGCCCCAGAAATAAATACAGGAATAGCTTCCTGAAGGGTGTCAGCAGGGAAACAAGAAAAAGCCTCCACAGCAAAAGAGCTGCATCCTAAAAAGGGCAAGTGCCGCACAGATAACAAGCTGCCAAGAGTCAAGCTGGGTTAGATGTGCCACAGGATATCGGAAGGGGCACTGAGAGGGCTTCCAGCCACACAACTAAGAGCAGAGGAGTGATGGTGCTAAGCCTGAAGCTCAGTGAGGAGACCAAGCCGCCACAAACAGAGCACACAGCCCCTGCAGAAAGCAAGGAGCACTCCTAGCAGGCCATTCACAAGGAAACAGGAGGCATTCATCACATCCACAGCTGTGCTACCCCAGTGTGTGAGGGAACACACTGCCTCAGACAGACCAGAGGAAGCTAACCTTCTGATAGCTGCTCTTTCAGCACAAGGACACTGTGCATTAGCCCCTTTGGCTGCACCCAAGCACTGCCTATGGTGAAGGTGCAGCAGGACAGGTATCAGACAACTGGCCAGGTCATGGAGAAGGCCCCTGCAGCCCTATCTCCTCCAAGGCACTCCTGCAGGACAGTACCACACAGAAAGGGACCCACAGGACTGAGCAGGGCAGAATGAGCAGAGTAAGGAGCTAGGGAAGGGTGAGATAGCACCACAGCAAAAGAGAAGTTACAGAGCTGAGGGAGACCGTTGCCAGGCTTTCAGAATCACTCCTAGGCAGATTTTGCTCAGTCCTCCCTCAGTGATTTCAACTCCAAAGCAAGCTGCGCTAATGACACCTGCTATGTACAAAACACAGCGCCAGTTGCATAGGAAGGTTCTTGCTTTGAGGGCAAGTCCTGAGGTGAAAAGTAAGGATTCAGACCAGAAAGGACTAGCTACAACTTTCCAATAGAGAGTCTTTGTTACTGTTATGGAAACAACCGAGGCAGTCCAGGCTTTAAGTGACAGTTACAAGCAGCAGTGAAGCAAGGCAGATCCCAGGATTACATCAGCAGCAGCTGCCCTCTGACTACGGCAGGGCTGGTGTGCAAACCTCGTCCTGCTTCTCCTCCTTCCCAGGGCAGTAGCCACATTTCTCTCTGGATACAGTCGATACCATCCTGTCACACCTTCACCACACCTTTTGTCATTTACTGTGGCCTCCTCAGCAGCTCTCTTGCCCCCACCAGGCCTGCCAGGTACTGCCTCAGAGCAGCAGCAACGTGGCAGCCTCACTTCCAGCCCCACAGCATTTCAACCTCAGGTTCCACAGGCGTAGGAGCGGAACACGTCCTGTCCTCAGCGCTTGTGCTGTTCCACCAGCAGTGTCTTCTCAAACAAGGGCAGTGTTATTTGATCAAGAATTAACAAGGAACTACAAAGGCCACTGGAAGAGAGCAGGAGGTGTGGCTGTGAACTCTGCTTGGATCTCCACACCACTCTTCCAGCGGCACCCAGCGCTCTGCTTCCAGAGCAGCACCGCCTGGAGCTCTCACTGAGCCTCCTCGCTGTGGTGCTCTGCAGTGCTGGCTGCAGGTGAACCACTGCTGAGCTTCAGAAACATGTCAATGCTTTATTTTTCCCTTGCTTTTCAGGCACATGATGAATTTTCCTCTCTGAAATCAATGCAGGTGAATTAGTAATACCCCCACACACACCAGAACACAACAACATCTTCTAACATCTCAGGGCCTAACAATGACAAACACTCCCCAGTGGAATTCTGGGCTCCATGGCATGGAATGAAGAAAGCAAGCAACATTTCTCTTTGGTTCCAGTTAAAAATGGAAGCATTTCCAGCGTGGCCCCGGGCTTTTCTTACAGCACATCTCCTGTTACTTGGCTGGTTTCAATTCCCACACTAGGGAAATACTTTGAGAATGGAAATTTTGGAAGGGAAGATTAAAGAATTATTGCTTTAAGTCAAATGATCATTAAAGTAGTTTCCTAGTTCTTGATTTCAGTCCAATGTGACTTGGGCAGGAGAAAGTGACCAACACTATGAGATCTGCTCAGGCAGGCTCCGGGGAACACGCAGCGGGCAGAGTCCCGTCCCCAGGCCCTCCACGCTGAAGATGCTCTTGGTTTGGCTCCCACTGGGAAAGCCCATGGCTCGTGTGCAGTCTGGGGTGCTGTGCTGTGCCACAGAGGTATGCCCAGCACTGTGACCCCTGCAGAGCCCTGCAGCAGCAGAGCACACACCTACCTTTTTGATGGTCTTGGTCTGCACCAGAGCAAGCTCTCTGTTCTCATCTGCTACATACAAGGAGAGTTTCACGTATGGGTCGCTGCAAGAGAAGACACCAGGGTTAATGGGGACACAGCTTCACAGACACAGAGAGCTTCAGCACCTCTTTGCCCCTGCACAACAAGTGTGTGGGGCTGGAGCTGTCAGTGAACCCTCAGATCTGCACTGAACACATGCTGGAACCTGCTCACTTCAATACTGACTGCGGCACTACCAGTCTTTGGCTGGCAGCTCTGCCCCCGGCTATGGACACAGGCAACAGACAAAAAGCTGCCCTTGCTGCAAACACCACTGCCCCCTCTGCCTGCTCCAGAGACAGGACAGCCTGAGCCAGGCTGAAGGCCACCAGCCAAGCTCCCACTCCTAAGCAGGAGGGGGAATCTAGCCCAGTGATTAGATACTGGAGACCATTCAGTCACCTGCACCTGCTGACCTGAACACTGAGCTGGGCAGGCACCATAAGCCAGCTGAGCTGTGAGTACAAGCCTCACATCTCCCCCCATGCTGGCCATTCGTTCTGGCCCTTGTGTTCCCCCTCTTCGTGGGCAGAACGTCTCTGCATGGAGCTGTGCACAGGGAGGGATCAGGCGGAGGACCCAGGCTGAAAGCCACAGGCAGTGAGGCAAGAGCAGCTCACTCTGCAGCCTGACTCACTCCACTGGGTGAAAGTGAGAGCACTTGCTGTTCTGGAAGAGGCAGGAAGGAGCATGAAGGGAAAGGGCAGAAGGTTATTTACTTCAGTCACAGTGTCACCTTAATGTTCCCTAAAGCCTGTATCTGACTTACTGTCAACAAATGCAGCACTGCCAATAAACAGAAAGCAGCGCTTGGTGAGGAGGTCTTGAAGCCATCGAGGCACTGCCAGCTCGGCACTGCCAGCGGCTTTCGGAATAGCCACGAGCAGTAGAAGAGCAAAAACTGTTAAACACAGCATAAGGAAACAGGAGAGAGGAAAGGAAACAAGACCTGAGATTCACCACCACCATCTCCTATCCAGAAGCTGTGCCTGATCAGTAAACAAGCCCACCCCAAAGAGATCAGCATCCCTCAAAAGCCTGTCAGAGTCCTGTGAGGCTGGCCCCACGAGTGGTCTCCCTTCTCCCCGCTGGGGTCCAGAATGGCATTTGCCAGATGTGCTTGAAGCAGGCAAGCTCTGGCAGGGGAGCTGGACTGGATGATCTTCTGAGGTCCCTTCCAGCCCCTGAAATTCTGTGAAGGCCTTCTGCCCACGCCCCAGGGATGATTTCTGCCTTTTAGCCTACAAAAGCCGGGGGTGGAGAGCCCCACAGGCACATGTGAGGGCAGTGAGATATTTTGGTGGCGAAGCTGAAGCCGCCCGCAGGCGCGGCACAGAGCATGGCTTGCTCTGCGGTGGGCGCAGGCCTGCTTGCCACATGCTGCTCACAACTGCCCTGCTGCTTCAGGGGAAACCAGGCTTGCACCAGGCTAGCACAAACCCCAGGCATATTCCCTCTGGCACCCCTTCCCCATGAACAGGGGAGGAAGTCACCAACACCTCACCCGACTGAGTTCCCAAGATGCCAGCCTCGACTGCTTGGTGGTTCTCTGGCTCAGAGGATGCAAACAGAGTCACAAGAGGCATCCTTAAATATGGTTAGAATGAGGCAACTTCAACAACGTTTCACCAAGAGCAGCAAGCCAACATTCTAAGGCAGAATCTCTCTCACAGTCACCAACATTTCACCCCATAACCACTTGCCCTGGGGAATTCCCCACTCCTGCTGCTGCAAGGGAGCAGTGCAAGGAGACAAACAGAGGCCAGCCCCCAGCAGTGCTGCAGAGCAGGCTGTCTGCACTGCTCTGTGCCTGAGCTTCAGCCTTGGTGTCTGTACAGGACACAAACCCACCACCAGCTTCTCTCCAGGAGACACCAGGCTTTGCTCCCCTGCCACCCAAGTCTCCAGTACCACAGGAAGCACCTACCCAGGCTGGAGCAGAGGAGTACCTGCCTTCAGGAGAAGAAACCCTTACCTGGTTCTTCACTGCAGAGCCAGCCTTGCAGTCCACTGCCTCCAAGCAGCCCAAGCTCTCCCCTCCCCGCCGTGTCCCGCAGCCGTCTCCCAGGCCTCACTTCTCCTTCTAGCTCTTTATTTCCCAAGGAAAGGCTCCCACCGCACCCAGCGCTGCAAGAAACCTAGCAGGACTCTACTCCAGTGCTGCTAGAGATAGTGACTCACATCACATACAGCTGCAAAGAAGTGCCCGTGGGTGAAAAAGGGAGCTAAAAATTCTCTCTCAAACTCCACCTACAGTGTCCCCACCTTGCTGGGGCGCTCCTGTAGAACGCTGTGTTGCAGCACCACGAGCAGATCTCTACGCTGAGACCCTCCCAGAGCATGAAGGCAAGCTCGGGTTTCTGACAACAGCTCAGAAAAACACCTCCCCCGTGATCTCACAGAGGTGGAAGGGCAGACATGCTTCCTCCATTTTCCTGAGGCCACCTTTTGTGTCCGAGCGAACGCTCTGCCGGAGGGCCCGCGCACACCAGCCCCTGGATCTGAGTCCCTCCTGTGCTGTTTCGCCCTCCCAGACACCTTAACAAGTCCTAAAACCCAGCGTGGAAAAGAGAGACAAGCCAAAGCATGGTTCGGTGACAGCTGACTTCTGGAAGAGGAACGCTGGACAGGAGCTGCAGGCAGCATCCCCACCGAGGAACAGACACAGAGGCTGCTCAGGACAGGCTTGTCCAGCCCGGCACAGACCGCGGGCCACGACCTGAGCCTCTTCAAACGACCTAACTCAGCGCTGCTGCTGCTGAAGCCGGCTCACCCCACCCCTGTCCTGTCCCTGTGCTGCCCCTCTGTCAACAAACGCCTGCCTCAGCCACAGAGAGGAAGGAGATGGGGAAATGGACCTGGGTTACGCCTGGGGTAAGCCCTCCCTCAGCCCACGCTGTCCAGCTCAAACTAGCAGGTGCCTCAGAGCCGGTGGAAGGTGGAACGTCCAAGTGGCACCTGGTAGGAGGTGGCAGGCCAAAACTCTGACACAGCATGAGCCATCAGCCTGGCTGTGTTAACCCTGGCTGATAAGTGCACGCTCAACGCCACTGTTTCTCCTTGCAGTGCCACATCTCATTCCTTGCTTTCCTCTGGGGCTACTGGAAGGGTCGTGCTCTGCAGGGTCACTGTGCCCTTAGCCCCCGCCCCTGGCCAGCCAGCCTTCAGCTGGAGCTCCCAAGGGATGTGGCATGAAAGAGCCTGCAGCCATGAGCAAAGGGAAGCGGATCAGCTCACTGCCCAGATCCAAACTCCAGCTGTCACTGCTCAGAAATGCTCCATTGCTCTTCCCACAGCTGCATGCACCGAGTCTGAACCTGCCTGAGCAGCCCCTTCCCAAAGAGTCTCCCAGCAGCACAGGAGGCACTGCCAGGAGACTGCAGTTTAATTACAGTCTCTTTTCACATCTAGAGCTGCTGAAGTTGCCAAAAGCTTCCAAGAGCAGCAGGTTTTGGTAGACAGGAAGTTTACATCATGAAAAAGGAATTGCCACTACACAACGGAGTACAGCACTGAGCACCACAGCAGTGGAATGAGTGTGACCCAGTCCAGCAACACCTCCATCAGGACCTGCACACCTGCTCAGCTCTGCCTTGCTCTCCCCAGCCTTCCTCCCACCTCAGGGGGCAGCAATACCCTGCACCAAGCCACACTTCCAGCACAGGGCAAGGTCTGCACTGAACGTGGTGCAGGCTCCAGTGGCACCATCAGCACCCTCACACCAACACAGGCTGCAGCTCCCTGCCCTAAAGCTGACTGCTCCTCAGCACTGTGTCCACAGCAAGCTCTGGGCCGAGGGCACAGCATTCTCCCCTCCCAGCAGCGGAACAGTACTTAAGGAGCAATAAATGCTTGCCCTGGCAGAGGGAAAAGCCCCAAGCAAGAGTGAGATGGAGCCACAGCTGCACAGGCACTCAGGCAACACCACTGCAGGCTCACCAGGGTCAGCACAAACAAAGCCTGCAGCACCCTCCCAGAGCCCACATCCAGAAACACAGCTGAGAGCTACCCCAGCATTCCTTCCCTCCTCAAACACAACCAGAGCTGGCTGAGTGGATGCTTCTCCTGCTGGCAGGGAGCACTGGCAGGCACACAACCACCAATTGCAAGCCACCCTCTGCGGGCTCCTGGCGGCATTCTGCTATTCCCTCACAAGCAGCTTTGGCATTTTCCTCTTCTGAGGCACTAATTGCTGCCTTCCTTTCTCTGAGCCCCACGGAACAGCATGTGATTGGGAGACAACGGATTTGAAACCAAAGTGCCTGCCCTGACATCCCTTCTTCAGGGAGAATTGGTTCCACTGCTGCGTCGAGAACCAGATCTTCCTCTTGGAAAGGAAGAAGCAGTGTGGACTGCCGGTAGATGGCTCTGACGCTTCCCTGGCGCGCAGTGCAGAGCTGCCAGAGCAGCAGAACACCTCCCAGCTCGCTCAGGAGAGCTGTGAGAGAGGGACACCAGCAGGCTGCAAGCACCAACTCTCACTAACCACAGAGGAAAGCAGCATCAGAGCTACCGGGGCCAGCCCTGCCGCTTTGGGGGCCCGGCAGCACAGCCGCTGCCGCCGGGGCGAGCCCTGCCGCTCTGGGTGCCCGGCAGCACAGCCGGTGCCGTCGGGGCGAGCCCTGCCGCTCTGGGTGCCCGGCAGCACAGCCGGTGCCGTCGGGGCGAGCCCTGCCGCTTTGGGTGCCCGGCAGCACAGCCGGGGCGAGCCCTGCCGCTCTGGGTGCCCGGCAGCACAGCCGGTGCCGCCGGGGCGAGCCCTGCCGCTCTGGGTGCCCGGCAGCACAGCCGGTGCCGTCGGGGCGAGCCCTGCCGCTTTGGGGGCCCGGCAGCACAGCTGGGGCGAGCCCTGCCGCTTTGGGGGCCCGGCAGCACAGCTGGGGCGAGCCCTGCCGCTTTGGGGGCCCGGCAGCACAGCTGGGGCGAGCCCTGCCGCTCTGGGTGCCCGGCAGCACAGCCGGGGCGAGCCCTGCCGCTCTGGGGGCCCGGCAGCACAGCCGGTGCCGCCGGGGCGAGCCCTGCCGCTTTGGGGGCCCGGCAGCACAGCCGGTGCCGCCGGGGCCAGCCCTGCCGCTCTGGGTGCCCGGCAGCACAGCCGGTGCCGTCGGGGCGAGCCCTGCCGCTTTGGGGGCCCGGCAGCACAGCCGGTGCGAGCCCTGCCGCTCTGGGTGCCCGGCAGCACAGCCGGGGCGAGCCCTGCCGCTTTGGGGGCCCGGCAGCACAGCTGGGGCGAGCCCTGCCGCTCTGGGTGCCCGGCAGCACAGCCGGGGCGAGCCCTGCCGCTTTGGGGGCCCGGCAGCACAGCCGGTGCCGCCGGGGCCAGCCCTGCCGCTCTGGGTGCCCGGCAGCACAGCCGGTGCGAGCCCTGCCGCTCTGGGTGCCCGGCAGCACAGCCGGTGCCGTCGGGGCCAGCCCTGCCGCTCTGGGTGCCCGGCAGCACAGCCGGTGCGAGCCCTGCCGCTCTGGGTGCCCGGCAGCACAGCCGGTGCCGTCGGGGCCAGCCCTGCCGCTCTGGGTGCCCGGCAGCACAGCCGGTGCCGTCGGGGCGAGCCCTGCCGCTCTGGGTGCCCGGCAGCACAGCCGGTGCCGCCGGGGCCAGCCCTGCCGCTCTGGGTGCCCGGCAGCACAGCCGGGGCGAGCCCTGCCGCTCTGGGGGCCCGGCAGCACAGCCGGTGCCGTCGGGGCGAGCCCTGCCGCTCTGGGTGCCCGGCAGCACAGCCGGGGCGAGCCCTGCCGCTCTGGGTGCCCGGCAGCACAGCCGGGGCGAGCCCTGCCGCTCTGGGTGCCCGGCAGCACAGCCGGGGCGAGCCCTGCCGCTCTGGGGGCCCGGCAGCACAGCCGGGGCGAGCCCTGCCGCTCTGGGGGCCCGGCAGCACAGCCGGTGCCGCCGGGGCCAGCCCTGCCGCTCTGGGTGCCCGGCAGCACAGCCGGTGCGAGCCCTGCCGCTCTGGGTGCCCGGCAGCACAGCCGGTGCGAGCCCTGCCGCTCTGGGTGCCCGGCAGCACAGCCGGGGCGAGCCCTGTCGCTTTGGGGGCCCGGCAGCACAGCCGGTGCGAGCCCTGCCGCTCTGCGTGCCCGGCAGCACAGCCGGTGCGAGCTCTGCCGCTCTGGGGGCCCGGCAGCACAGCCGGGGCGAGCCCTGCCGCTCTGGGGGCCCGGCAGCACAGCCGGTGCCGCCTGGGCCAGCAGCACAGCCGGTGCCGTCGGGGCCAGCCCTGCCGCAGCTCCTTTCCTCGAAAGCTGACCCCCGCTGCTGGCGGCAGGAGCTGGAGATCTCTGGCGCCCTCTGCTGCCCGCTCACGGCATTGAAGCGGCGCCGGCCGCGCTCTAGGATGCGCTGGGACCGTCTGGAGCTGCCTCCTGCTCTCCTCTCCCCACTGCCCGCGGCGCTGAGCACAGTGAGGCAGCAGCTGCCCTTCCGTTGCAGTGCTGGGACGGCCAGGGCTGAGCCATTCCCTGTGTGAACCCACTGCAGGCGATGATGCTGGGAGTTTAGGTCTGTAGGAGTAAAAACTCTTGTTTGAGTCTTGCTGTGGTTCAAGCAGCAGAACTGAGGTTTTCTGGTGGTAAAAACCAAACAGAAGTTGTGGGTGAAGCTTTTTCTCTGCTGAGCTGGGCAGTGAGCTCTGGAGAGCTCTCAGGAGGCAGCTCATCACCAGCCAGAGGGGTTCTAGAGCTGCTGGGTTAATTGTTGAGAGCAGCTCACTTCAATTCATCTGCCTGGGCTCGACGACAGAGGTGTCAGCTCGGGGAGGATGTGCTGGCTTTAAAACCCAGCGCTGAGGTGGCACAAGTGCTAGGGGATAGCTCCAGGGATGCAGCTGTCACCAGAGGGCTTCCAGTTAACACAGGATACTGCACAGCCTGAACTGGGGCAGAACTGGTGGCAGTGGACTGAAGAGAACAGCCTCAAGGTAACCAACCACCTGCTGGCCTGTGCCCCATCACACCTGCTTGCCTTCCACTGGCAGCCCACAGAACACACAGCAATCAGTCCTGCCTCACCTGGGGCAGCCTTGCTCTCCAGGGGTACAGAGCATGGCTGAGAGCCCCACAGGAAGCCCTGGCACCAGCATCCCTGCTGCTGAATCTGAAGGTGCTGAGGAGGGGCAGTTCCATCCCCTGTCCCCAGGCAGTGCCTGTGTCTGCAGGGCCGGCACGGGGAAGCCTCAGCCCTGCTGATGCTCAGAGCACCACTCCTGATGTGTGAGCACAGAGAGAGTAGTAAATAAGAGTAATTGTTCGGTGTGTGGCATAGCCAGCATTAATCACATGGCAATCTGCACTCCTTCATTACCCAGAACAATACAAATAGGAGCTGAACTCATTAAGACATTACATTTAAGGAGTTGAGAGGGAATTAACAAGGAAATGATTTCATGGGCCAAGAAAAGCAGAAATGGAAAGCACTGAGCTCCCTTTATTGTCACAGCCTGCAGAACAACAATGCCAGTTTCTCCAGTGCTCTGCGCTGCTGAGAGACCTTCCCTGCATTCAGCCAGGCAGGAGAAGGCTTTCAGAGGCTGCAGGCCTGCAGGCAGCGTTTCAGAGCAGCAGAGCTGATGGAAAGGGGCCGGTCACAGCCAGCGAGATGCAAAGCCCAAGGCAGGCCCTGCAGCTAACCTTCCACAGGCACAGGCTGGCTGAGCTCTGCACCCCAGCACTGAGGGGCACGGGAAGCTGCTCCTAGAGAGCAGATGCAGTACTCCAACCATCACCTTGGCATTCTTCACAAGGGGTGAAACCTAAAGCTCTGGGGATCCACCAACAAAATCCAGCCCCTTAAGCATCCCAAGTGAGCCAAAACCCTGTGGGAAAGGGCTGAGCAGAAGAGATGTAGGAAAAGCAAAGCTAGGGCAGAAATCCAGCAGTCCTAGGGCACAAATCCAGCATTTCCAGGGCTACTATCTGCAACAGGAATCTTGTTTCCTCTGTGCCTCAGCCCTGGACATCCTCCACAAGCACCATGTCCCACCCCATCAACAGAAGCTGCTTCTCTTGTGGCCTACAGGCAGCACCAAAAGCTGTTCCTCAAAGCATCACAGCTGGAAGAAGCCAATAAAAAAGGTTTGAATTGCCATAGTCTGCACTCAGCTACCAAAGGAAGGTTTGCTGCCAATTCCACTCTAAAATGGCAGTGGATTAAGCTTTTAATTGCTGCTTTGGTGTAGCTGCAGGCTGGATGTGCAAGCTAATGAACAGTCTGTGAGCATCATTAAAGAGACACAGGCAGCTCCCCAGGGAGGCTCATTTTTACATTAAGAAATTAGTCTCCACTAAAAGCTGAGTTGGACACCACCAACCTCAGCCTGATAAAAATCTCCTAAGTAGATTGGACTGCTTGCAGAACAAATGCCCTCACACTCAGGCTTGAGACAGCAAGAACATCAAACCTGAAGGAGGCTTCAGGGAAGAGAGCTCAGTCCTGCCTTCCAGCCCCACTTGGCTCCAGAGCCAGCTGCTCCCCCAGCACCTACCTGGCTTGGCTCTCTAGGTCGCTGCACAGCAAAGCCTGGGCTTGGAGCACAGCTCCTCCTGCACCTGAGACCACACCAAGTGTCTGCACCTTCCCACTGACCATGGCAGCCCAGTGCTCTTGCTGGACAGCTGGTTTGGCCAAAGCCAAACTATACTCTGCCTGTCCCACCTTTGGGTGGGCAGGTGAAGAGGGAAGCAGTCACCTGAAGACTGCTCTGTGCCCCCCAAAACCTTCTCTTTTCCCTCTCAAGTCCCCAGGTAAAAGTCAGGCTGGCAGAAGGCTCACCTGGAACTGAAGCCTGGCCTTGCCACAGCCTGGCAGGCGAGTTCTCAGTCATTCTCCCTGAGCTCTTTCCTCCACCAGTCCTTACTGCCAGCCTGCTCATGGGGAGGGCCAACCAGCAGAGCTCTCCTTGCCTCTCTCTCTCAAAGGTACCAGCTGCCACAGTGGCATCTGGATGTGTCCAAGCCCACTCACAGCCTAGCTACCCACCTCAAAGCTGGAGGTCTGGTACCCAAGAGATTGTACTGGCCCTCAGCAGGGCAAGCAGAGCTCCCCCGATGAGGCAGGGCCTTTGGCCCTGCTTGCCTCAGGTGGGGGACAGCCAGGAGTCACTTTAGGGGCTGCCAGATGCTGCTCCACACAGAGCTGGGGCTGGGTGAACTGGAGACCAGCCTCAGAGAGCAGCCACTGCTGTGACTGAGGCTCTCCGGCCAGCACAGCCCCGAGTCCCACCCCTGCCATCTCTCACGGGCTCCCCCAGCACGTGTCAGCCGTCAGTCAGACAGAGCCCTTGCTCTGCTGGGCACTCAGTGCACACCACCTACCTGGCTCCAAAGATGTCTTTCTTGGCTAGGTCGATGCCAGACACCACCTTCACCCTGAGGATACGAGACTCCTCCTGTGGACAAAAGGGGAGCAGGGTCAGTGCTTGCTCTGCAAGGCACTGGGAGCAGCAGCAGTTCACAAGAGGTTACGGCTGAGGCCTCACTCACAGCTTATCTGCTAAAGAACAGCCTGGACCCAAACACTCAGGCCCCGTGGGAGCTAAGCAGGAGCAGAGGAAAGCAGATACCAACAATGACATCATCACTAGTGCAGCAGCAACGGGCACAAAGCAGAAGGCAATGTGCTGAACAGGGCCTTTGCAAACCCTGAGCCACACTCCCAGCAGCTCCCCGGAGCTCTCCTGCCCCAAGGGGGGACACGCTCTGCACGTCTGTGGCATTGCTTCTCTTGGTCAGAGGTGGCTGTGCTCACACAAAGCCTGCACCCCCCTGATGGCATCCCTGAAACCTGCCTCAGCAGCTCGCTCCATGGGCAGCTCAGAGCCAGTTCTCAAGCACAGGAGGCAGTGTCTGAAGATGCCCATGGCTGGGCATCACCCCGGTGCTGAGCGTGCCCCTTCCTCCGGGTGAGCTCCCGAGCAACACTGCTAGGAAGGCTGTTGTTGGCCTCCTCTGCCACCCTCCATGGCCAGATTGGTTTTGCTGCAGAGGGAGGCCACCAAGGCTCAGCCTGGAAGGGATCCTGCAGAAACAGGTTCTGCAGCCACCCATATCAGCTGTACCTTTTCTCCTCTGATAAGCCCTCCCCAAGTGCAAGACACAGGCTTCAGTTACAGTAACCTGAGCCACTGCTCCCTGGAGCTGGCTCACACAACAATAACATTTCCACAGGTCTGCTCTGGCACAGCCACGACACCTCAGCTGTTTGCTGTAGATAGCTGAGAGCACGACACAGATTTGGGAACCTTCTGAGCTCACTGGGAAGGTCAGGAAGGGAAGCCAGACCTGCCCAGTCTGATGCCACTGCTGGGGAAGGAGCCAGAGCCCGACTGCTGCAGCCAGGGGAACTGAAGCCTGCCTGAGGCTGTCTGCACGGCGAGCTCCAGCCCCACCGAGCCTGCTGTGAGCCGCCTGCAGGAAAGCAAACTCCCGAGGAGCTCAGCCCTCTCTCAACCTCCCTTTGGTGGTGCTTTCTCTTCCCAGCAGCTCCAGCACTGCCCCAGCTCTCCTCCCCGAGCCGCCTCTCTCGGCTGCGATGCAGGCCGTGCCTGGGAACGCACAACTGCTGCTCAGAGCCCAAGTGCTGCTGCGGGGCGCTGCTGGCAGCTGCTGGCAGCCTGAGCTCAGCTCGGAAGCCTCCCTGCAGTTGTTTGTGCCCTCACCCCTCTGAGCCCAGCCTGCCTCCCCGCTGGAGCAGGCTGCCATAAAGCGCTGGGTGAGGCTTAAAGGCTGCCATCCACTGCTGCCCACACTCTGCTGCCCAGCTAATGATTAACACCAGCTTATGGGCTCTTGCCTGCCTGAGACACGGCAGGGGGTGCACAGCTCTCCTCTGCTGAAGGACAGCCTCTGCAGACATCGTGCTCTCACCTGCAGTACACTTGGCCCTGGGGAGGACTTAGCTTGGTTCCACCTAAATCAGCTAAAACTGAAATCCAAGCCCCCAGCAATCCCCCGACTGCCCTGGCAAGGAGCAGACCCCAGCTTAAGGAAGTTAGGGCAGCAACAAGCACAGGACGTGGGCACGGCACAGCCCCCGAGCCGTGCGCTGCTTCCCCGGCTGAACCCCTCCAGAGCGCCCCGGGAGGGGCAGCTGCCTCCATCCACAGCAGCTAGCCCCGAACAGACGGTCTGCAGACCCCAGCACAGGCAGCGGAAGGCCACCGGTGCCGTGCGGGAGCTGGAGGTGACAGCGTCCTGCGGGACAGGCGACCCCGCGGCACAGCCAGCGCCCACCCGGCCCCACGGCCCTGACCCAGCGCTGCGCAGCGCCTTCGGCACAGCATCCCCGGACCCCTGCGCCCCACCGCCGGCGGCACAGCACCCCCGGGGCCGCCAGCACTCACCGAGCGCTGCGCAGCGGTGTCATGGAGGACCCCCCCGGCGCCGCGGCAGCTGCGGGGCCGAAGCGGAAGCGTGTCCCGGGCAGGCAGGGAAGGTCCCCGGGCAGGGCAGGGGGGGGAACGGGCAGCGCTCTCGGACTGCACCTGAGGAAAGCTGAGCCGTGCCGGGGCAGTGCTGCTCGGATTGGGGCTGGGCCTTTCCCTTCTCCCTGCCCAGAGACATTTCTGATTTCAAACCAAGATAGGCACCAGCGAGGTAAATTTCCACTGGCTGGAAGGAGGGAAACCAGATCCCTCTGGAAAGTTACCTGCAGACAGAGAGAGGCTCTGTGAATCCGGTTTCATCTGCAGAGCGCCTCGGCTCTGTTGTTATTACACCCGAGAGTTTGCAAAACACAGCACACCAGAAAAGACAACAGATCCTTAACTCCGTGTTTGGGCTGCAAACCGCATCGGCACGGAAACGACAACAAATCTTTAACCGAGGCTTTAATGTTTCACTTGTCCTGGATGAAGAGCCCCAAGGCAGAGCCCCTGGCGAGCTGGACACGAGAGGAGGCAGCAGCCCGAGCGACCTGCTCAGTGCTGCCACGGCTGCGAGAAATCACGGAGGATCTGCAGCCTCCAGAGGGAATCTCGGCAGCCGAAAGCCGCCAAGAGGAGTCGGGCTGCAGAAGGGTCAGGCTGGCTCTGGCGTGAGGCACCCAGAGGACAGCTGAGGGAGGCAGAGCGCTGCGGGAAGCTGTGCCACATCCGCACCTCGCACACAGCAGCACCAAGGCTGGCTGGGGACACGGGCAGGGGAGTGACACTCCCCTCACCCTCTGGGGACATCAGAGGGCTTCCCGAAGCCACGGCAGCAGCTGCTGGGAGGGCTCGGCACGGCTCTCGTGGTCCCTTACGCCGAGATCTGTCAGTGGCAGTTAGGAACAGGCCCTGGTTACATCTCAGTCTGCAGCGAGCACAGGACCGGCGCCGGGCACGAACCTCATCTCCACTCCCCGAAGGGGTCAGTGGAGGAAAGCAGAGCACAGGTCACTGGGTTACAGCCACCTCCCCAGCTGGCCCAAGCAGGGAAACCTCACTTCAGGCAGCTTCACGCCCAGCAGCCCAGGAGCCCTGCTCAGATCCTCCTCCCTGCAAGCGCCGGCCACGCTCACCCTTCCACAGTCCAGCAGAGACCATCTTCCCTTCCTGCAGAGCGCTCAGCCTACCATGGAAACCCACAAGCCTCTGGCTAGAGGCAGCCTCCAAGCCAGAGCAGCTACAGCCCTGGAGGAAAGCCTGCCCTGCCCTGCCCTGCTGTGCTGTGCCCCCTGGCTCTGTGCACTCACTGAAGCCACAGCTCTCCAGGCCACATCTCCAGGCTGAGCGCCCCCAGCCCAGGCTGAGAGCAGCCTAGTAAGAAGTGGGCTGCAGTCATGCTGTGGCCTCACAGAAACCTGCTCACAACCAAGGCAGTGCCCTGTGGAGCAGCAGTGGAGCTCCATGCAGCTGTGAGCTGTTCCAGCAGTGTGCTGAACCAGGTCACCAGTGGGCTCCAGAAACACCCAGGAGACTGGACAAGGGCTGGGAACCCAGGGACTTGCACTGCACAGGACTCTCTGCTCCTTGTTTAACGTTTAGGCCTATCTATAGCCCTCAGTCAAGGAATTCATCTCACCAACAGGCTGCTTTCTAGCTCCTGCAGCTCGCCCTAGCACTCATGCAGGCTGTGCACATGGTCTTCCAGATCCTGCTGTGCCAGGGAAGGAAAATTCTTACCCAGCAGCTCCCCTCCCAGTCTGTAACACTGCCAGAGGTCACCAGCTGACAGCAGGGACCAGGACCACCAAACTCAGTCAGGTTAGTTCCACTGCAGTCGCTGCCTTGGACTGCTTCAAGCTCATGAGCACTTGGAGTGGTGGCTGGGGATGAGACCACCTCTGCCACAGGGGCTGTGCCTGCCCCTTGGCCCTTCCATCTCAGCAGGCAGACACTGGCCTAGATCCCCACTTGTTTCCAGAGCACCTTTCCCAGCACAGCAGCTTGGGCTTCCCCTTCCCCCAGGCCAGCCCCTGATGCTCTCACACTGTTCCTGTTCCTCAAACACCACCCCCTGCAGTCGTTGTGAGACGACAAGCTGGGAAGCACACTTCCTGCCGCCCTCTGATCTCCACCCCCTGCACGCCGACACAGGCACCCAGGGGCAGCCCTGGATGCGACTCCAGGCTCTCACCAAAAGCGGCGGCTGCCCAGCAGGTACAGAGCGGATCGCCGCAGGGCACCCCGAGCACGCCCGGCCAGCGCAGCACATCCCCAGGGGTGCGCAGCGCCCGGGCCGCGGCGGGCGGGCAGGGGGTGCCTGCCAGAGCTCCCAGGAGGATCCCCCAGCAAACGGCGGAGCCGCAGCTGCATGCACGGCGGGGCCCGAGCGGCTGCCAGCTGCCCAGCGCGGCACGTTTATGTAAGGCGATCCATAGCTAACGATCCCGGCCCGGCCGCCAGCCCCGCTGCCGCCGCGGCTCTGACCCAGATAGCAGCCGGGACCGCTTCCCGCACCCCGGACCCGCGCCTCTGCCTCTCCCCGGGCCCCCCCCCGCAGCCCAGAGCTGCACCTCTGCAGGAGGAGTGGTTCCTGAAGCAGGCTTTGCTGGGAGCCCCTTCCTGGCAGGGCAGCCGCACCAACTGACAGGAAAATTCCTGAACAGGCTCTGCTGGGGAAGCCTCGAGCAGGAAACCAGCTGGCGATGCCACCCAGGCTCTTAAGCCCCCGGGAAGGGAGAGCTCCTTCCTGCAGCACCAGGCCCCCCAGACACTGG
Organism: Melanerpes formicivorus; assembly: GCF_026170545.1. Lineage (NCBI taxonomy): Eukaryota > Metazoa > Chordata > Aves > Piciformes > Picidae > Melanerpes > Melanerpes formicivorus. The sequence continues at coordinate 432,005 of NW_027142531.1, forward strand.
CACCGCTGGGGTCTGCCCCATCTGCAGCACTGCCAGCCCCAAAAGAGCTCTCTGCACGCTGCTGGCACAGAGCCTTGTGCCCCACTCTGTGCTCACTGCCTCATCTGAGGGTGACAGTGAGCCTGGCACAGCTTAAGTGTGCATAGGGTGAAAGACAGGCTGTGACCCCAGCTGGGATGGCAGCTGGACCCTGCTCCCGGCAGCTGCTCACTGGCTGTTACCTTAAGCACCCGGCGAGCTGTGCCCAGCAGAGCCCGGCTCAGAGCAGCCAGCAGTGGCACCTTGCAGAGGCTCCACTGGCTGGCAGTTTGTTTGGCTGCATGAATCATGCCATTACCCAGCAGCCATTCAACTGCATCTCCCAGCAGCAGCTAATCACTGCTGTTCCTGGACGGCTTTCCAGGCTCCCCTGCTGGAGACATCAACATCTCCCGAGTGCTGCTGTCAGTCAGCCTCAGCAGCTCACTCCTTTGGGCTCTCCATCTTGAGCAGGCCAGACCCCCCAGCAGCACCTCTTCTCCCTCAGAGCAAACCTCTGCTTCTGGCTCTCCAGCCTGAAGGCTGAACCTCTCCCACTACAGCCACTCAGAGCAGTGCCTGAGTCCAGCTTTCACCCTGCCCACCCAGTGCCATTTCCAACCCCCTGCACTCCACATTCCACCTCTTCCTCTCCCTGGGCCTCCCCACTGACTCGACCCCCACAGGGGCCCTGGGCCTCTGCTCATGAGGAGCACTTTGCCACTTGTGAATTCTAGGGCCAGCAAGCTCCTGCAGCTGCAGACCAGAGCATCTCAGGGGGGGACACTGCAGCTCCCAGCTCAGGCTGACTGGGGAAGAGCTTGACTCAGGTTTGGGAGGTTGAGCACAGTGGCTGGGCTGGGGCTGGCCAGAGCCCAGGGGTTAGCTCAGGCACTGCTCCCCAGGCTGGTACTTGACACTGACTAGACTGAGAAACACTCACTCGAGTGTTCAGCACTCACTGCCCCAAACAAAGCCTGGACTCTGTGTTCTGCCAGGCTCTCTGGATGCAGAGTGTGGCTGCTGCACCCAACAAAAGGCACACTGAGGACCCGTGTGTTGCAGCAGAGCTGCAAGAAGGTCAGGCATTCAGCAGCTCCCAGAGCCACAGATGTGTGTTCCTGGAAGCAGCAGAAAGGCAGGGAGCAGAGGGCAACGCAGTGCAAAGATCCTCAGCCAAGTTACAAGGCAGCTGAGCAGCTCCTGCCTCACCCCGTGGCCCTCACAAGGCCAGAGAGGGGCAGAACAAGCAGGGGGATGAGCAGCTGCTGCCCACAGTGTGGCACTAAGGCCAGAGAGGGGCAGAACAAGCAGGGGGATGAGCAGCTGCTGCCCACAGTGTGGCACTAAGGCCAGAGAGGGGCAGAACAAGCAGGGGGATGAGCAGCTGCTGCCCACAGTGTGGCACTAAGGCCAGAGAGGGGCAGAACAAGCAGGGGGATGAGCAGCTGCTGCCCACAGTGTGGCACTAAGGCCAGAGAGGGGCAGAACAAGCAGGGGGATGAGCAGCTGCTGCCCACAGTGTGGCCCTCACAAGGCCAGAGAGGGGCAGAACAAGCAGCAGTTTCTCTAGCATGGGCAGCTGTGGGGCTGCAGTGCCACAAGCAGGCTGAAGCTCTCCAGGCTGGGAGCTCACAGCAGCCCGAGGCCACAAAGAGGAGCCAGGGTCAAGCTGTGAAGAGCTCAGCTCCCCAGCTGAGGCAGAGCAGGTCAGCAGCACGGGGGTGAGCAGGGCTGGCTGCAAGGGGCCTGCCAGCACCACGACTCTTGGAGAGCTCAGGTCAGCACAGAACCAAGGGCAGCACTTCCTTCCCCCAGGCAAGTGACTGTGACAGCAAAGGAAGCACAGCGCTGAAGAGCCCTCAGGAGAACACAAACCAGCAGAAGGCTGAAGCTGCTTCAGCTCCTCCCAGACAGGTCTCCATGAAGTGATGACCACCTCAGAACCAAGGTGAGCCACAGGTCCTGGTGTGCTGCAGAGAGCAGAGGGAGCAAACACTGGGAGCTGCTGCACAGGCACCAAACCCCACAGCTGCCTCCTCCCCAGCTCCTCTTCCTGGGTGTGCTGGGGTTGGCCTTGGACGTTCCAGGTGATGCTCCTGGGCCCAGACACTGCCTCCCCCTGCAGCTGCTTGCCCTGAGGGTGGCAGGCCCTGCCCAGGCCAGGTACAGCTCCAGAGCACAGCTGCTGCTGAGTGCTAAACTGCTCAGCTTTAGGAGAAGCTGGCAGGCACCAGCAGTGCCCCCAGGCAACAGCCACCCCTCTGCCCTGCCCTGCCCTGCCACCCTTGTCCTAAGCTCACTCCAAGCAGCTTGGAGCTGTTGCCCACAGGAGCCCCAAAGCTCAGGGGGAAGCGTTTCTGTGTAAGGTGTCAGCCAGGCTGTGACACATCACCAAAGCCAGGATGAGGATGACTGTGCTGGGCTTTGTTGGACAAGCAAAGGGAAACCCCCAAACTCCCCAAAGCTGCTGCCCAACCCAGGTAACTCCCAGCCAAACACCACCCAGACAACAGAAACCTCAGAGGTACCAGCAGAGGGTTGAGGTGGGGCCAGCCCAGCACACAGCCTCCCAGGCTCTCCGGGGAGCATCAGCAAGTACTTGAGAGCTCACAAACATGCTCCCTGCAGGCCAGGTCCCACCTAACTGCAGAGACAGCCCAAGGCAGCCACCAGGAGGGTGCCTGAAGACCAAGACCAAGAAGGGATGCAGCACTGATCCTGGAGGCTGACTCACAGCCCCACGGATGGGCTTGCTACAGCAGCACAGGGGCACAGGTGAAGACAGAGCCTCTGAGATGGAAGTGATTCCTAACCCAAGGAATTGGCCTGGCACCCAGCACTGCCCAGTGGCTGCTGAGCCCACCAGGGGCTGTGGAGACAAAGGGGACAGCCCCAGCCCCGGGCAGGGAAAGCACAGTGCCTCGTGTGGCACCAGCCACAGCCTGCTGCTCAGCAGCAGCTCCCGGGGCAGGAGCCCCCTGCACCCAAGCAGCCCCACGGCGAGGAGCAGCAGCACGGGGAGCTGGGGTCATGGCCAGCCAGGGGCACCCCGGGGAGGGGCTGCAGGGAATGGCAGAGGAGCAGGCCGGGGGAGCCAGAGCTGGAGGAAAAGTACAAGTTCCTCCCATGCAGGGAGGCAGCCAAGGGATGGGAAGATGACTAAAGCACAATAGGGAGGTTGCCAAGGCTGGGAGGCAGCGATGGGAGCAGGGAGTCGGCTCTAGTCAGGAGCCATCACCTCCCCAGCAGCTCTGCCTTTGATCCCCCCGCAGGAGGAGGCAGGCAGCTCCTGAGCTCCGTGACTCCCCAGCTACCCCCTCCGCAGAGCTGCTGCTCACACGCCCGGCAGCAGCGCTCCACCGCCGCGGGGCAGAGCCTCCCGCCCCACCGGCCCGGGGAGCGACACCGCCGCGGGGCAGAGCCTCCCGCCCCACCGGCCCGGGGAGCGACACCGCCGCGGGGCAGAGCCTCCCGCCCCACCGGCCCGGGGAGCGAAGCACAGCCGGCCCCGGGACACCGCTGAAGGCCGCCCGAGCTGCCGGGGAGCTGCCGCGGGTCAGACGGCAGGGCTGCCAGCCCGAGGGGAGCCCAGCAGCCGAGGCCAGGCGCCGCCTGCCCCTGCCCCAGCCCCGGGCTGCCGGCACGGGAAGCGTTAAGCACAGGCAAGCAGCCTGCTGGAGCTGGGGTTGCTACAGCAACCCGGCGGTGACACAGCTCCCGTCCCGCATTCCTGCCTTATCGAAGCCATCGGGGCCCGGGGGCTGCCACCAGAGGGGACCCCAGCTCCTCCCGAGCCTGCAGGCTGGCACCAGAGGGGACCCCAGCTCCTCCCGAGCCTGCAGGCTGGCGCCAGGGGGGACCCCAGCTCCTCCCGAGCCTGCAGGCTGGCGCCAGGGGGGACCCCAGCTCCTCCCGAGCCTGCAGGCTGGCACCAGAGGGGACCCCAGCTCCTTCCGAGCCTGCAGGCTGGCGCCAGAGGGGACCCCAGCTCCTCCCGAGCCTGCAGGCCTGGCCTTTGGGACCTCCCCTGCTGCTCACAGCCTGCAGCAGCCACTTCAGCCCTGTGCCGTGTCCCCCAGCCTTCGGCCAGCTCCTCACCGCCAGGACAATGCAAGGCACAGGGCACGACCGCGGAGCAGAGCGAGCCCTGCAAGGAGGCAGAACGCTCTGAGAAGCTCTCCAGCTGCTAGAGCCCCTCAGCAGCCCCTCACACCCTGCTGCCAACTGATAGCTCACACTGAACGGGACCTCCCCAGCCTGAGCTCCTACAGGGTCAGCCCTGACTCCAACCCCTCTGGCTTTGGGTCTGAGCTGTTGGGCTCTCCAAGCCTCCCCTCTGCCCCTCTGGCTTTGGGTCTGAGCTGTTGGGCTCTCCAAGCCACCCCTCAGCCCCTCTGGCTTTGGGTCTGAGCTGTTGGGCTCTCCAAGCCTCCCCTCTGCCCCTCTGGCTTTGGGTCTGAGCTGTTGGGCTCTCCAAGCCACCCCTCAGTCCCTCTGGCTTTGGGTCTGAGCTGTTGGGCTCTCCAAGCCTCCCCTCAGCCCCTCTGGCTTTGGGTCTGAGCTGTTGGGCTCTCCAAGCCACCCCTCAGCCCCTCTGGCTTTGGGTCTGAGCTGTTGGGCTCTCCAAGCCACCCCTCTGCCCCTCTGGCTTTGGGTCTGAGCTGTTGGGCTCTCCAAGCCTCCCCTCTGCCCCTCTGGCTTTGGGTCTGAGCTGTTGGGCTCTCCAAGCCTCCCCTCAGCCCCTCTGGCTTTGGGTCTGAGCTGTTGGGCTCTCCAAGCCTCCCCTCAGCCCCTCTGGCTTTGGGTCTGAGCTGTTGGGCTCTCCAAGCCTCCCCTCAGCCCCTCTGGCTTTGGGTCTGAGCTGTTGGGCTCTCCAAGCCTCCCCTCAGCCCCTCTGGCTTTGGGTCTGAGCTGTTGGGCTCTCCAAGCCACCCCTCAGCCCCTCTGGCTTTGGGTCTGAGCTGTTGGGCTCTCCAAGCCTCCCCTCAGCCTCCGTGCCAGCAGCCAGGAGCAGGGCAGAGGAGAGGCACAGCCGGCAGAGCAGCCTGGGCTCACCAAGAGCAGCGCCAGGAGGTCACTGGCCTCTCCCTCGCTGAGCTGAGGGAACCCCGCAGCAGGAGCCCCTCTGTGACTGTTACTCATCAGCACGGTGACACAGCAGGGACTGCCAGCTGAACACGGGCACGGGCACACCCAGAGAGGCCTGGAGGAGGAGAAACCCCCGCGGGGCTCTCAGGCTGCTAATGCCTAGGGACAGCTGGGCTCTAACGAGGCTGCTCCTGCACTGCCTCCCACCAGCCTCTTCCCAACCATCACTGCCAGGGGAGAAGCAGCACCAGGGCTGAGGGTGAGCTAGCACAAGGTCCAGACAAGCAGGAACCCCTCTGCAGGGGCAGGGGGATGCAACCAGCGGAGAAGACAGGAAGCAAGACTCATCCCAGACTGTGCCCGCTGGTGGGTCAGGGGAAGGCCAGTGGCAGGACACAGGTGTGGCACAGCACCCCTGAGAGCACTGCCACGTCCTTTCACACGAGGGACACAGCTCCAGGAGCCCCCCCAGGCCAGGGCTGCAGGAGCAGCAATGTCCACACAGCTCTGGCTGGGTCTGGAGCACTGTGCTGCTTACCTCCCCCCAGCCTTCGGGGCCAGCTCGCTGTGGCCACCGGCAAGGAGGAAGAGTCAAGCGGCAAGGCTGGACTGGCCAGAACACAACACACAGCAAGGATGGCAACCAAGGTCTCATCCTGCCCCTCCTGGCACTCAGCTCCCCGCACTGAGCCCAGGGCAGGGCTGTGGGTGCTCAGCAGGAGCCAGCCTCTCCTGCTCCCTGTGCATCCCTCTCCGGCCGAGTTGGGATCAGGAGAGGGCCTGCACAAACTGCAGGCAGGGACCACAGCAGGGGCGAGGGGGAAGCTGCTCCCCAAAGCAGGGGGGGCTGGCAACAAGGCAAAAGCAGCAGGAGCAGACAGCACAGGCACAGCCTGCTCCCTTCCCCTCCTCCCCACACCAAAGCACCAGCACAGCTAACAGCAGGAAGCCTTTCTTCTCCCTGCGTGTTTGCCAAGGCGCTCACGCTCCCAGCCGGCTGCAGGCAAGCTGCCCCCCAGCTCAGCACAGGCTTGAGCAGAGTTCCGTGGCCAAGCTTTGCACCCCCGAGGTGCAAACAGCCCCAAGCAGCGCTGCTCACCCTCCCCTGGGCACCCCCTGCACCCCACACTCACCTCTGATCCTCAGCACCTCCTGCAGTCCCACAGCCCAGCAGAGACACGGCACGGGCTCCGGAAGGTCCCAAGGCGCACAGAAGCAGCAGGACCTCCCTCGGGCAGTGGCAGGAGCAGTTCCAGACAGCCCCAGCCCGGCCAGCCCCCTGCCTCCCTCTGCTCAGCAGGAGCTGCAGATGCCCCACCCCATGCCCAGCCGCCCCACACCTGGGAGGCACAGGTGGGGCAGATGAACATCGGCCACGGCCCACACCCCGCCCGGCTGCGCCCAGCAGGCAGCTCCAGACCTCAGCCCCTCCAGCAAGCTGGGCCAAGGGCCTCCCTCTGCCAGGAGCAGCCAGCGTGGCCAGCACAGAGCCAGACACCTGCTGGCCCTCTGGGTTCCGAGCCCAGAGCTGCCACACACCTGCACAGCGCCCCCCGGCGGGGCGGGAAGGGATCCTGCAAGCCACAGGCGCAGCTCCTGTCCTGAGTGCTGAGGCACACAGCTGGCACCACACAGCTGGCACCACACAGCTGGCACCACACAGCTGGCACCACACAGCTGGCACCACACAGGGCATCACCTCCTGCCTCCCAGGGACCTCTTGGGGCCCCAGGCACCTCTTGGGGCCCCAGGCTGTATCTCTGACTCCAGCCCAACAGCAAGGCCACCTGGCTGGGACAGAAGGAGCCTGGCCAGGCTTCCTGGGGCTTCTCCCTGGGCACAGCAGACAGCAGCTGCTGGCTGCAGGCCCCTGGCCTCCACTGCACCTCAGCACCAGCTGGCAGTGAGGAGAGCTGGGGAGGAACTCTTGTCAGGGGTTCATTTGGGGCAGGTCAGTGGTGGTTTGTACAGCCTATGCACACAAGCAGAGAAAGGTCTGAATGCAAGGCCTCTGCCTTCCCCCAGCAGCAGCAGGGGAGCAGGGCTGCCAGGCACAGCAGAAGGAGCACGAGAGCAGCCTGGCTGCTGCTCAGCACCACAAACACCACAGCACTGAGGAGCTGCAGCAAGGCCTCTGCTGCAGTCTCACCACCACTCAGCTCACCACCTCTGCTGCCCTGCTGCAAAGCTGATGGCAGATTCCATGAGTGACCCCAGAGCCTGAGGGGGACCTGGCCTGGCTCCTCAGAGGAGCTGAGGATGCAGGAGGAGGGCTGCAGAGCACAGAGCCCTTTGACACATCCCCAAAAGCTTCTTCCTTGCTGTTTATCTTCCAGGTCACTTCATTCTTGGGAAATAAAAATACTTCATGCTCCAGAGCCCTCAGACACAGCCAGCACCCACCCTGCAGGCAGAGCAGGGGAGCAGCGCAGCCTCGAGGCCTCCTGCCCGGCCTCACCAACAGGACAGCTTCTCCCCCCCAGCAGCTAGCAGATAGCCAGCTGGTGAGGAAGTCCTCCCTGGATGCCTTCTGCTGGGAGTTACTCAGCACTCCCACCTCTGCAGAGCTGCCAGCCAGGCACTGCCAGCCAGGCACTGCCAGCATCCTGCACTGAGGCTTCACGGGAGGGGGCTCGGAGCCCCACTCAGGTAGAGCCCGACACAGACTGCAGGGACGTTCCCCCCCTCAGGCCAGGATTATCCCACACTGGAGCTGCTGAAGGACAGACCATGGCACGGCTGGGGGCTGTGCCAAACAGTGCTGCCCCTCTCCAGCAGGCAAACCACAGGAGAGAACCAAAGCCTGCCCTGCATCAGCCTGGTACCCAACCACCACTGACCCCCACAGCCCAGCACAGAGACAAGGTGCCGGAGCTTCACCCATGGAGTCCCTGCTCGTGCCCTGCCGGTGCCCTCGGCGCCCGCTGCAGGCTGCCCCACAGCTCCCCTGCTGGGGCTGCCGTGCTGCAGCCGGTTGGGTGGTTTGGGGTTTAGCTGCAGTCAGCTCCCAGGCCTGTGCAGTTTAACCACAGCTCTCACTCTGAGGTTAATTGCTGGCAAATTGCTGCTTTGCAGGAGACAATTCCTGCCCTTGGGTTTTGGGTTTCTTCCTTCCCCACGGGAGGGGAGAGGAGACGCTGGAGGGAGCAGGGGCAGGCAGGTCTCCTGCAGGAGGAGTCCCCACGCTGACAAGGGCTGGCAGGGTGCTGGGTCAAGCACTTGTGGAAGCTGCGGTCCCAGCTGGCAGCAAGAGCAGCAGCTGGGGCGAGCCCAGCAGCCAGACCACATTCCTCTGGTGCTGCAGGAGCCACCCAGCCTCTGCTGCCTCCTCACCTGGCTCAGCCAGCACGGCAGAGGGGCAGAGCCGCCGGGGAGCACTGCCGAGAGCTCCTGCGGCACCGCTGCCGCCGCCACAGGGCACCGGGTAGGGACCTGGCAGGAGGAGGCAGCAGCTCCGGAGACCTCTAAGCCACCCACGACTCAGCAGGCTGACCCTACAGCTCCCAGCGCGGCTGAGAGGAGCTGCCACTGGCTGCTGAGGAGGCACACAGCTCCCCAGCTCCCACTGCATGAGGCACAGTCCAGCTAAGCAGGAGGCCTGGCCCCACGCGAGCCTCTGGGACCGGGGAGCTGGCAGTGCGGCTGGCAGCAGCTGGCTGCCACACAGGCGGTGCCCAGCCCTGCTCCCGCAGCGGCACAGGGCTGAGCTCACAGCCCCACGGCAGACAGCTCCTCCCCACTAGTGGGACACGCACAAAGGGAGCGGCACGGTCCCACAGGCTCCCGGGTGGCCCCCGGGTGTCACAGCAGCCCTGGGGACAGCCCTGCAGGGAGCTGCGTCGGGCTTACAAACAGAGACTGATGTGGAGGCTCCGGCTGCCCAGCTCCAGCCCCTTCTCCCCGTCCCCAGGGACGACCTCGAGTCCCCTCGGGAAGGGGATCTCCTCTGGCACCCACTCCGTGCCTGGCTCCTCTTCCACACGAGCCCCAGGCGCCAGCAGAGCCTCCTGAAAGCAGCTCCCAGGCAGAGCTGTGCCAAGGCTGCTGTGGCAGCCCCACGGCTGCCGGGCTCGCAGCCCGCCCCTGGCCGCCAGGCACGGGGGACCGCCGCACAGCCCGGAGCCGACCTCCACCGCTGCACAGCGCCCTCCGACGGCCAGCGCACGGCAGGGCCCTGGGCGCACTGCCCCCCAGGAGGCGCTCAGCACCACCCCTGCGGGCAGCAGCGGCTGCCTGGCCGCAGTCCCTGCCGCCCTGTGCTGGCAGGACCTGCCCCCTGCACAGGGGCCAGGAGATGCTGCTAACTCCGGAGGAGTTTCAGCGCAGGCTTTCAGAACCAGCTGCTGCCAGCCACAGCCCCTTCCTTCTGCTCTTGTGCCCCAACAAGTAGCTGGGCAAGGCCTTGCCTTTATGAAACGCTTCCTCAGCTGGACTTTGTCACCATCCCTGCAGGCTCTCGGTGCTGCCCCAGGAAGCCAGGCCACTCAATCTATAAAACCAATTCAGCTTCCTCCCCATTCAGAAAGTCAATAGCCAGTGCTGTGAAGTGCCCCGGGCCCTGCCCCGTGCCACGGGAGGCCCTGCTCCGCCTGCCCTCTGTGAGCCAGAGCTGCAGAGCGGGCACCGCACTCTCTGCCACCGCTCTGCCCTGCCGTGCCCCTCCAGAGCCACAGCTGCCTCCCAAATGCTTCCCCAGCACATCACCAAAGCCCTGCCTGTGCCCTGCTCACCCACCCAGCGCCCCCTCCGTGCCCCAGCAGCCAGCCCTGGCTACTCCAGGAGCTGGGAAGCAGTGAGGGGACAGGGCTGGGCGAGAGCCGGGAGGGCCTGTGGCTGGCCAGCTGCAGTGCAGGGTGAGCAAGAGGCACTTCCCCAGAGGCAATGCCCCTAGAGCCAGCACCTCTCTCCAGGCACAGCCACATCCCCAGCAACCCACCAGCAGCCCTACACTGCCTCCTCCAACCTGCCTGCCAAGCTCCACTTCACCAGCATGCTCCTGCTGGGACCCTGGCAGCCTGCCCTCATGGGCAGCACCCACACAGAGCCCCATACCCTGGCAATGGGCACAGGGAAGGAGACCCCCCTGGACGGGCATCACTGCAGAGCAACAACTGCAGCAGGAGCACAAGAGCCATCACCCCACAGGCCCCACTCTGGAGCACTCTGCACACACAACCCTTTGCCCCTGCCACCTCCTGCCCAGGCTGACCCTCCCCCTGCCAGCACTGTGCAGACCTCACTGCGATGTCACAGCGCAGAGCAGCCAGAGCACTACAGAACCATCCCCCACAGGTCCCACTGCAGCACCCCCCAGGCTGCCTCTGCTCTACCCCCGCGGTAGGTTGAGATTTCCCCCCCCCAGCATGAACTTTGCCAGAGCAGCTCAGGTGGAAGCAAACAGAAGCTGTATTTACAAGCAAAGCACAGTCTGCAGGGGGGGTGAGGACAGGTACAGACACACAGGCTTACAGCAGTGCAGTGCTTGCAACTCACAACAGCACAAGGACCCCCCCCCAAGGGCAGGGGAAGCTTCTCCCTCTCTGCCCCCCCAGCCCCTGCACAAATTAGGGAGAAAGGAGCAGAGGAGTTACTACCAAAGCATGCAGCCAAGGTCAGGCAGAAGCAAGCTGGTATCTCCCCAGAGCAGAGGAGGAGGAGAGAGGTTGTTTGTTTTGGGAACAAGGGCTGAGGACAGAGCTCTCTTCAAGGAGGTGCTTTGCAGGGATCTTTATTACCCTTTTTACAGCCAGCAGTGATTTATTTACATTTTGTCACTTTCTGTTCAAGCTCTGTGAAGAATTTTGAAGGCCCAGCCTAAAGCCAGCAGGGACCCAGCGGCTGCCCAGGGATCCCTCTCCCAGGCCAGACACAAGGAGGGGGAGAGGGCCAGGCCCTGCACCCCACAGCTCTTCACTCTCAGCATCAGCACCGAGGTGTTTGCCTCCCCAGCAGCTCCTCTCCGGCATCTTCTCGCGCACGACAGCCGCCAGCTGTAACTGCAGCTCACTCGAGCAGAGGCAGGGAAGCTGAGCAGGACCGGAGCAGGCAGAACGCAGCAGCGCCGGGCAGGAACGCTGACTCCCCACGCAGCAGCAGGCATCCTTCCCTGCAGCCACCTCAGTTGTTCAGCCAAGGAGGGGCAAGGAGCTGCAAGGCTTTCCCGCAGCCAGGGGAAGGCAGCACTTGTGGGAGCTTCCCTCTCGTCAGGGCCACTTGCGCCTCAACGCCCCTCAGGAGGCGCAGGGTGCGGGACGAGGGACACGCTGCCCCGAGGGACACGCTGCCCCGAGGGACACGCTGCCCCGAGGGACACGCTGCCCCGAGGGACACGCTGCCCCGAGGGACACGCTGCCCCGAGGGACACGCTGCCCCGAGGGACACGCTGCCCCGAGGGACACGCTGCCCCGAGGGACACGCTGCCCCGAGGGACACGGCTCGGCCTCTCTGCCCAGGGGAGAGGGGGAAAGGCAGGCAAGGAGAGACCACTCGCTCAGGTTCCTGAGGGACTCCCCAGCCGAGCGGGTGCCGGCAGCTGGGGGCACCACGCACGCCCCCTGGCCCTGCTCCCTTCTCCCTGCTGCTCTTCAACGAGCAGCAGCTCCCAGGGCACGGGTGGCCGGGAGCAGCAGCGCTCCGCCTGGGCACGGCAGCCCTGCCAGCTGCAGCTCACAGAATCACGGGCTGCCCCAGGCGGGCACGGGCCAGCGGCACCCCCAGCCCCTCGCCCAGGCCCCCGCGCGGCTGGCTCCGCGGGCGGGGAGCGGCCGGCCCGGGCAGCCGGTGCCAGGGCTCAGGTCACCCTGGTGCTGAGGCGCTCTGGGAATGGCATCTGACTGGCAGCTACTTGGAACAAACGCCACGCTGTGGGTAGCTGAGCCTGGCACAGGCTCCTGAGAACAGAGCCTGCAGAAGGTGGCAGGCTGGCAGGGCTGACTCAGGGTGTCCCCAGAGCGCCACCAGCCCCGGTGCCCCTCGGCCTGCCAAGGCAGCCACAGCACAGGGCCGGGCAGGAGCACCCAGCCAGGCTCACAGCTACTGACAGATGGATGTGGGCACAGGCTCTGCCAGCCGCCCAGCATGTGCCCGGTGTGCCACACGGGGCAGGGCTGCTGACACCCACCCTGCAGCCTCTGCTTCCTGAGCAGGGAGGAACCTCACTGGCAAGCCAGGGGGCATTTAAGTGACCGCTGCTCCCCATCAGCAGGGGTGCCAGGGCTGCCAGTCCTGCCCACAGCCCTACACAAACCACCACCAGCCAGCAGAGCTGCAGACTGCATCCCAAGGAGCTTCCTTGGGCCTCTGCCAGGGAGTGCCTGCTCTGCAGAGCACCAGGGCAAGGCAAGCCCGAGCCAAGGGGCAGCCACTGCCCACAGCAGGCAGCGTGCGGCTGCCCTCCTCGCCCACCTGCCAGGTCCAGCTCTTGGGAAGCTTACTGCCAGGCCCTTGCCAAGGGAGAACTCCTCCTTCAGGCCTTCTTTTGCCCACACTTCACCACAGACTGCAGCAGGGGCTAGGCTGCTGCTGTCCTGAGGCCACAGCCCATCATGCCACCTGTGTCCTTCCTCACGCTCCTCCACACCCTGTCCCTTGTCCCTCTTCCCTCCACCCTCCTTCCACTTGTGGTCTGCTGTTGTAGTTTCAGATGCCCTGTGGGGTGCTCAGCACCAGCACGACCAAGAGCAGCAGAGAAACCAAAGCACTGCTCTGCTGCTCCTCACAGCTAGGGTGGCTCTGGTCACCACTGCACCTGTGCCATGGGACCTTTGTGGGCCACAGTGCGGGCACCAAACCCTTGTGCTTCCAAGCAGGTCTTTTCCCCTCAGCTTGGTTTTCCCTGGGCAGGTGGGCACCATGCCCACCCTCTGCGGGGCCCCCAGTGACAGTAAGCAGCACAGCAGCAGCTGCCCCTGCCCTCCTGAAGGCTCCTCCAGCTGTGAACAGGGGTGAAGTGGGTGCTGAGCAGCACAGCCAGCAGCTCTGTCCCATCTCTGCCTCTCCTGGGCATTCTGTGCCAGCTCCAGCACATGGCAACGGAGCAGAAGACACCAGGGAGGACACAGCAGGACAGGCAGCAGCCAAGCTCCCAGGCCTCAGCTCGAGTCCCGGCAGGACAGCTCACAGCTTCACCCACCCCACACAGACCTCCCCTGCCAGCACAGCCAGAGCAGTGGCACCAGTGCTACAAGTCACTGCCACCCATCGGGTGTCCAGGTGCCCATGCTGGGACAGCAGGGCCTGGCCACCCCCAGCTGCTGCAGGCCCTCTGGCACAGGGAGTGGGGCACCTGAAGGGCCTCCTGCAACCCTGGTCACTGCCATCCAGCCTCTTCCTCACAGGAAGGCCCCTGGGGTGCCCAGGGAGGCAGGGATGCTCCTCAGTGTTGTGCTCCCAGGGCTCCTCCTCTGCCCTGCCTGCACACACAGAGCACCTCGGACCTGGCTGCTCACGCTCCAGAGCTCACCACCCAGCACACCCCCCCAGAGCCTCCTTCCAGCCAGACCTGGTACCACTCACACCCGAGGGTAACAGACCTGGCTGGCAGCTCCTGCAGCCAGGTTTTACATGCCAGGGTCCCCTGCAGCCCAAGCCAGCCAGGCAGCCCCCGGTGCCCAGCCCGTGCCCTGGGCTAGCGCCTTTGGCACTGCTGCTGCTCACTCCTGTGGACGCAGCCGGGCGCACCACCCGCCCGACAGAGGCGGTGCCAGGCCGAGAGCACAGCGCAGGGACAAAGCCGCCCCCTTCCCGAGGCTCTGGGACACCACTGAGGACAGGAGGCACCTCCGCAGGGCGATCCCCCGCTTCGGCAGCCGGGAGCAGGAAGGGACTGCCCGGTAACCGCCCGGCAGCGCACGGCTCCGGAGAGCCACCGGCGACACCGCCCGCGCACGGCGATTAGTTGTCGCCGGTGCTGCCCTTATCAGCTGCCATCTGCAGCAGGCACCAGGCTGCGCCTGCCACCCGCTCCCGGCACGCTGCGGGCCGGCCTGCCACGGTCCCTGCCCGGGCACACCGGCAGCCCTGCCCCCGCGTCCGGCACCCTCGCCGCCGGCCCCGGCTCTTTGTTCGCCGCCGGCCCTGAACCGAGACGCCCGGCGCGGGCGAGCGGCGGGAGGTGGAACACGGCCGCGGGCAGCGCTCTGCGGCAGAGACAAGACGCCGCCGGCCGGGACCCCCCTCTGGAGCCCGGCCGGGTAGCCACGCCACGGGGCGGCCGCCGCCGCCCACCGTGCCAGCGCACCCCACGGGCCCCCTCCGTGTCCCCCGGCTCGCCCGCGGCTGCTGCCGGCGGCGTCGGCGGGCGGGGGCGCGGCGCCCCGCGGGGCGGAATCCCGGGCGCCCTCCTGGACCGACCCTCGACCTTCGCTCGGCGGCAGGGGCTGCCCCCGGGGCGGATTCCCGCCGCCTCCCTCCCGTGGGTGGTGGTGAAGGGCTCCCGTACCCCGCGGCGGGCGGGGCCGTCCGCACCCCGGCACGCTCGTCCGCGGCGCGCCCACGCGCTGCGCGGGCACACGCACGGGGACGCGCTGCCGCCCCCGGACCGGCCCCGGGGGGGCTGCCGGCTTACCTCGTCCTCGGAGAGTCCGTAGACCGGCTCTACGGCCGCGGCCGCCATGGAGCCGCCGCGCGGGGCGTCCCGCTCGCCGCCGCTCCCGTCCGGCGCTTCGCGGGGGGCGCCTCCCGCCCGGCCCAGGTGAGCCGCCCGCCGCCCCCTCCTGCCGCTGCTCCTCGCCCGCGGGCGGCGGAAGGCGGCCGGCGGGAGCCGAGGGCCGGCGGGAAGGGGCCGGGGGCGGTGCCGGCCGGGGGCGGCGCTGGGGCGCGCCCGCGCTGCCGGCTGAGGCTTTCCGCGGCCGCAGGAACGCTCCTCGCCCGCGACGGGGAGCCCCGGCGGCGGCGGCCCGCAGGGGCGGGGGGAAGCTGCGGGCAAGCCCAACGGCCGAGGTGGCTACCGGGGGCAGGAAGCCCCGCCGGGCCGATTTGCTGCCGCCGCGCTGGAAGGGAGGGAGGGCGGCAGCGGCACAAAGCGAGGGGGGCGGCGCGGCGGGGCCCGCCCCGGGGCCGGCGGGCAGCGCTCACACCCCGCCCCGCCCCGCTCGCCGCCGCGGAAACCGACGCGCGGAACGGGCGCCCCCCGGCGGGCGGGAGTGGGAAGCGCCGGTGCCCCGGCAGCGGGGGCGGTGCGGGTGCCCCGGGGCCGCTGCCGAGTGAGAGCCGCACCGAGGAAGGGCGTGGAGGGGGAGCCGTTGCCCGGCTCCGGCTGGAGGCGGCCGCCGCCGCGATCCCGGCGTCGAGCTCCGCGCCGGGTGCGGAGGAGGCAGCCCCGCGGGCACAGGGTCCCTCCAGCCCGTTACCGGCACCGAGTCCTTGGCCGCCCACGCCGAGCTCGAAGCCGCGGGCGGGCAGCGGGCACGGCAGGCTTTGGGCTGTGCAGCGCAGCCCCCCGGGGGCTCCTGGCCTGCCTCCAGTCCGGCAAACTCCAGGGGGCTGCTGCGGTGCACGACAGGAGCACCCGGGAGGCTCTGGCCACCGAAACTGGCCTGCCACCGGCTCGGGGTGGCCCTCACCATGTTCTCCAGCAAGGGGACCAGAGGCCACTGCCAGCCCCATCACCAGTGCAGCTTTCAGCTCCCTGCTCGGCACAGCCTCTGCTCTCTATCCTCTAGTACCTGCTCTGCTGCAGAGCCCAGGGGACAGGGAAGTGAGAGATCCCTCCTCCCAGAGAGGTTCCCCACGCAGCCCATCAGCCAGAAGGGCTTTTCCCAGCAGCTACCAAAGCTCTTCCTGGGGAAGGGAGTGTTTGACCCCTGCCCAGCACAGGAGCTGCAGCGGTGAGCTGGTGCCCTGCAGCCTGCGAGGGTCCCAGCCTCTGCTCACACCACCATCCCTGGGCACACACTGCACAGGGAACAGCTCACCCAGGAGGGCCTCTGCTCCCCCTGCCTCAGAGGAGCTGCCGAGGCGTCCCCTTGAGCAGCACCCCAGCACCAGGCTCTGTCAGCCTTCCCCTGCCGAGATCAGTCTGGTCTCAGTGCTTCCCCTGAGCTCAGCAGATCACTCTCCCACCTAGACCAAGCTCTTCCCCTGGTGCCACAGAACATCAGGATTCTCCCATCGCTCCCTTTCTCCTCAGCTGCCTCCCCCTTGCCATAGCTCTCCCTATCCCAGCACAGAGCTCGGAGCAGGAGCACAGGACACTTCTTCAGGGGTCTCCTGGGCCACTTTGCCACGATCCAATCCCTGCCTAAGCCCTGGGATGCTGCCACGAGGCAGTGGTCAGGTGAGTGCCAGCCATGGAAGGGGTGGCCCTGGACAATTCAGGCAGTACCTGGACACCTCAAACTGTCACGAGTCCTCAGAGCCTGCTTCCTGTGCTCATTTTCACTGCCTGCTCTCTGCAGCAGCAGAGCCCACCAGCTGGAGCCCCATCCCATCACTGCAGGCCCCTGCAAACAGTCTCTCCCCAGCCCTCTCCTAGGCCCTCTTCAGGTACTGGAAGGCTGCCATTAGGTCTCCCCCAAGACTTCCCTTTTGCATGCAGACAGTCTGAGCTACAAAGTGCATTGCTGGTCCTAGAAACAAGTGATGTAGCTGAGAGGATCACTCACACAACACTTCATCCACAGAAGCTTTACCCTTCCCACGGCAGCTGCCCTGGTCAGGAGTTCCTCCCTGCACCTATTTTGTTACTCCTCTCCAAACCAGATCTCTCAATACTTCTTCCACTCCTCTAGCAAGTATGGGATGAACATGAGTTGGTTTTATACAGCTCCTACTCCTCACAGGGCAAGTCAATTAGAATTGGAAGCCCTTGGTCCTGGAGCACGTGCTGCTTTGGCAAAGCAATGCTGCAGGAGCCACAATCCAACTACTCACTCCTCAGGAGGAAACGTCCACAGCAGCTCCTGCTCTCCCCCAGCCTCCCCCCGACCTAAACAGCTCCTGCTCCACCACTCCTGCACCCAGCCCAGAGCTGGGGGCAAGACCTTCACCAGCCAAGACACCACCCAGAGGAGCTCAGCCCCAGGCAGGAGCCCCAGCCAGCACCCGTGGAGGGGATGGGAGGAGTCATCAATGTTGGCCCTAACAACCGGGGGGCCACCAGGCCCCCCGGCCTTTGTAGTCACCACCACCATCACCCAGTGTGCACCATGGGGAACACCATGGGTACTCACCAGAGAAGAGAGGAGGATCCTCCAGCCCAGATGGGCTCAGCTTAGGGCTGCTGCCCTTCCTGTGGGGAATTAAATAGGGGAGTGGGTGGGGAGAGCCAAGTGGCCGCACCTGGGGCCACTGACTCCAACAGAGCCCAGGTGCTCTGGGATTGGGGGGGAAAGGGGGAAATGAGGCAGGTGGGGTGGAAATGGCCATGCTCCTTCAGCTCCAGCTCACCAGCATGTCTGTACCCCTGAGAAACTGTCCCCTCTGCCTTCCTCCTGCCACCTTCCTCACCACCATACCCAGCCCTGAGCACGGGGACAAGCTCCCTTAGGTCGCTCCCAGGGTTTCTGAGTTCAAGGGGAAGCTTTTCCCTGGCTCCAGCTGCAGTTAGGTGCAGTCTGTAAGTCATGCTCTGAGATGAGATCTGATACCAAACAGTCTCAGCTGAACGAGTCTGTTTGCTGGGGATGTTTTCACATTCAACTTCCCAGCCACTGGCCCTGTGCCACACTGCCCAGCGCAGCGTGTCTCAGAGCAGGAGCACTGCAGCAGGAGCACTGCAGCCTGGGAGGGGAGGCTGTGGCTGCAGGGCACAGGGCATACTGATTTCCTCACGTCACAGAACAGATTGGCTTGGAAGGAGCCTTCAAAGTTCACTTAGTCCAATGTCCCTGCAGCGAGCAGGGATATCTTCAGCCACATCGGGGTGCCCAGGGCCCTGTGCCACCTGATCCAGGACATTTCCAGCAATGCAGCTTCCACCACATCTCGGGGCATCCTGTGCCAGTGTTTAAGCACCCTCACTGTAAACAGTGCCTTCCTTAGATCCAGTCTAGCTTCCTTTAGTTTAAAACCATTGGCCTTTCTCCTATCACAACAGGTCCTGGTAAAAAGATTTCTCTTATGGGCCCCCTTGGAGTTCTAACAACTCACAAGAAGGTCTCCTTCAGCCCTCCTCCAGGTGGAACAACCCCAACCCTCTGCCTGTCCTCACAGCAGAGGCATTCCAGCCCTCTGATCATTTTTGTGGCCCTCCTTAGGTCCAGCTCCAGCAGGTCCATGATTTTCTGTGCTGAGCACTCCAGAGCTGGACTGAGCACTAAAGGTGGGGGCTCAGCAGAGTGGAGCAGAGGGGCAGAACCTTCTCCCTCCACCTGCTGCCCATACGGGGCAGCAGCTTCCAGTGCTGCAGTGGGGCTCAGGGCTGAGCCTTTGCTGCTCCTCCCGACAGCAGCCTGGCAGCACAGCAGAGGCCAAAGCTGGCTGCTGGCCGTGTGGGGCTCTTCCCACCCTGCCTGTCCCCCCCACCCCGTGCCAGCCGCCAGCCCCAGCGGCTGTGGGGGGCCCAGGGTGAATGGCCCTGCTCTGCTGAAGCCCGCAGGAGCCCCGAGGGCAGGCTGCTAACTAGGGGAGCAATTAGGCTATTTTCAGCCAAGGGTGGCCAGGACGGCCATCGAGCGGGCATCGAGCACCCGGCGCCGCCTGCCAGGCACAGCTGGCACTCCCCTGCCACCCCCTGGCTGCAGGTGCTGGGCAGGGCCACAGCGGCCACCCAGCAGGCACAGGGTGTTTGGGGTGGGCAGCCACAGACCTCAGCCTGCTGCCCTTGCAGCGCCTGCTCTGGAGCGCAGCTTCCTGGTCCCCAAGGCTGCACCACCCCCAGCACAGCCGCGGCTGCTCGCAGCTCCGCCTCTGATGCTGCTCGCAGCTCCGCCTCTGATGCTGCTCCCCGGCAAGAGGTTTTCTCACCGCACGCTCGGAACAGGGACAGCTTCCCAGGCAATGCGAGTACTGCGCCGGGGCTGTGCCGGGGCGGCCCTGCGGCCGCCTTTGCTGCGCAGGCAGGAGCTGAGCTGCGAGGGGCTGCAGGCAGAAGCCAGCAGATGAGCTCCTCGTCAGCGTGCCAGCGCTGCCCCGAGTCAGGCTGGCAGGGAGGGCTGAACCAACCCCGTCACCAGCCTCAGTACTGCACTGCCCACTTGTTTGCCCAGCCCTGCTCTTTGCTGATCTCATCACTTCAGGAGGATGCAGCAGCCGGCCCCGGGCCTTTCTAAGGGGTTTGTGATGTCCCCAAAGGAGAAACCTTCCTGTTGGCGCTGCTCTGAGTGCCCTCTGAGCCTGTGCCCAGCCGAGGGCTGCAGCCAGCCCACCTCATCGGTGCTGCCCACCAGGAGCAGAGGATGGCTGAACCTCACCTCTGTGGGAGGCTGCCCCACAGCCCCTGCCTTTGCCTACCTGCAGCGGCAGCAAGCTCTGCCCTGCCCTGCCCTGCCCTGCCCGTGGGATGGCTTCTGTGTTACTCAGCTTCCAGTAAGGCTCTGACACCTCAGGCGTGAGGCAGCTGCCTGACCCTCCCTGTGACCTCCCTGCCGCTCCAGGCCCCGGGCTGGCTGTCAGGCTGCTGACGGAGAGCCGGTGGCAGCCTAGTGTACAACCACCAGCACAAGCCCAAGCCTCGAGATCCGCCAGCCTGCGCTGGAGCTGCTCTGCCGCTCCGGTGAGCAGCGCCCCAGGCAGGCTGACAGGAGGGGGCTGAGCGCAGAGCTGCGGACAACAGAGCAGAGAGCCGCCCGAGCACAGCAGCAGCGCAGCAGGATGAGCTCTGCCCACCGGTGCTGCCAGGCAGAGCGGCCCTGCCTCTCCCTTCACAGCTCCGCTGCTGGGGCACACAGACTGCCAGGAGAGTGAAGCCGACCAAAGCCACTTCAGGTCACTGCTGTGCAGCAGTGCTGCGACCCAGCTCCGAAGGAGAGGGTTAAAGTGCCTGGCCCCGATGTTCCCCGAAGCAGCAGCAGATCTGTTCCGTCGGGACACACTCCCGAATTCCCTCTCTCTCTGCCCCGGAGCGGGATGGGAGCCCAGGCGGCGGGGAGGGGCTGTGCTCCCATCAGCGCTGCAGAGCTTCCCGGACGGGCAAACAAAAGCACCGCGGGGGGGGCTTTCGGCAGCGCCTTCCCCCAAGCCCCGACGGGCGGTGTGAGGTGAGGCACCACAAAGGCTCCGGGAAGAGGCTGCTAATCGCTCTGCCAGGCCTGGCTGTGCCGGTGGCCGGCTCTGGGCCCCGGGCAGGAGCTGCCCGCGGTGTGCTGCCTTGCAGGCTGTGTCAGCATTGCAGGCAGCGGGGCCAGGGGAGCATCCAGGGAGCGATGTGCCCAGGCTGGTGAGAGCCAGAACACGGCAGAGGCTTTTCTGCTTGTGGTGGGTTGCAATTTGCCAGAGCAGCTCCGTTGGAAGCAGCTGGAGGCTGTATTTACCAGCACACGACAGTCTCCAGTGGAGTGCGAGGCACATGTACAGACACACAGCGTTCACAGTGTGCACAGCTACCTACACTAACAGCCAGCACAGGGAGGCCCTGCTCCAGCCCCTCCCTTCCCTGCCTCCCCCTCACCCCTCTGTGCCAGCAGAGGTCAACAGCAGCACCGCCGCGCAGCCAAGGTCCAGCAGCAGCACCTGAGTCTCTCCCAAAGCGAAGGAGTGAGGAGAGGCTGTTTGGGAGCCAAGTCCCCTGGCAGCTGTCTCCCATGGGTGCTGCAGAGTGATCTCTGTACACCCAACAGGGATTTCCTTACCTTGTACCACTTTCTGTTCAAGATCTGTGAACAAAATTTGAAGGCATAGCCTAAAGCTAGCACAGTGCTGCCTCAGGAGCTGAGCTGAGGCTGCCAGCTCAGGAGCAGTGCAAAGATCACCAGACTTCTTTCCCTGGGACTGCACCTGCTGCCTGTGAGCCCCAGGCCTGCCCAGGTGCCTGTGGCACTGATGATGCCAGGCAGACATCCCCAGAGAAGCAAAATCAAAGCAGGCTGAGACCCTTCTGGAGAAGGGCTGCAAAGTGAAGCTGCTCGGCTGCACACAGCCTGTCCCCAGGCTGGCCCTGAGCCCCACACCAGCGTGGGCAGGTGAGGGAGGGCACCCAGCAGAGCAGGGGCTGAGAGCCCTCCCAACAGGGCCACTGAAATGCAGCTGCTTCAGATGAGTCATGCAGCAAACACTGCAGCACTGCCTGCTCTGGGCCCGGGGCTCCCCACGCTGCCGCTCCTCTCACACCAGCCAGGGCATGTGCCACACCACAGGCCAACTGCCAGGCAGCCTTGCTGTGGCCTGACCAATGCTCCAGCTGCTGCTCACCCCTTGAGGGGAAGAAACAACCCCGAGGCTGGCGCAGCTGAGGTGCAGGCTGCCGTCTGCCCTCGTGGCCGGTGGTGCAGCTCCTGAACTTCCCTCTGTGGAGCATCTCCTGTGAGCTGGGCCCGAGCAGGACACAGCCAGGGGCACCAGAGCCACACTCATTAGCAGGCTGAGCAGGCTGGGGGAAGATCAGAGGAGGCTTTTTGATGCTCCTGCCCTTTGAGCTGTCAGCCTGCCTCAGCTGTCTCCGGGCCTGCATTTCCACATGAAAGGCTCCTCTGCTCCCAGAGCAGGCAGCCAGGCTGCACGTTCAGCACAGAGGAGCACTGCCTGCCTCAGGAAGCAGGAGGGAGAAGCAGAAGCCCCCACACTCTCCTGGTACCTGCTGAAAGCAGAAGATGCATCCCCAGCCCGAGGGCAAGGCCTGGAGGACAGGGCAGCGCTAAAGGCTGTCCCTGTGCCCCCAGCTGCTGCTCAGCACTGAGAGCAGAGGCAGGAATTCCGTGAGGGCTGCCACACTCCTGCCCAGTGCAGCTCCCAGCCTCACAGACCTGCTGCCAACCTCCTGCTGCGCCAGCAGAGCCCAGCAGGGAGCCAGGGGAGCCCTCAGACACAGCAGCCCTGCTCTTCCCAGAGCCAGGAGTCAGGTCCCAGGTGATGGCAAACAGCGTGGCCAGCAGGGCCTGAGGTCCCTGGGGTTACAGACTGGAAGGACACCTGGCTCAAGGCAGTGCTCAGTGACAGCTCTGCTGGTCCCCTCACCTCATAGCTCCTGTGTTGGGAGGCAGTCACTGGCACAACTCCTGCCCCAGAGCCCCCACTGCAGGCCCTAAGGGGCAGTGCCCTTGACCAGGAGTTGGGCCCTGTTGGCCCTGCTGGCAGCAGCAGCTCTGGGAGCCACCTGCCTGCCCAGTTCCCCAGCTCCTCCTTTGCTTTGCTGGCCCTCTCCTAGCTCTGCTGGCCCCTCTCAGGCCTGCAGCCTGTCAGAGGGAGCTCTGGCTGCAGGCTGGTGCTCAGAGCACTGTCGGGCTCTCCTGCCCCCCATCTCCTCGCTCAGCACAGCTCTCCCGGTGGAGCTGGCGCGGCGCCTCCGGCAGAGCCCAGGGAGCCGCAGGGACACTGCTGCCTGCCAGACCCAGGGCCGGCGTCCCCAGCCCCTGCTTGCAGAGCTCTCCAGCCTCCAGCACTCGAGCTGAGGCACCTGGGCTCTGCCCTGCAACAAGCGCAGCCTGGTGCCCGGAGCGCAGATGAGCAGCGGCCTCCTCGTCCCCTGTGCCGGGCTGCTCCCCAGCGCTCGGCACACGCCCAGCGGGAGCACAGCCTGGGCAGCCTCTCCTCTGTCATTCCTGCCCCAGCCAGCAATCAGCAACCCCACCCCATCCCAGCCCCAACCTGGCATGCACATCAGCAGGGCTAGGGAGGCCTCTCCCTGCGCTCTGGGGTTTGCAACACCCCGGCCTGTGTGCAGAGTTCAATCCTCTCTCGGGCTGGCTGTGGCTACAGCCTGGCTTCTCCCTCTCTCAAGGCAGAGTGGCAGCACAGCAGCTTTGGGGAGCTTTGTCCAGCCCTTCTCCTGCCCCTGGGAGGACAGCTTCCACTGGCCTGAGGTGTTCTGTGCCTCCTGGGCACAGCAGGGGCACTGCTGCCTGCTCCCACCGCCCCAGAGCAGGCTGCTGGGCGCTGCAGGTGTTCCCACCCCAGGGGCTGGGGCTGCAGGAGGACCTTCTGCTCAGCAGCTCACCCCCCTTTGCTTAGCTCCTGCTCAGCAGCCTCTCTGTGTCTGGCACTGACCTGGGGCTGCAGGAGGACCTTCTGCTCAGCAGCTCACCCCCTTGCTTTGCTCCTGCTCAGCAGCCTCTCTGTGTCTGGCACTGACCTGGGGCTGCAGGAGGACCTTCTGCTCAGCAGCTCACCCCCTTGCTCTGCTCCTGCTCAGCAGCCTCTCTGTGTCTGGCACTGACCTGGGGCTGCAGGAGGACCTTCTGCTCAGCAGCTCACCCCCTTTGCTTAGCTCCTGCTCAGCAGCCTCTCTGTGTCTGGCACTGACCTGGGGCTGCAGGAGGACCTTCTGCTCAGGAGCTCACTGCGGTGGGTTGAGAGAGAAGGCCCAGCTTTCTCTCCCCCACAAAGGGAAAGAACCCCACAGCTAACTCAGCTGGAGAAGGGCTGCTATATTTTACAAGCCATGTGGAACATGCAAGATATGTACACAATACATACAGTATTTACAATATGTATACAGAAATATACAGCAAAGTAAAAAAACAAGGATACAGGAACAAACTCCCTCCTCCAGACAGAGGAGGGTCCCTCCCGTACCCCCTTCCCTCCCCCTACCTCCCTTTTTTCCCCAAGAGGGCTAGAGAGAAAGAAAAGGTAATTAGTAAGGATGAAGTTTTGGTTAGGCCTTAGAAGCACATGCAGGATTAGTGATAAGTGCTTATCTGGTGTCCAAGGTCGCTCTGGCAGGGAGCCCAGAGGCAGACAGGCTGGAAGGGAGAGGGAAAGGAGCCAACTGAGAAAAACTTCCAGCTGTGCTAAAACTTAAAGCTGCCTTCCACCAATCTCCCAATGAAACTCGTTTAGACCTGTCTTCTGTTTACAAACATTCAGCCAGAGTGTCCCAGCACTGTCCCTTTCTTAACGGCACCGCCTCACACGGCCACAGTCCACCCCTTCTAAACTATTTCATTGGCTGTTCGTACTCTCCATCCAATCCAAAACAATACTTACAGCTCCTAAGTGAAGTCCACAGCCCGTTCCGGCTATGCTCAGATGTGGATGATTCAAAAGTCCAAGAAAATCAGAAAATGAGAACAATGGAAAACAGTTTGTTTCTTCACCGACGAAGCAAAGAAAAGGGAAACAGGGAATCTCAGGGTCTCTTAGTTGACTCAGGGCTCTCAGGGCTCTCAGGGTTCGTGCACTGTAGATTCCTCGTTGACTCTTCCTTTGGACGCGATGTAGCTGTACAACAGTTTGAAATTAAGCTCTTTCAGCTAAAGTTAAATGTCTTTGTGGAATACACTGAATTTCACCATTCTCCTGCATCACCCAATAAGTGTGACCCGGACCTTCAGCTGAAACCACCCCTCAGACAGGCTTAGCCTCTCCTGAGGGCGAAAATACCCAAACAGTTTTACCTAACAGATTCTTTTCTCTAACAACAGGAACTCTGTCACCTTCCACTTTCTGTAGCAGATCTGAATGTGCAGGTCCAGCTCGGTTCACTGAAACTCTATGTCGTAGGGTTGGAAGCGTAAGGCCAAAAAGCCTCCTCCCTCCCCCCTGTAAAGTAAAGGGAAAGGAAATTGAAGGGAAAGGGAAAAAAACCCTCACAGCTGAATTAGCAAAGCAATGAGAGCTGTATATTTACAAATCAATATAGGATATGCAGGGGAATATACAAATTTACAGTACTTACAATATATACAAAGATATACAATAAAGTAGCACAGAAATGAGAGTTCCCCCCTCTGCTGAGGGGGTTCCCCATCTCCACTCCCCCCTCTCTCCCCCTTTCCCCAGAGCGGGTTAGAAAGAGAGAGAAAGAGAAAAAAAGTTAGAAGCAGTTATGTGTTAGTTGGAAAGCAGTTAATACAGGCCTTGCCGCTTATCAGTTTTCAAGGTCAAGCCTTGGCCGAAAGCCCAGAAACAGCTGCTGCTGCTGAAGGAGGGGAAAACAGAACTGAACTGGAAAAGTGCAGGAAAGCCCAAGATACCCTGCTGCACTCCCAGTTCAGAAGGTGCTTCCTCCCAATCTACCAATGAAATTAGTTTAGATCCGTCTTTTTCGTTTACCAACTTCCGACCACCATATTCCCTTTCTTAAGGGGACAGCCTCAAACGGTCACAGTCCACCCCTTCTAAACTATTTCATTGGCCGTTCATACTGTCCATCCAATCCAAAACAATACTTACAGCTCCTAAGTGAAGTCCACAGCCCGTTCCGGCTATGCTCAGATGTGGATGATTCAAAAGTACAAGAAAATCAGAAAATGAGAAAAATGGAAAACAGTTCATCTCTTCGCCGGCGAAGCGAAGAAAAGGGAAACAGGGATTCTCAGGGTCTCTTAGTTGACTCAGGGCTCTCAGGGATCTCAGGGTTCGTGCACCGTAGATTCCTCGTTGACTCTTCCTTTGGACGCGATGTAGCTGTACAACAGTTTGAAATTAACCTCTTTCAGCTAAAGTTAAATTTCTCTGTGGAATACACTGAATTTCACCATTCTCTTGCATCACCCAATAAGTGTGACCCGGACCTTCAGCTGAAACCACCCCTCGGACAGGTTTAGCCTCTCCTGAGGGTGAAAATATCCAAACAGTTTTACCTAACAGATTCTTTTCTCTAACAACAGGAACTCTATCACCTTCCACTTTCTGTAGCAGATCTGAATGTGCAGGTCCAGCTCGGTTCCCTGAACCTCTACTATTTACCAGCCAGGTTGCTTGTGCTAAATGTTTTTCCCAGTTTTTCAGAGATCCACCTCCCATGGCTTTGAGAGTGGTCTTCAACAAACCGTTGTAGCGTTCAATCTTCCCTGAAGCTGGTGCATAGTAGGGAATGTGGAATATCCACTCAATACCGTGCTCTTTTGCCCAGTTCTTTACAAGGTTGTTCTTGAAATGAGTTCCGTTGTCTGACTCAATCCTCTCTGGAGTTCCGTGTCTCCACAGGACTTGTCTCTCCAGACCGAGGATGGTGTTGCGTGCAGTTGCATGTGGAACTGGATAAGTTTCCAACCATCCAGTGTTTGCCTCTACCATAGTAAGCACGTATTGCTTACCAGAACGAGAACGGGGTAGAGTGATGTAGTCAACCTGCCAAGCTTCACCATACTTGTACTTGGACCATCTGTCACCATACCACACGGGCTGAAGTCGCTTTGCCTGCTTCTGTTTACAAACATTCAGCCAGAGTGTCCCAGCACTGTCCCTTTCTTAAAGGCACAACCTCAAACGGCCACAGTCCACCCTCCTTGCTCAGCTCCTGCTCAGCAGCCTCTCTGTGTCTGGCACCCACTGCTCAGTGCCAGAACAGGAGGAGTGCAGGAGAGGAGCAGAGTGTGGCCTGGCTGACTAGGGAGAAGGTTAAGCTGCTGAGAGGACAGGAGCACAAGCCAGGATCTCCTCCTGTTCCTCCCCTCTGAATGACTAAGAGACACCTTGCTCTCCGCAGGCTCTCCCCAGCCTGGCTGCCAGCTATGTTTGTGTGCAGCCTGCACTGCTCTCAGCTGGGGGGCTGGTTCCGGGGGGGTGTCTCAGTGCTGGGCCCAGACCACACCTCCCCACGCTCTGTATCTGGAGGGCCTGCTGCTGGTGCAGGGCACGCCTGCCTCCGTCCCAGCCTGCTCCTTGCTTTCCCCGCGGGGCCAAAGACTGGGCTGAGGTTGGGCAATGCTGTTTACAGCAGCCCAGGCCCTCTGCCCGCCTCCTGCAGCCCTTTGTGCGGCCCCCATCAGCAGCGGCTCGCAGGCCCATCACAGCCATTCCAGAGAAGAGCACAGCCCTGCCGCCCGCCCTCCCCCCAGGCTCCTCACTGCCTCCTGCTCCCTGTGCACAAAGCGGCACCGAGAGCACAGCACCGCGGAGAGGGAGGCTCCCAAACCCTGCTGCGGAGCCACGGCGCACAGCCAGGCCCTCCCTCTTGGAGGGGCTGGGCAGAGCTGAAACCCTGCACATGTTCTGGTGGCACCGAGCCCCGGGCTGCTGAGCCTGCCCTGCTGGCACAGGGCAGGGCACTGCTGCTGCTGGGGGCACAGAGAGCCGGGGGGAAAGGCAGGAAGGCAGGGAAGGCTGATCAGAGAAGGCAGCCCTCCTGCTGTGGGTCACTCTGGGTTGCCACTGAGCTGCATCAGTAGGGCTGGCCCCACTTTGTAACATCACCCTCGTACAGTGCTCTGCTCCTCTCAGCTTCAGGGATCTGCCTCCAGCAGAGCCCAGGGCACCCTTCCCACCACGACTGTGTAGAGTGTGCTGCAGGCCTCAGGAGGAGCAGCAGTGCCCCCAGATCATGACCTGTCAGACCTTTCAGACCCTTCCTAGCATGCAGAGCACTCCAAGGGGGCACAGCACGACCTTTCAGCCCCACCACCTGCTTCCTGTCTCTCTCTGAGCAGCACAAGGACCCTTGCCATCTGTGTGCACCAGCTAAGAGCACACTAGCAGAGGTCTGGAGCCTGGAGGTCTGAGGAAACCCCAGGGAAGCCTTTAGCCTTCACCTCAACTTCCAGGGAAAGCTGCACCACCCCTGACAGCTCCAGCTGGGCCCAGGGCAGCTCCAGCTCGACTTCCCCTGCTGGCTGAGCTGCACAGCTCAGAGCAGTGCACTCTGTGCAGCAGTTTGCAGAGAGCAGCTGTCCCTGGGAGCCTGCAGGGGAGATGGCCCTCAGTGGTGACTCAGCAGCTCCATCCTCACCCAGCCTCTGCCACCAGCAGTTTCCTGAGCCCCAGGCAGGGCACACACAGGTTAGGAGCACTGCCATGGGTGGCTGCTGCAAGCTGTCACACCAAGCACTGGCACCTGAGTGTAGCCAGCAGGCTGACAGAGCCACCTGGACGTCCTGCTGCTCGGGATGAAGGTTACCAGAGAGCACTGCTGGGGTCAGGAGCAGCACACTGCTCACGGAGCGCTCAGAGGAAGGCTGCCACGGAGCCCAGAGGGCAGCTTCCCCCTGCCTGTCAGACTGGCCAAGCACCCCAGCAGCACCAGAGAGGAGGGGAGAGGGAGCAGAGGCAAGTGAGCTGCAGGGATTAGCTAGAGCAGGACTGGGAGGAGCAGAGTGAGCAAAGGGTGAGTAGGAGGCAAATAAACCTGAGCCGTGGGCGGGTGAGAGGTACAGAGAGCAGCTCAGAGCCATGAGTCAAACACTGAGGCACGAAACAGTCCACAGAGGCTACCCCAGAGCCTCCTCCTTCACTCAGCAGTGTCTGCAAATGCCACTGTGCCAGGGATGTGCCACAGAGCCTGCAGCCACCTCGGGCTCAGTGCTGTTTGAAGGGTGAGTCAGAGCTGGGGCCTGTGTCAGCAGTGTCCCAGGGCAAGGCAGAGGGGCTCAAAGCTGCTGGCAGCTGCAGGGACTCTGCAAACCCTCCCAGGGGCTGGGGCACACTCACCAGCAGCTCTGGGCTCCCAGGGCTCTAACCTTTGGCTGAAATCAGCTCTCCAGACCTTCCCCCAGGCTCCTCTTGCCTGCTCGGGGGCTGCCACTCGTGTCCCGTGGGGCAGGGATGTCTGTCTCCCAAACACCTGCACAAGAGGCAGCAACAGAAGTGACCTTGCTGGGCAGCTGGAGGCCAGGCCCACAGCACAGCCCAGGCTGGCCAGGCCGAGGTGGGGCTGGCAGCTGGCACAGAGCAGGCTCCTCACAGCCCTGAGAAGGAGCCACCTCTGAATCACACCTGTGGACACTGCTTTCCTTGCCACCCCCACAGCACAGACAACAGAAAGGCCCAGAAGAGACTCTCTGACCCTCTGCTACCCTGCTCCCACACCTTCCCTCTGCTTCTGGAAGCTAACTCTTCTCTATAGCCCCTCCCAAACTGCTGGGCCCCATGGGCAGCAGGCAGCTCAGCCTGCCCCGGGGCCACCCAGTGCTCCTCTCTGTAACTCCCCCAGCTGGGGGTCCTGAGGAGGTGAGTGCCTTGGCACCACAAGCTGCCTCTGCAAGCTGCAGCTGGAGTGAGGGGCAGGGGCATGCTGCCAGCACAGCACCAGCAAGGAGTGGGGAAGGGGTGGGGAGGCTGGGAGCAGAGCTAAGGAAGTGCTCTGTGCCTGGGCAAGGACAGGAATGGGCTGCAAAGCCAAACACCTTTGAGGTGGCTGGCAGGAGAGAGCAGAGGTGGCAAAGCACAGCTCAGGGGGCTGCCAACAGGCCCCTGGACTGACCCAAGCTCACCTCCATGCCCAGGGGCTGTGGCACCCCCTGCCAGCCCAGACCTCAAGCACCCAGCAGAGCCCAAGCTCCTCTGCTGCTGGCAGGACAAAGCACTGTGTGCAGGACAGACAGGGCTCAACTCTGCCTCAAGAGGAGCTCAGGACTTGGGCTGCTGCTCTTTCTGCCCTGCCTGGCTACACATCACGTGGGGACTGTTCTGCTGCCATTGCTCTCCATCTGGCACGCCTGCAAGAGGAGCCAGTGATGACTCCCCTTGCCAGGAGCCCCTGCAGGCAGCAGGGAATGCAAATGGCAGGGAGGGGGTCAGGCACCTCTCTGAGTCAAACAGCCTGGAAGGGCAGAGCCCTGCTCTGAGACTGAAGCACCTCCCTGCTGTCTGTAGAGAAACCCTCAGCAGCAAGGCAGCCCCACGGATCCATGTGGAATGCCAAGCCTGGAGCTGCCCAGGGCCCAGCAGGTTTGCATGCCTGTGCCACAGGAGCAGCTTTTGCTGTCTGCCCAGAGTGCTGAGCACAGCCCTTGCTGCTGACACCTACAGGATGCTGACGGCGGGCAGGGGGAGCTGGGGACGCGCTGCCTCCTTCCACTGAAGCCAGGCTCTGCACAGCTGCTCTGCCCAGAGTCCTCTGCAGCACTTCTGAGGGCAGGGTGGCTGCCACTGGGTGCTCTGAAAGCAGAGGGAAGAGCAGGATGTGTGTGAGATGCTGAGGCCATCCTTACCTCCCTGCTCCTCTCCAGCAGCTCGCAGCTCCCAGGCTTCCCAGCAGCCTGGCCCTGGAACTGGAGCCTGCTCTCGGAGTTCCAGCCTCCGGGAAAGGCAGACACAGCCTGGAGACAGAAGGCTCTCTGCAGGCAGGTGGATCAGCCAGAAGCCAGCCCTGGTTGTTCACCTGAGGGCACAGGTTGAGCACTGCTGGAACCTGCCTCTCAGCTCACCCAAGCACGGCAGGAGAAACTCTCCAGGGAGCTGCTCAGTTGCTCCAGGCTGGGGGCTGCCACCTCGGAGCCTTGGCAGCTCGTTTCCTTGCTGAGTGGCAGCAGGGAGAGAGGAAGACTTGAGCTAAGGTGCTGAGCCCCGTGTGTTGTGCCAGGGCATCCCAGGGGAGCACACTGGCACCGTGTGCCTGCTGCTCTCAGCACCACACAGGGCACTGAGCAGTGCCAGTGCTCAGGCACAAGACAGAAGATGCCACTGTGGGCAAAGGCTCCAACACCACCTTCAACCCATGTGTTGAGCCAGGTGCTCCAGTCTGAGTCCCTCTGGTTGTAAGAGGAAGGGCAGAGGCTGGAAGGGGGAGCGGAGCACCCCCCGGCCCGGTGCTGGTGCAGCCGGCTGGCAGGCACCCCCCGTCCCTGCGCTCCCTGCGCTGCAGCAGCCTTTCCCACCGCGCTCTGCTGCATCAGGCACCTTTCTGGAGGGCTGTGGCGCAGAGGGGAGGGGCCAAGGCCCGTGTGAACTCTGCCAGCCACCTGGGTGCCTCCTGCCCGGGCACCTCTCAGCAGGGACTGCGCTCAGCTGCCCCTGCGAAGCCCTCTGCGGGGCCTGGAGCGCTCCGCCGGCTGGCTGCCGAGCGGCGCAAAGCCCAGGGCCGAGGGCCTGCTGCCCCCCTGCGGGGCCACCTCTCAGCCCCGTCCCCACAGACACGGCGGCACCACGGAGCTGCGCGGCGGCAGCTGCGGGGCAGGTCCCCTGCGGCCGCTCTGCTGGAACGCCGCTGCGGTGCTGCAGCCCACTCCCGAGCTGTTACATAAAGCGGCTCTGGAGAGGCTGCTAACAGCAGCGGCTTCCCCTGAAAACAAACAAACTGACTCACTTCCACGTGGCAGGGCCCTGCCGGCACCCAGCCGCTGCGGGGGGAGAGGGAGAGCAGGGCAGAGCCGCTGCGGGGCGCAGCTGCGCCCGCAAACCTGCGGCCCCTGCGCCGCGCCGGCACCGCAGCGCCCACGGCCCGCTGCCCGGAGAGCGCAGGGCAGCCCTGACCCCTGGGGGTCCCCACACCCTGCTTCTGGGGCGCACACCAGCCAGCAACCCCGACCTGCTGCTCCGTGGGGGCCTCTGCAGGCAGGCGGCACGGCAGCTGGGCAGCTGCAGACTCCATGCAGCCACAGCACCTGCCCTGCAGCCCTCTGCTCTGCCCTGCAGCTGCCCCCAGTGCCTGCAGCTGCACCCAGTGCCTGCAGCATGTCAGACTCCATGCACAGCAGCCCCTCACAGCGCCTGGATGCACAGCCTGCAGCCACAGCACCTGCCCTGCAGCCCTCTGCTCTGCCCTGCAGCTGCACCCAGTGCCTGCAGCTGCACCCAGTGCCTGCAGCATGTCAGACTCCATGCACAGCAGCCCCTCACGGCACCTGGATGCACAGCCTGCAGCCACAGCACCTGCCCTGCAGCCCTCTGCTCTGCCCTGCAGCTGCACCCAGTGCCTGCAGCTGCACCCAGTGCCTGCAGCTGCACCCAGTGCCTGCAGCATGTCAGACTCCATGCACAGCAGCCCCTCACGGCACCTGGATGCACAGCCTGCAGCCACAGCACCTGCCCTGCAGCCCTCTGCTCTGCCCTGCAGCTGCACCCAGCAGCCCTGAGTCACTGCAGGGACTTTGTAGAACTCAACTACAGCGACTCCCAGGGTTTGGGGTCAGCACTGTTTGCCAGAGCTGCTTTCCTCCCCGGGGCCTCCCTGCGGACAGGCAGCTGCTGCACGCCGGTTCCTCCTACGCCTCCAGCCGGCCAGCAAGTCGCGCAGCCCAGCTGCAGCCTGGCACACCGGTCCTGAGCCCCGCCGGCACCAAGGCCTCCCGCGGCTGTCTCACGGGGCGTTCTGAGCACGGAAGTGCCTCCAGCGCCCTGCAGGAGGCGCTCGCTGCCGCAGCACAGCCCGGCCAGGCTGCAGGCTGCAGGCTGCGCCCCAGCAGCGCTCCCGCGGGCTGGGCTCTCCATCTATCGGCCGCAGGAGGAGGAGCGCGGCCGGGGCTGGCAGCTCACCCTGCGGCTCGCAGAGAGGAACCTACAGCAGGCTGAGCCTTTGCTCTGCCCCTTTGCTGGCTGCCCCCTTCCCTTCAGGCAAGCAGCAGCACAGGAGGGGCACAGCACCGAGTGGCTCTGGGCTGTGCCAGTCACCTGGCTTGGGAAGCAAACCTCAGCACCCTGCAGGGCTGGGGGAGGCAGGATGAGAGAGGACTTGCTCTGCAAGCCAACAGCATCACCCCAGCCCCAGAGAAGCTATCAGCTGTGCCTGAAAGCTTTGCACTGCAGAGCTGGGAAAGGCTAAAAAGAGACCAATGCCTCACCCCCAGCTTGAGCCCAAGCCAGCAGAGCAGGCCTGAGTGCACAACCAGCACAGAGTCATTGCTGCAGGGCTTGCCTTTGCCTGGGGCTTTCCTGGAGTGAGCCAAAACACCATCTGAGAACACACTGCAGCCAGGACTCCATCTGCACCAGCAGCACCTGGCCAGGGGGCCAAACCCCGCTGCCACCCACCTCTGTGAGCACTGACAAACACCCAGCTGCCCTGTGAAAGCACAGCAGCAGCTAGGCCTGCAGCCAGCCCGGCCCTGCAGCCAGCCCAGCCCTGCAGCCAGCCCTGCCCTGCAGCCAACCCTGCCTTCCAGGGACCCAGGCCCCCTCCTTGCTGGGTGGCAGGCAGGGGATGCTGCATTGCTGAGGCACTGTGGCCAGGAGCAGCTTTCGTTGCGCTGAGCTCTGACCCGCAGGGAAAGCTTCCCGGTGAGGGTGAGCTGCCAGGCAGCTGGCACCGCCTGACAGCGCAGGGCAGTCCTGCTCTAGGCCCAGGGACACCTCTGGGGGCAAGCAGGGGAGCTGGGAAGCAGCAGCTGGCTCGGGAGAGTTAACCCAAAGCACGAGAACTGACCCCAAAGCCGTGGGACCTTGCACTGCTGCCCAGAGCTGAGCACTGTCACCCCCTCCTCAAGGAGGTGCAGCACTGGGGATGCTGACAGACTCATCCCAACCCCTAGCAGCCAGGACAGCTTCCACCAGAGCTGCCAGGGCAGGGGCAGCAAACCAGCAGCAGGAGCACTGCATGGCTCTGGAGCTTCCACTTGGACAGGCAGGGCCAGACAAAAGGCAAATGAAGCTCCGTTTAGCTGAGCTGGTTTGAAAGGAAGCAGGACAGAAGCATCTGTTCTACCAACTGGGGCCAGGCAGAGCAAGACGTGGGAAGGGTTCCTGCAGGGGGAGCACCCTGAGCACCAGAGCACTGGGCCCAGCTCCCAGCTCCCAGCTCCCATCCCCACGCCGGGATCAGGCTCATACTGCACGTTGGCTCTGGCTCACCAGCACACCAAACCCGGCTGCACTTCCCCTGCCAGAGCCTGCAGCCCCTCTGAGCACCCCGCAGGCAGCAGTGACCAAGCACTGCTGTGGGGCAGGAGCGTTCCCTGACCCTCTGCTCCC
This sequence comes from Melanerpes formicivorus, assembly GCF_026170545.1. NCBI lineage: Eukaryota > Metazoa > Chordata > Aves > Piciformes > Picidae > Melanerpes > Melanerpes formicivorus. The sequence continues at coordinate 465,713 of NW_027142531.1, forward strand.
AGCTGGGCTGCAGGAGCCTGGGGAAAGCGCCCAGCCGCCCGTGGGAGGGGAATGCAAACCGCAGGAGCGAGGCCAAGGCGCTCACCACCCAGGCAATGAACCTCTGCAGCTGGCTGCCAAGCAGCTGGGGGAGGCACCTTGTGAAGGTCAGAGGGCTCTGGCTGGGCTCCCACTAACCGAGCAAGGCTACAACAACAAACCCACAGCGCTGCCCAACAGCTTCTGGAGGCTGCAGCGCCCGAGCCGAGACCTTCGCCTCCTTCACTGCAATGCTCAGAGGGAAGTGGATGCCCCTGGGGATGCTGCTGAGCCATAGGGAGGCCATGCTCAACAGCCATGCCTGTGCTCCTCAGCTCTCTGCCCAAGCCATGCTGAAGGGCTCTGCAGGGCAGAGCCAGCCGGGGTTAGGCTGCAGCCCCCGCAGAGGAGCAGCTCTGTGCAGGGCTGAGCCTCTGGAGCCAGCAGGGGCAGCGGCAGGGGCGGGCACCAGGCTCCGCTCCTCTCCCTCCGGCCCAGCCGGGGACGCCTGCTTGGTGAGAATTGTCCACTCGAGACCTGGCTGAGCTTCTGCTGCAGCTCTGCTGGGTGTTGGTGTCAGTGCAGAGACCTGCAGCTCCAGCTTTGGCACCCAGGGTTGATGAACTAGAGCTGCATGGCTGGCAGGCAGTGCCAGGAGCACCGGCAGGCCGCTCCCAATTAACCCTCTGCACTACTTCCACTTTCGGACCTGGGGGCAGTGCCAGTCCTGGCTGGGGCAAAGAGGCAAACCCTGGCGTTGTCAAACAGATCCCATAGGAGCCCTGGGCTCTGGGACAGGCAGATGCCAGGACCTTACCCATAACCCAGCAATATCAAACTCAACACCTTTGCCATGGCCCTGCAGGAAGAGGTTTCTGGGAGACACCAGAAGGCACTGAGGGCAGGGCCCTGGCTGCCTGTGCTCCTGTGGGCAGCAGGCAAACAGCCTGCAGGCTGGGAGACAGGGTGACCTGAGCCACACAGCCAGGACACTGCCAGCAGCAAACTCTGCCACTGCCTGGGTTTCAGGCCAGGGAACCCTCAGCCAAGGCCAGCAGCGCTGGGGAGCACAAAGTGGAGCCTGTGAAAGCTGAGCTGAACTCACACTTACAGCCAGGGCTTGTCCCACTCCTCTGACGAGGTCCAGCAGGCTCCAGAGAGTTTGCAGCAGCCTGGAAGAAGAAGAACACAGTGAAGAGGACTGCAAAGAGATAGATGCTAACTGCAGTGCTGCCAGCCCTAAACCTAAGGACTTCCTTCATTCATTAGCAGGCAAAGCTGCTGGAGTCTCAGCAGTCAGCACCCTGCAGCTCCCCAGGCTGCCCAGTGCCCCTGGGGACGGCAGCCAGGGGGCCAGGCTGACCCTTCACCCAGGCCAGGTCGGGCCCCTGTGTCCCAAGGTCCTCTCTGTAGCACTGCAGTGCTGCTGAGACAGCCTCAGGCCACGCTGCCACTCCAGAGACCCCAGGGGCAGAGCCCAGCTGGACGGCACCAGGCTGCGGGGCTGGCAGCTTCTGCTGGCCTGGAGCCTGCCCTGGAGCCCTCTGCCCCCCACTGCCACAGGGCTGGGGCCTGGCCTGGCACGCTCGTCCTCCCACAGCAACAGAGACAAGGGAGGCCTGGGGCTGTCTCCTCTTCCTCCCACAATGGCTCCAGACCTGCTGCCCCCCAGCCCTCTGCGGGCATGGCCCAAGGCTCAGCTGTGGCTGCCCCAGGTTATGATACCCAAGGCAGAGCTGCTGGAGCCCTCAGGCAGCCCTGGAGCCCTCAGGCAGCCCTGGAGCCCTCAGCCAGCCCTGGAGCCCTCACACAGCCCTGGAGCCCTCACGCAGCCCTGGAGCCCTCACGCAGCCCTGGAGCCCTCACGCAGCCCTGGAGCCCTCACGCAGCCCTGGAGCCCTCACACAGCCCTGGAGCCCTCACACAGCCCTGGAGCCCTCAGCCCTGGAGCCCTCACACTGCCCTGGAGCCCTCATGCAGCCCTGGAGCCCTCACGCAGCCCTGGAGCCCTCAGCCAGCCCTGGAGCCCTCACGCAGCCCTGCAGCCCTCACACTGCCCTGGAGCCCTCACACAGCCCTGGAGCCCTCACACAGCCCTGGAGCCCTCAGCCCTGCAGCCCTCAGCCCTGCAGCCCTCACGCAGCCCTGGAGCCCTCACGCAGCCCTGGAGCCCTCAGCCCTGGAGCCCTCACACAGCCCTGGAGCCCTCAGCCCTGCAGCCCTCAGCCCTGCAGCCCTCACACTGCCCTGGAGCCCTCACGCAGCCCTGGAGCCCTCACGCAGCCCTGGAGCCCTCAGCCCTGCAGCCCTCACGCAGCCCTGCAGCCCTCACACAGCCCTGGAGCCCTCACACAGCCCTGGAGCCCTCACACAGCCCTGGAGCCCTCAGCCCTGGAGCCCTCACACTGCCCTGGAGCCCTCATGCAGCCCTGGAGCCCTCACGCAGCCCTGGAGCCCTCAGCCCTGGAGCCCTCACACAGCCCTGGAGCCCTCACGCAGCCCTGGAGCCCGCAGCCCTGGAGCCCTCAGCCCTGGAGCCCTCACACAGCCCTGGAGCCCTCACACTGCCCTGGAGCCCTCACACTGCCCTGGAGCCCTCAGCCCTGCAGCCCTCACGCAGCCCTGGAGCCCTCACACAGCCCTGGAGCCCTCACACAGCCCTGGAGCCCTCAGCCCTGCAGCCCTCAGCCCTGCAGCCCTCACACTGCCCTGGAGCCCTCACGCAGCCCTGGAGCCCTCAGCCCTGCAGCCCTCACGCAGCCCTGGAGCCCTCAGCCAGCCCTGGAGCCCTCAGCCCTGCAGCCCTCACGCAGCCCTGGAGCCCTCACAGAGCCCTGAAGCCCTCACGCAGCCCTGCAGCCCTCACGCAGCCCTGCAGCCCTCACGCAGCCCTGCAGCCCTCAGCCCTGCAGCCCTCACGCAGCCCTGGAGCCCTCAGCCCTGGAGCCCTCACAGAGCCCTGAAGCCCTCACGCAGCCCTGCAGCCCTCACGCAGCCCTGCAGCCCTCACACTGCCCTGGAGCCCTCACGCAGCCCTGGAGCCCTCACACTGCCCTGGAGCCCTCAGCCCTGCAGCCCTCACGCAGCCCTGCAGCCCCCACACAGCCCTGCAGCCCTCACGCAGCCCTGCAGCCCTCACGCAGCCCTGCAGCCCCCACACAGCCCTGCAGCCCTCACGCAGCCCTGCAGCCCTCACGCAGCCCTGGAGCCCTCACGCAGCTCTGGAGCCCTCAGCCCTGGAGCCCTCACACAGCCCTGCAGCCCTCACGCAGCCCTGCAGCCCTCACGCAGCCCTGGAGCCCTCACGCAGCCCTGGCGCCCTCAGCCCTGGCACCCTCACCGCTGGCACCAGCAGCGCCGCCGATGCGTCTGGGTGCCCTGTGGACACACAGGTCAGGGCTCCTCTGTCAGCAGCAGCCCAGCGCCGCTGCCCGCTGCCCACTCCCCGCTGCCCGCTCCCCGCTGCCCACTCCCCGCTGCCCGCTTCCCGCTGCCCGCTCCCAGCTCCCCGCTGCCCGCTCCCCGCTGCCCGCTCCCCCCTGCCCGCTGCCCACTCCCCGCTGCCCGCTCCCCGCTTCCCACTCCCCGCTCCCGGCTGCCCGCTGCCCGCCGGCTGCCGCCTGCCTGGGTCCTGTGCGGGGCTGCGGCCGCGCTGCTGCTGCGGGCGGAGAGCGGCGGCAGAGGCTCCCCCGGGGTCCCCGCGGCCCTCCGCGGCACGGCCCCGCTGCCGCTCTCGCGCTGCCGGAGCCGCGATGGGGCCGGGGCCGGGGCCGGGGCAGCTCCTCCCCTGGCTGCTGGCGGGGCCGTCGCGGCGCACTGGGGGAACCCGTTAGTCCGGTCTGACGGCGGCTGCCGCGGGGCAGCCGGGCGGATCGGGGCCGTCGGAGGCGTGCGAGGGCCGTGAGCGAGCGCGGCGGCGAGCGGCGCCGGGACCCGCCACGCCGCGACCCGCCACGCCGCGACCCGCCACGCCGCGACCCGCCACGCCGCGACCCGCCACGCCGCGACCCGCCACGCCGCGACCCAGGTGCTGCGGAGCGCTGCCGCTCGGGGCCGCACCCGCGGGGCCGCCCTGCCGGGGAGCACAGGCGGGGCGGGACGGAGCCCCTGCGCGGGCTGGGGACGGGCACCGCGCCGCTGCACGGCGGGGCCGGCCGCCGGGCACTGCTGTCTGTCTGTCTGTCCGGCCGGCAGAGCTGTCCGGCACAGCTGTGTCTGCCGTCTGCGTGTCTGTCTGCGCGTCCGGCCGCCCCGCCGGCACAGAAGGGGCCGGGGCGGGCAGCGGCGCCGGGCCGAGGCCACTTGCGGAGCTTCAGCTCTTCGGGCTGCCCGTGGGGCTGTGCCGGGGGCTTGCAGCGCCCCGCGTTGCGAAGGCAGCGGCTGGGGCCGGGGCTCCGGCTGTGCCCGGGCGGGGCCGGGGCAGGGCTGTTCCCATTGGGCCGGAGGTCCAGCTGCCATCAATATTTAAACAGGTGAATGCTCCTCCCGAGGACGGCGGCTTCGGCGGGGCGGCTGTGGCCGGGCGGGCAGTGCCGGGTGAGGCCTTTGCTTGCATCCTGCCCGCCCAGCACCATAGGGCCGCTGGTGCGGGGCACCGAGTGGGCTGCCCTGGCCCGGCGGCTGGCCCGTCTAGCCATTGCCAGCTCGGTGCCCGTCGGGTTCGGCAGCGCCCAGCTCACCCTGTCTCTGTGTTCCGCCCAAAGACCTCCGTCGGGTGACCTCCAGGCTTCCCTGGCGCCTGCCCAGCCCGTGCCCCTGGCCGAGGAGAGCAGCAGCGTTTGCTGGAGGTAAGGCTCGGGGGAGCAGCTGTAGCTCGCTGTGGCCCTGGGCTCTGGCACACGGTGCCGCTTTGCTCTGCTGACTGCTGCTGTCGCCTTGGGCTGCTTGCTCTGCTCCTGGCCGGTTTCTGTCCTTTTCCCCCCTCCCTATCTCTACATGAGGCAAAGAGCTCTGGGCAGGGGGAGGCTGCTCCTCAGTCAGTGCTTGTGGGGCCTTGAGAGCAGTCACAGCTGTGTTAAGGAACCATCAGCGTTCTGCAGCAGAAAGTGCTCGAAGAGCTCTCTGTGAGGTCAGTCCCCCCTTGGGAGGTGGAAAGCAGTTCTGAACCCCCCCCAAAATCAGCGTCTCAGTCCTGCTGCCTACAGCTTGAGTAGCATCCCTTTAGAGCCTGGCTGGAGCCGTGCTCAATGGAGCAGCTAACGACCGTTTCACCCCTGGCTTGGATGTCAGCGGCAGCAGTTTGAAACCGAAGGAGGCATGCTGGGCAGAGCTGCTGGCAAGAGCCAGCCTCTGCTAATGAGCTGCTGCAGCCTCTCTTGTCTTCTGGGGGCTGGATGGGACGGCTCAGGAGTGCCCTGGGCAGCTCCCTGGCACTCGGGTCAGCTTGGTGCTCCTGCAGTCCCTACCTATGGAGCTGCTGCTGGAGTCCTTGGGTTCAGCTCCCTGCTGAAGGGTCTGTGCTGGCTCAGACTTGCTCACAGTTTTCTCCTTGCTTCTGGGGTTTTAAGTTTGTTGTTCCCTCCCAGCTCTGGCTGATGTGTCAAGTGGCATTGGGCCGTTTTGTGTTGCTCACTGCCAGCTCCTGCAGCACTGTTCCCGCTGCTCACACCCGTCTGTGGTTGCTTTCGTGCCTGTCCCACACCTGTGTTTGTCTCTGTGCTGGCTTGCAGGTGTTCTGCAGATGAGTTTGGGTGGTTTCTGAGCTGTCGTCTTCGTTTCACTCTCCCCTGTGAGCCAGCTTGTGCATGTGCCAGCTCCTTGCTGTGTGGTTTGTGGTGGTGAACCCCCAGAGCCCCTTGCTGGCTCTGTGCTGAAGCCCTCTCTGTACTGGGCTGGAGCTCCTTTCTCACCTGCTCTGCTGCTGTGGCTTTTCTCTTGACCACCCTGGGCCTGCCTGTGAAGTGCTGCCTGCCTTTGGCCGTGGGGAGGGCTGTGATTGAGGGTGGCTGCTGCGGGGGTTGGCTGCTGCGGGGGGTGGCTGCTCCCCTCCCCTGGCCGCTGTTAAACGAGAGGCTTTGTGCAGCTGTAACTGAACGCAGGGTATCGGCCGGGAGCTCCTGAAACCCAACCCCGGCCCTGTCTGTGACCTGCCCCATGGCCCCGGGCAAATCACTTAACCTCTCCGTGTTCCTGCACTTGGCAGGGGTGGAGACCACGGCTCTCAGGAGACCTCTGGGAGAGCGATGGTGCTCCGAGCCCTGCCCCGGGGGTGCTGTGCCCTGTGGTGCGTCTGGTGTGGGCGCAGCTTTCCCTCCCCTGCTCTTCCACACGAGAGAGATGTATCTCTGACAGCAGGGGTGGGCAGTTGCAGCAGCTGCTGGGGGCTTTGCCGTCCAAGTGCCCGGTGGCTGTGCACAGGGAGGTGTAAAAGGAGCAAAAAGGAGGGGGGAAGGGTGAGCAGCAAAGAGGAAAGCGGCAGGTCGTCCTCTAACGGGCTTCTGCCTGGGAGGAGGCAGCATGAGAGGCTGTGGAGGACTGACAGAAGCTCTCTCAGGTCTCTGCAGGGCAAGGCTACTTTCCCTGCTTGCTGTGGTCGTTGCAGGGGCACAGTCCCGCGGGGTGGAGGCAGCCGAGACCTAACCTCCTGCTGCCCTGTTCCAGATGGAGCCTCAGCTACAGGATGCAGAGGAGTGTCCCTGAGCAGCCCCAGGGCTCGGGGTGCCCCGGCCGAGGGCTCGGGGGGGGCGCCCGGGGTAAAGGTCAGGCCGGGGCAGTGTCTGCAGCACGGCTCCGGGGTGCCGGCAGGAAGGGTGCAGCCCTGCCCCGTCTGCTGCTTGCCGGCAGGAAGTGACCTTTGCTTGTGGCAGCTCAAAGGGCTCGCTGAGGGAGGGCAGGACCTGTCTGCAGCCCCATCCGTGCCCAAGAGCCCTCCCTCGGCTCTGGTCCTGCAGGGCTGCCCTTGGGAGGGGGCAGCAGGGGCTCTGTGCCAGGCAGGCTGGAAGCCCCTCGCTGCCAGCTCGCTTGTCTGCTGCAAAGAGATGTCCTGACTTGGGCTTTAACTGATGGAGGCTCTGCTTATCTGTAGTGAAGATTCCTGGGCAGATAATGGCTCAGATTGTCCCTGCTGTGCTTCCCCAGGCGGCCCTCCCCCGGGCTGCAGGCTCTGGGGCTGTGCCATGGCTGGCTTCTGTTGCCTTCGTGGGGACCAGCTAATCTCTTCCTTGTGTGCCAGCTAAGCTCTTCCCTGTGCAGAGTCCTGTTGGCTCCCGGTGAGGGAGCCTGCCCCGGCAGCCTGCACACTCCCATCCCCACGTGGCAGCAGGCAGCTCTCCTGCTGAGGACACCTTGGCCCCCGGTGTGATGGACGTGCTGCCCCCAGCGGGAGCCTGGGCTGGGCCCTGTGCTCAGTGCGGCACCGAGGCAGTTCCCTGGCAGCTGGAAGCAGTCAGTGCTCGGGCTCCTGGCTAGGGAGTGCAGCTGAACCCCTCTGCAAACACCTTCTGGGTGCAGGGCTGCCCTGGGCTCTGTGTGTGCCCTGCTGCAGCACGAGCTGGAGCAGATGCTGCCCGCTGTGCCAAGGCTGTGCTGTGCCAAGGCTGCTCTCCTGGCACCGCACGCTGCCGGAGCGGTTGGTTGGTACGCTGGGAAGTCTCTCTCCAGCATCCTCATCCTGCACACTTCTGACCCCAGCTGTGCAGGAGTCAGGAAGCACAGTGCTGAAGCCTGCAGTGAGGCACCACGGTGCTCACCTCGTGGCTGCCATCCGGCCTGCAGCAGGCTGTGCCCTGGGGGCAGTCGCCCATCGCTCCCGGGGCCCTTTCCCCTGCAGGCTCTCTGGGAGCTGAGGCACTGTGGTGACTCTGCAATGTCCAGAGCTCAGGGCTGGCTGAGCCAGGCTGAGGCACAGGAGAGCTGCTGCTTCCCAAACAGCTTCCCTGGGGCTCTCTCCCTTGCAGTGCCAGCCTGAGGCTCCAGGAGCAGTGCCTGAGCCACTGCTGTGCTGAGGGGCTCAGAGTGGTGCCCTGGGCTCTGCAGGTGCCCTGCCTCACCACCAGCATTTACCTCACCTGGGTTTGGCACTGGCATTTTAACCTCCTCTGGTGGCAGCCCTGAGTCACCCTGTACCAGGCACGTGCTGGCAGCTCCAGCTGGCACCTCTCTCCCAGGTCACAGTGCAAGGAGGAAGGTGTGCAGGGCCAGCAGTCTGCTTCCTGCCTGGCTTGGATAGCTGATGCTCTGGCTGTGCCCAGGTTGCTTTCAGGAAAGCCTGCCTGACCCAGGCTGTCCTGGCTGAGGTGGAGCTGCTGGGCTCTGACTCAGCCAGGGCCTGCAGGGAGGTTGTTCCTTGGCCTGCTTGTGCTGCTCCGTGGCACTTCAACTACCTGCTCTTGTTCTTCCTTAGACATCCTGAGGTCGGCTGGCAGCTGCTCAGGGGGCATCTGCCAGCCCAGCACTTGGTGCCAGGGCAGTTTCTTCTCAGCCCTGGGCCCCGCCTGGGCAGCAGCTGTGGCTCTGCCCCTTGGAGCCAGAGCTCCTGTTGCAGGTGGATGCATTTTTCATGAGGGGTGGTGCTCAGGAGCTGGGTGGCTGCAGCACAGCAGGAAAGCAATAGCCTGGGGGGGGCTGATGGAGGCACTTCCCAAAGGATTCTCTTCCCACTCTTGAACCCTTCCTGCCGGGAGGGGAAGGGAGCAGCGCTTGAGGAGCTGGCTGCTGGAGCTCTGGGTGCTGGCTGCGGATGGAGCTTTCCAGGCCAGGCTTCACTGAGCAGCAGGGCGTTGCTCTGGGCTCGCTGGGGAGCTCAGGGAGCTCCCTCAGGCGGTGGCAGAAATGTTTCCTTTTCACAGCTCCGTGCCTGGGGGCTGCTGGTGGTGGCTGGGCAGGGGGTGCCAGAGGGGCTGCCTGCAGGGGCCTGGGCTCAGCTCCTTTAGGGTTTGAGGAGGTGGTGATGGCTCTTCCAGCCTGCCTGAAGGCAGGACAGGGAGGGTGGCCCCAGGCTACCCGAGGAGCAGGCTGCCCACGTGCCTGCTGCTAGGAGCACACAGTGAAACCTCACTGCGGTGCCTGGGGACAGCCTTTCGGTCCTGGTTAGCTCCAGAGACCCCCAGTAGTGCAGGAGGGGCTCCCTGGGCTTGCTCTTTGTGCTGTCTGAGCTGGTTTATGACTCTTGCTTCAAGCTCTGCCGGGGCTGTGTCCTGAGCCAGCAGCCTGAGGCCCGAGCTGAGGAGCTGCCCTGCTCAGCCCTGCAGCAGGGTGAGATCTGTGCCCCTGGCAGGCGTGCCCCCGCCGGCCTGCTGCTGCTCCTCGTGGTGGCCTCTCATGCCCACGCCAGCACAGCCATCCCGGCAGCACTCTGCTCCTCTCCCTGCCCCTGCCGTGTCCTGCACGGCTCTGTAGCTGTGGGCTGTGAGCCCAGCTCTCTGCAGCCTCTCTCCGGAGGAGCCCTGGGAGCAGGGTTATCCCGGGGTGCTTTTTGCTGCCATCAGACAGGTGCAGTCAGTGTGCCAGCGGTTCCAAAGGAGCTGGGCTTGCCCCGAGGCAGGAGCAGGCAGAAGGCTGGCAGGGTGAGCAGAGGCTGGGGGATGTGCACCTGAGTTCTGTGCCCTCTCAGCAAACGAAGCTCTGCTCCTCACCTCCCCTCCCCTGCATCAGCCCTGCTGCCGGCTCAGCTTCCTGGGGCTGAGAGCAGCCTCCCACGGGCTAGGCAGCCCTGGCAGATTGCCTGGCAGTGCAGGAGGGGATGGGCAGCAGAGGCACATCTGGAGGAGCCCACAGTGGAGAATTAAACCACAGTGTCCTGGAGCTGTGGACAAGTGCAAGCAGCTGAAGCTGCAGCACGGCAGGGCTGGGAGGGGACAGGATGTGCTCCTGGGCGGCCCCAGCCCTGCTGCCAGGGCAGTCGTGCAAGTGCCAGGGCGCCCGGCAGGGCACTGGCTGGCCCCGGGGGGTGGGGTTTGGGGTGCCCCAGGTGCTTGCTGGCAGGTGTTGTTTGGGGAGGGCTCAAGGATGGCAGGCGGTGCAGCAGAGAGCCTGAGCTGAGGGGGTGGTCTGGAGCGGGCTGGGGGCCCTGCTGGGAGCTCTTCAAGTCTAAATCAGCCTCCTGGAGAGCCGGGGGTGCCAGGCTGGGGGAGAAGGTGCCGGGGCCCCAGGGGCAGTGTGCCGCGGGCAGAGGTGGGCACACACCCCACGGCCTCGGCTGCCTGCCGCTGCTGCGCTCCCAGAGCAGCCCCGGTGGGCGCCAGGCAGTGGGGCGCTGAGCCCCGCGGTGGTGCAGAGCAGAGCAGCGGTGCAGGGCTTGCCGCCGGCAGCTGCCTCCCGGCAGGGCTCCGGGACCGGGGCCGGCGGCGGGGCAGGAGGGGCAGCTGCCTCCCGGCAGGGCGGCAGGACCGGCGGCGGGGCAGCTGCCTCCCGGCAGCGGGGCAGGAGGGGCAGCTGCCTCCCGGCAGGGCGGCAGCGGGGCAGGAGGGGCAGCTGCCTCCCGGCGGGGCTCCGGGACCGGGGCCGGCGGCGGGGCAGGAGGGGCCGCGGCTCCCGCTCAGCAGCGCCTGCTTCGGGACGCTCGCAGGCGGCCGGCAGCATGACCCCCGAAAGGGACTCGGAGACCACCCTGGATGAGGACTCGCAGCCCAACGACGAGGAGATGCCCTACAGCGACGACGAGACGGAGGAGGAGCTGGAGAGCAGGCAGCCCGCGGCCGCGCCGGGGCAGCGCCGCGCCGAGGGGGGCGGCCGGGCGCAGCGCAGAGGTGAGCGCCCCGGGGGCTCCCCTCCCGGCCCGGGGGCTAGGCTGGCTGCCGTGAGCCTGGGGGCAGGCGGTGGCAGGGCAGCGTAGCTCGGGGGAAGGAAAGGCAGCCGGGGTTGGGTGTCGCGGTGCCTCGCCTCACGGGGATGGTCTGCACGGCGTGCCCTGCCTGTGCCCTGCCTGTGCCCTGCCACTGCTGCAGCACAGCTCCAGGCACTCTCTGCCCTGCAGCTGGAGCCTGGAGCTGCTGTTGGCAGAAGTGCAGGCAGCCTTGCACAGCCCAGCCTCAGCTTTGGTGCTCGCAGCCTCCTGCTGCCTTCATGTGCAGTGCCTGCAGAGCACAGACAGGGGAGTGGAGGCCAGAGAGCCCCCGGTGCAGCCTGGACCTGCTGCCAGCCTGCCTTAGACGTGCCTGTTCTTGGCCTCTCTCCAAGGACAGCCTCCAGCTCCCCTGCATTCCTTTTTCCATGTTGCAAGGCAAGTTCTTGCTGCCTGTGTGGCAACAGGGAGCAGCTGCTGACCTCTCCCTGTGTCGCCACCGCTGGCATGTTTCCATTTCACAGCCACCTGGGAAGTGTTCAGGTCTGGGCTTCCATCAGGTGACAGTCTGTGGCCTAAAGCCTCCCCTCAGCCTGGGATTCTCCCTACCCACCGTGGCTGCTGCTGCCTCCCCCTGCTCCTCTCTTGCCCCAGGTGCTTGCTTTCACAGACACTGAGCACCAGCCCTGAGAAACCAAACCAAAGCAGGGCCTCCTGCCCCTGCAGTGGCTTCTCTGGAGGGTCCCTTGCCTCTCCTTATCCTGCAGTCTGAAAGCAGGGGGCTGCACTTGGGCTCTGCCCTGGAAGGGGCTGGAGGCTGCTGCTGCTCAGTGCAACCACAACCCCTGCTGCCTGCACCTGAGCTTCTAACCAAAGCACGGCCCAGAGCTGTGGCTCTGGCAGAGCTCCTCTGAGCCTGAAGCTGCCAGGAGGTAGGAGATGCTGCCCTGCTGCTCAGCAGGCCTGCACTCTGGCCCTGGGGCTTGTGAGCAGTTGACAAACCAGGTCAGGCTTGTGTTTCCTCTGTAGACCCTTGGGGGGTGGTGGTTTGCTCAGCCCCTGTTTGCCTGCTCCTCCTCAGTGCTAGCTAACTGCTGGCATCAGCTGCAGGCTCTGTGGGGCTTGCTGCCTGTGCAGCAGCTGATTCTGTTCCTAGGTGGTGCTGCCTCTTGTGCCCCTCAGGGGAGGCTGCTGCCCCTTGGTGTCCCTTCAGAGGGACTGCTGCCCGGCTCTGAGGGGTGGCTGCCACCTGGGAGCATTTCAGAGGGATCTGGGGGAGCTTCCCTCCTGCAGCTCTCCCTTAAGACCCAGCTTGTGGGTTTTCCAGGGGGCTGCTGAGGTTTGGTAAGCCCCCAGGGCTGTGGTGACTGTGGTGAGGAAGTGTTCTGGAGGCACGTGTGAGTTTTCTGCAGGCCTGTCATTAGCACCTTGCTCACCTCCTGCCCTTCAGTTATGTCCTGCTCCCACAGCTGGCCCTCTGGGGGGCTGTGTGTGGGGCAGTGTGGCTGGCAGCCAGCAGGGTGCCCAGCGTGTGCCCTCCTCCTGCTGGGTGTTTGCAGCTGTGCAACCCGGCCTGGCAGTGCCCCAGCAGGAGAGTGCTGCTCTCAGCCTGCAGCCAGGGAGGGCTGTGCACAGCACAGCTCCCACACCAGGAGAACTTCGTGTGGGGAGGGAAATGGAAAGGCTCTGAGCTGTGGAGCCCAGGGCAGCCTCATCAGCTGTGCCTTACCTTAGTGTGGCCTGGGAGCAGCCCAGGAGCACTTGGCACCTGCTTCCCCACCTCTGCCTCAGGGAGTTTCACCCTGCTCAGCAGCTAGCTGCTGGAATCCCTGCCACCAAGGAGCACCCATTAAGGGCAGTTAGTACAGGCTGGAGAGCAGGGGAGATGGCAGAGAGCTGCCTGGTGAGTCAGGAGCCTGCCAGCACACGGCCTCAGCCTCCCAGAGCGCTGTGAGTGGCAACAGAACTGGCTGGGGCAGTCACTGGTGTGGGCACAGCCTGCTCTGCTGGGTGTGGGCAGCAGCATTGGTGGGGCTGCAGGAGAGGGAGAGAGGGGCATGGAAAAGAGCTTCCAGCTATGCACATCCCAGAGGAACCCCCTGAAGGATGGAGTTTGCAGGACAGAGATGGCTGAGAAGGGCTCTAAGGAGGGGGTGGCTGCCTTGCTAGCAAGGCCTCTGCAGGACTTCTCCTTGGGGAGCCTGGAGTGAGCCAGTGGTGAGGCACTGCCAGTGGCTGCTGTGCTGAGCAGGTACCAGCCCTGTCTGAGCTGAGGCCAGCAGAGCTGAGGCCAGCAGAGCTGAGGCCAGCAGGTTTGTCCCCAGCAGGCAGTGCTGACCCCTGCTCCCTTGCAGACTGCAGCTGGCAAGTGAAAGCCAACGACCGGCGCTTCCACGAGCAGCCCCAGTTCCAGAGGCCGGTGTTCCTGTGCTTCAAGAGGAGCAAGTATGCAGTAAGTGGCCTTGGGGACAGTACCTGAGCACTGCTCAGCCTCAGAAAGGCCTTTGCCCCGCTGGTGGGAGGGTCAAAGCCTCTGGTCCATAGGGCTTCCAGCAGAGGTGGGGCAGCGTCCCTGGCTCCGGGTCTGGGCCGTCATGAGAGGCCACCTCCAAGAGAAGTGGGAGCCAGGTGTCCTCAGGCCAAATTCCAGGTGTTGTCTGCTCAGCTCTGGCTCTTGCAGGTGTCCCCAGAGGTGTAATCTTGCATGTGAGAGGTCTCAGTGCAGTATTAAGCAATGTCCTGATGGAGCAAGGCTGGGACAGGCTTAAAGCCAGACCTGGGCACGCCTGGCCGCTGCATCCCCCTGGCTGTGCTGAAGGAAACGGTGCCATCCCCTTCACCAGGACACACAGCTGATGATGCCTCAGCTTGCTGTCCCTGACCCTGGGTTCCCTCCCCAGGGCAATGCCATCAAGACCTACAAGTACAACCCCATCACTTTCCTGCCCCTGAACCTCTTGGAGCAGTTCAAGCGAGCAGCCAACTTCTACTTCTTGGTGCTTCTCATCCTGCAGGTAAGGACTGAGCCCAGCTGCTGCAGGAGTCTGGGTGTTGCCCTCTCAGCTGAGGGGCTCCTGGGGCACAGCTCAGCTCTGTGCTGGCAGGAACCTGCGGGGCACTGCCTGAGCTCTGGGCCTGCCCTGGCTGCAGAGCCCTTGGAGTTCATGAGGAAGGAAGGAAGGAAGGAGGCTGCTTGCACTCTGCAGAGCCCTGAGCTCCACTCAGGAATCAGGGGAGCAGCTGGTGCTGAAGCAGAGCGGCTCAAGGGCCCTGAGGGGCTTGCTCCTCTTCACAACCTGGCTTAAGCTCCTCTCCCTGAGGCTCTGGGGCTCTTTCTTGTGTTGTAGCCAGGCCACTCTGAAGTGCCCTTGGCTGGTCACCCCGTGCTGGACTGATTGGCTTTGTCTCTTGCAGTCCATTCCCCAGATATCCACCCTGGCATGGTACACCACACTGGTGCCCCTGCTCCTGGTGCTGGGCATAACTGCAGTCAAAGACCTGGTGGATGACATTGTAAGAGCCCTGCTTGGGCAGCGTGGGAGGGGGCAGAGGGCTGGCCCTTGCCCTGGGCTGTGCAGCAGGGCTGCATTCTCTGCTCTGCTTCCAGGCTCGCCACAGGATGGACAGGGAGGTGAACAACAGGAGGTGTGAGGTCATCAGGGATGGCAGGTCTGTGCTGGGGGCTCGGGGCAGGGGGGTGGCCTTGACAGAGGAGGTTCAGCTTTTCCTTTCCATCATCCCTCTGGAAAGAGAGCTGCTCAGAGGAATCATTCAGCTTAGTTCTGTGGCAGCAGATCTGCTGAGAGCAGGATGGGAGTTCAGGTGTGGGTGAAGGGGGCAGAGAAGAGGCAGGCTGAGAGAGCTCTAAGCGAGAGCCCTGCCTGAGTGGGATGCTGGTGTGCTCAGGGCCAAGGGGTCAGCCTTCCTGGGGGGCAGAGCAGTGTAGGTCAATCACCACTGAACTCTCCTGCTCCCAGGTTCAGGGCCACCAAGTGGAAAGATGTCCAGGTGGGGGATGTCATCCACCTGAGGAAGAACGCCTCTGTTCCTGTGAGTGCTGCAGCGCTGGGTGCTGGCTGGCAGGGGAGGGGGCTGTGTGACACCTGCCCACCTGTGTTGGCAGGCTGACGTGCTGCTGCTCTCCAGCTCGGAACCCAACAGCCTGTGCTACGTGGAGACGGCCGAGCTCGACGGGTAAGGCTCTGGCTGCCGGGCTCCTCCTCAGCCCCCTGCAGGCTCTGGCGGCCGGGCTCCCGCTCGGCCCCGCAGCCCCCCGCGGGCTCTGGCGGCCGGGCTCCCGCTCGGCCCCGCAGCCCCCCGCGGGCTCTGGCGGCCGGGCTCCCCCTCGGCCCCGCAGCCCCCCGCGGGCTCTGGCGGCCGGGCTCCCCCGCAGCCCCCCGCGGGCTCTGGCGGCCGGGCTCCCCCGCAGCCCCCCGCGGGCTCTGGCGGCCGGGCTCCCCCGCAGCCCCCCGCGGGCTCTGGCGGCCGGGCTCCCCCTCGGCCCCGCAGCCCTCTGCGGGCTCCGGCGGCCGGGCTCCCCCTCGGCCCCGCAGCCCCCTGCAGGCTCTGGCTGCCACCTTCCCACCCCCTGGGCAGGGCGAGGGGCCAGAGGAGTGCCACAGGCTTCTCTGAAGCGCAGGAGGCACGAAGCACCTGGGGGGGGAGCTGTAGCCGCTCTGCAGGGGCTCAGGGATGGTCCCAGAGGAGAGGCTTCCTCCTCCTCCTCGTCTGCCTCCCTGATTTGCCTGGGCTCTGTGGCTCCCGCCCGGCCCCTCCTGTTCCACAGACTCACCTCCGCCCTTGCCTCGCAGGGAGACCAACCTGAAGTTCAAGATGGCCCTGGAGGTGACGCACAGGCTGCTTCAGGAGGAGGCTGCCCTGGCAGACTTCGATGGTGGGTGCAGCTCTGCTCTCAGGGCTGCTGCCCTGGCAGAGCCGGGTGGGGGGCGGGGGCGGCGCCCCCGGCGGCTTCCTGGCTTTGCCATGGGGCGGCACAAGGAAGTCACACCGTGAGGCTGTGCTGCAAGGGGCAGGGTGAGGCCTTGGGCGTGCAGGCCTCCTGCAGCGAGTACCCTCGGCGTGCTCCTGTTGCCTGCTGTGCTCCAGCCCCGTGCTCCCCTGCGGGCTGCAGGGCTGGTGGAGTGCGAGGAGCCCAACAACCGGCTGGATAAGTTTGCCGGCACGCTGGTGTGGAGGCACGGGAGCTACCCGCTGGATGCTGACAAGGTGCTGCTGCGTGGCTGCCGGATCAGGAACACAGACTTCTGCCATGGGATGGTGATATTTGCAGGTAGCTGTGGCCTGGGCGGGTGTCCGGCTCGGGCCGTGCCCGGCGGTGCCCCTGGCATTTTGCTGTGCTTGTTTCCAGGGGCTGACACAAAGATCATGAAGAACAGTGGCAAGACCAGGTTTAAAAGGACCAAAATCGACTCCCTCATGAACTACATGGTCTACACTGTAAGCCTGCTGGTCTCCAGCTCAGCTGGTGGAGCTGGCTGTCAGGGAGCAGTGAGGCTAAGAAGCTGGGTTCCGATGCTGCTCCCGAGCTCACCTCCACTCTGTGAGGGGCTGGGATGCACTGGGAGGGAAGCCAGAGTGGCCTCTCCCTGCGGGTGGCATCTGTGCCCCTCAGCTGCAGGGCAGGGCAGGCTGTGTGTGCAGAGAAGTGCTTCAGATCTGCTGCTGCAGGAAGCTGCCTCTGCTCCTCTGTGCTCAGCTGGTGGGCAGGGGTTGAGGGCGGGGGGCCAGAGCTCGGTTGCTGTGGTGCTTGTCCTTGGTCAGCCCCTGCATGGGCAGTGAGGAACGCCTGCTGCCCTGCACCCTGAGCGTGCTGCCCCGGGGTGGGGAGAGCAGAGAGGAGCTGGCCTGCTGGCAGAGGAGGTGCTCACCTCAGCAGGGCTGAGGCGGTGTCCTTGCTGCCAGCACCTTCACCCTCCACGTCGCTGCCTCCTTCAACAGGCACAAGGGCACCAAGCCGCGCTCGGGGAGCAGTTCAGGCCAGGGCGCCTGAGCCCTGGCGTGGGGCAGGGTTCCTGGGGCCCAGCTGAGGGCGCTGTGTGCACTGCAGATCTTCGTGGTGCTGATCCTGCTGTCTGCCGGGCTGGCCATCGGTCACACCTACTGGGAGCAGCAGGTGGGCAACGCCTCCTGGTACCTGTACGACGCGCAGGACAGCAGCCCCCCCTACCGCGGCTTCCTCACCTTCTGGGGCTACCTGATCGTGCTCAACACCATGGTGCCCATCTCCCTCTATGTCAGGTAGGCGCCGGCCCCGGGCGGGGGCGGCCTCCCCGCGGCGCGGGGGCCGAGCGGGGTGGGGGGGCGGGCGCCTGAGCCCCCCTCTCTCGGCAGCGTGGAGGTGATCCGCTGGGGCCAGAGCTGCTTCATCAACTGGGACCTGCAGATGTACTGCCCCGGGCGGGCCGGCGCCGCCAAGGCCAGGACCACCACGCTGAACGAGCAGCTGGGGCAGATCCGCTACATCTTCTCAGACAAGACCGGCACGCTGACCCAGAACGTCATGAGCTTCAACAAGTGCTGCATCCAGGGGCGCACCTACGGTACGGCTGCGGTGGCATGGCTGCAGCAGCATGGTGGCACGGCTGCGGCTGCACAACTGCGGCAGCATAGGTGCACGGCTGCGGCGGCGTGGCGGCATGGCTGCAGTGGCATGGCTGCAGCAGCACGGTGGCACGGCTGCATGGCTGTGGTAGCATAGGTGCACGGCTGCGGCGGCGTGGCGGCATGGCTGCAGCAGCACGGTGGCACGGCTGCATGGCTGTGGCAGCATGGGTGCACGGCTGCGGCGGTGTGGCGGCACGGCTGCGGTGGCATGGCTGCAGCAGCACGGTGGCACGGCTGTGGCGGCACAGCTGCGGCAGCATAGGTGCACGGCTGCAGCGGAGTGGCGGCACGGCTGCAGCAGCACGGCGGCACGGCTGCGGCTGCACGGCTGCGGCAGCGTGGTGGCACGGCTGCGTGGTGGCACGGCTGTGGTGGCATGGCTGCAGCGGCACAGTGGCACGGCTGCGGCTGCATGGCTGCGGCTGCACAGCTGCGGCAGCATGGGTGCACGGCTGTGGCGGCACGGCTGCAGTGGCATGGCTGCGGCTGCACAACTGCGGCAGCATGGGCGCACGGCTGCGGCGGCGTGGCGGCACGGCTGCTCAGAGCTGCGCCCTGCAGGGCCTGCTGTGGGCTGCCCGAGGTAGCTCCGCTCCCAGGGGGGAGG
Organism: Melanerpes formicivorus; assembly: GCF_026170545.1. Taxonomy (NCBI): domain Eukaryota; kingdom Metazoa; phylum Chordata; class Aves; order Piciformes; family Picidae; genus Melanerpes; species Melanerpes formicivorus. The sequence goes on from NW_027142531.1 coordinate 483,682, forward strand.
CTGGGGCCGGGTGGGCTTGGGCGCTTCTCCCCAGGAGCAAGGGATAGGGTGAGGGGAAGAGGCTCAGGTTGTGCCAGGGGAGGTGGAGGTTAGACAGGAGAGAAATCCTCTTCGCCGAGAGGGCTCGGACTGGCACAGGCTGCCCGGGGAGGAGGCTGAATGGCTATGGCTGGAAGTCTTTGCAAGCTCTCAGGGGCTGTGGCAGTTAGAGAGCACTTGGACTCGGTGACCCTGGAGGGCTCTTCTGACAGAAACAGCTCCGTGGGTCTGACTCAGGCCTGGCACTGAGTGGGGCTCCCCTGGGAGCAGCTGTGGAGCTTTCCCTGCACAAAGCAGACGTGAGGGACCGGAGCAGAAAGCTGCCGGCAGCGGTCGGGGTGGAGGGTCGGCAGAAGGCAGTGCCGCTGGCAGTGAGTTTGCTTTGCTTAGGCCCAAGCTGTTCGGGGGCAGATGTTCTGGGCAGGTCTCAGCCGGGGGTGTGTTAGAAGGGCCTCTCGCTGTGCTGCCCTGTGCCCTCAGCGCTGGTGCCTGTGTTGCAGGAGACAGCCGGGACCGAGCGGGGCAGCCGCAAAGCCACCCGGAGGTAGGTCGGTGCCGCCTGCAGTCCCCAGCCCGTGGAGCCTCTGCAGAGTGGATGCAGGCAGGCACCGAGCGGAGGGGCCACAGCTCCCTCTCTGCTTCCTGAGCAGCCAGTGGACTTCAGTTGGAACAAGTATGCAGATGGGAAGTTCCTCTTCTATGACCACTACCTGCTAGAGCAGATCAGGTCCGGGAAGGAGCCAGAGATTCACCAGTTTTTCTTCCTGCTGGCCATCTGCCACACAGTTATGGTTGACACCTGTGATGGTGAGCGTGTGCTTGTGCAGGGGCAGGCAGAGGTCCCTGGGCAGGGCACAGCCCTCAAGGAGCAGTGTCAGGCTGCTCTGGGAGGGGAAGCAAGAGCCAGAGGTGCTGCTGGCCCCCAGCAGGGCCTCTCTGGCCCTCGGAGGAAGGAGGCTGGCTATGGGACAGTGGCACTGGGGCAGTGCGCCCCTGAAAGAGCACAGGAGCAGGGAGCCTGCTGTGTAGAGCCCTTGTGCGTCCTGACATGGTTCTTCCTGCTTCAGATGCATCCTTAAAGCCTCAAACCCTCAGGCACACCCACACTGGCACTGCTGGGACCTGCTTTGGCAGCTGGAGGGAGGGTTCAGTGGCTCGCCCCACGGGGAGGGTACACGGCACAAAGAGGAGGGGTCCCTCGGCCCTCTCCTCTGCACAGCTGCTGTGTGCTGCAGCACTGCACCAGAGCCCCTCCAGGAGGGCTTCGTGCCTGCGAGGAGCAGCTGTGAACGCTTCGGTGGTGCCCCTGGCGTGCCCTGACTCCCTCTCCTGGCTCTCAGGCGCGGGCCAGCTCGCTTACCAGGCAGCCTCCCCGGACGAGGGGGCCCTGGTGACGGCAGCCAGGAACTTCGGGTACGTGTTCCTGTCCCGGACCCAGAGCAGCATCACCATCAGCGAGCTGGGGCTGGAGAGGACTTACCCTGTGCTGGCCATGCTGGACTTCACCAGCGACAGGAAGCGCATGTCCGTCATCGGTGAGCTGCCCCCCGGGGCCCAGGGCGGGAGCTGCCCCCCAGAGCGTGAGCCCTGGGAGCTGCAGCAGCCTCTCCTGCTGGGAGAGGAGAGCAGCAACTGCCCCTGAGCACCAGGGCCCTTCACTGGACCGTGTTAGGGATGGGCAGGAAGGTCCTCAGTCTCCCAGCTGCAGTACTTGGGAGCAGGACGCTGCGGGCCCTGAGCTGCAGCCCTGCCTTCCTGACCTGTGCCCCCTACTCTTGTGGCCCCCAGTGAGAGGGGCAGACGGAAGCATCAGGCTGTACTGCAAGGGGGCTGACACGGTGATCTACGAGCGGCTGCACCCCTGTAACCCCCAGAGGCAGGCCACGGAGGAAGCCCTGGATGTAGGTTTGGACTTCCAGTGCTGGCTCCCTGCTCCCCCTGACCTCCTCCCACTCCCTCCTGCCCTAAGCTGAGGAGACAAAGGCAGCCCCAGAGCTGGGTCCGTGAGGTCTCCCTGGCTGCCCTGCCTGCTCTAGAGGATGCCCTCTGAGAAGTGACATTGAGTGCTGCGTGCCTGCTGCCGGGGGTCAGACCTCCCCACTGCCCTGTCCCAGCCTCTGTCAGACTCCCTCCCGGCTCCAGCTGGCCTGTGGGCAGCCCTGGAGCAGCCAGCACTGGTGGTGGGGGCAGGCTGTGACCTGAGCTCTCTGTTGTTGTTTGGCAGATCTTTGCAAGTGAGACCCTGAGGACGCTCTGCCTGTGCTACAGGGACATCAGCCAGGGGGAGTTTGAAGCCTGGAATAAGAAGTTTCTGGAGGCCAGCACAGCCAACTCTAACCGTGACGAGGCCCTGGACCAAGTGTATGAGGAGATAGAGAAGGACCTGATTGTAAGTGCAGCTCTCAGTGCCCAGAGCTTGGGCTGGGTGAGGAGCAGGTCCTGTGCAGTCAGCCTGCTTTGCTGGGCTGTTTGCAGTCAGGGCTGTGCAGGCTTCCACTGGCCAGATAGCAGCAGGGTAAGGGATCTGTATTCCAGTGCCTGTGCTTCAGTGTGGGCACTGCTCTACAGTTGCTCTTCACTCAGTTCCTGGCTGGAGCTGCTCCACAGCCTGGGGACATGCCCAGGACAGTTGGCTCCCAGCCCTGTTTGCCCTGCTAACCCCTGTGTGTCACATCCCTGCCAGCTGCTCGGTGCCACTGCCATTGAAGACAAGCTACAGGATGGGGTTCCAGAAACCATTTCCAGGCTGTCAAAAGCAGACATCAAAATCTGGGTGCTGACTGGGGACAAAAAAGGTGGGTTTGCTGCAGCCAGGCCAGGGGGAAGGCCAGGATATGGAGTGGGAGAAGTGTAGGCTGCAGATAAAGCCCAGGGGAGAGCAGGGGTGCCTGCAGGGCTTCACCCGGGCTGTGCCCTTGTGTGTCGCTGCAGAGACTGCTGAAAACATTGGCTTTGCTTGCGAGCTCCTCACTGAGGAAACAACCATCTGCTACGGAGAGGAGACCAGGCAAGTGACAAGCAGAAAGGCTTTCTTGTGGGCAACTAGCAAGGTGCCAGGCTGAGAGCACCCCAGCACTGAGGTTGGTTTATCCGTGCTGCCTCCTCAGCTCTGCTCGGCAGTGCTTTGTTCTGCTGCTTGCTGACCCACAGGCCTGCAAGGCAGCCTCCTAACTGTGGGTGAGCATGGTGAGATCCTGCCTGCAGGAGGTTAATCTTGACATGAAATCTACCCTGGTGTTCAGAAAGTCTAGAGTGGGCTGAGGAGGCCTCTCCCCAGTCAGCCCTTGAGCAGCTGCCACGTTTTACCCTCACTGCCCGTCCCTGGGCTCCAGCATTACCTCAGCTGCTCCTTCACCCTGTCCTGTGCTCCTGTAGCTCCTGAGCTGTGGGAACACCGAGGGTCCCAGGGTCTTCAGCCTGGGAGAAGACCTGGGAAGCCCCAGCAGTTCCTGACTGGCTTTCCCATTTCTCTGCTGATTTGCAGACCACTGTGATCCTTCCTTCAGTGCTGCTGCAGCCTGCTTAGGCATCACCTAGCACACAAGCACCAAGTCCCTGCAGCACCCCTGCGCTGCTGCCTGCTGGGGCCGAGCTGGCTCGGGCTGAGCCTCGACTGCTCTGTACCAGCCTCTGCCTCTCTTTGCAGTGCACTGCTGCAAACCAGGCTGGAAAACCAGAGGAACAGAGCTGGCTCAGGTGCACCTTCCTCTCTCAGGATGAAGGAGCCCTTCTTCCAGGGTAGCAAAGATCGAGCTCTGATCATCACTGGCTCCTGGCTGGTAGGTGCAGGGGGTGTTCCTCTGTGTGATGGAGGGTTTGGGGGTACCACCCAGGCACCCCCACAGGACTGCTCACCTGGCTGCTTTGCTGAACCAAACTGAACATCCTTTGGCCATTGTTCCCCTGCCTGAACTCCTCTGTTACGTGTTGATGTCAGAAGGATTTGGGGCTGTGAGGACTGAAAATAGCTTACAATTAGGTCAGGGTGTCTTGGGCCTTTCAGATCCCCTGCCAGCTGCCCAAGCACAGTCCGATTTCCAGGGCATTTGCTCTTCATGGGGATGCTGCTCTAATGGAAAAGAAAAAGCCAACAAAGAGCAGGAGAGGAGAGGCAGCCCTACAGGATGCACAGCCTCGGTGCAGCACAGAAAGCCTGTTGGAAATGAGCTGGGAGCTATGGGGCAGGAAGGGGACAGCTCTGCTGCTCAGCCCTGCAGCGCAGTGCTCTCAGCAGCTCAGAACGCAGGGAGGTGGCGCCGGAGTGCCCTGGCAGTTACACATCCTGCTGGCAGGCTCCTGCAGGCAGCTGGGCAGCAGAAGGTCCAGCCAGCAGCTCAGGACCCTCTGGCAGGTTTCAGTGTCTGGGACAAAGCAGTGCACATCTGTGTGTGGCAAGGTGTAGGGTGCAGGCTGGGGTGAGCAACAGCTACACTTGCAGGTCTCTGCTACCCCTGCCCCAGCCAGGCTGCCCTGGAGCTAGCCTCAGTGTTTGCAGGACACCTCCACGTGGGCATGGCGGTGCTTCCTTTGGGAGACAGCAGGTGGGAGAAGGCAGCTCCAGTAGCAGAGTGCCTTCCTTCAGGCAAGGAGAAATGCTCCTTGGAGCTCTGCCTGAGAGCACTGTGCTTTTGGTAGTGCCAGTGAGGACATCCAGCCTGTGCCCCTGGAGCTCTTGCAGCCTCCTCTGCAGGAGTGCTCCGAGTGCCGGGCCGGGGCTGAGGGCAGCTGCGGTACAGGCAGTGCTGGGCCAGCCAGCGGGGTGGTGCAGTGGGGAAGGAGCCCTCTGTGTGTTCTGCAGAACGAAATCCTGCTGGAGAAGAAGAAGAGGAGGAAGAAGCTGAAGCTGAAGTTCCCCGGGCCGGCAGAGGAGAAGCAGAAGCAGCAGGAGAAGAGGCGGAGGGCAGAGGCGCAGAAGGAGCAGCGGCAGAGAAACTTCGTGGAGCTGGCCTGCGAGTGCCGGGCGGTGATCTGCTGCCGTGTGACGCCCAAGCAGAAGGCCCTGGTGGTGGAGCTGGTGCAGAGGTACAAGAAGGCAATCACCCTGGCCATCGGGGACGGCGCCAACGACGTCAGCATGATCAAGAGTAAGGCGGCCCCGGCGCTTCCACCTCCGGGCCTCCCGCTGCCGCCCCCTGCGCAGGAGCCTCTGCTGCTCTGGCAGCTGCCCGCAGCACCCGTGGGCCCTGCTGGCCCCCAGCCTCTGCTCTCCCCTCTGAGGATGCCCTTTAGCAATTGGATAGTGGCCTTTGCAGGCTGTTGCAGCCTCTGTAGGCATCCCTGAGCAGGGGCTGGGATCACACCTGTTAGCATCTGGTGGGCTGCAGCAGTGTAATTTAGAGCAAAGCAAGAGCTCAGCTCCCCTCGCTTGAGGCATCAGCCACCCTGTGCTGTAAGAAGAGCAGAAATGCTCCTGGGAACTGCTTTGTGTTACAAATGTCTCTCCAAACTGCCTGGCCAGCTGCTTCAGGGCTTGCTTGCTCTGTTCTAGTGCTCCCTGGCTCAAGCCTCCCAGCAGCCACTCTGCTGGAACAAGCTCAGAGAGCATCCCTGGGGCGGCAGAACTGTGGGCAGGGCAGGGGCACTGCTGCCGGCCCTGAGCAGCCTGCCTGCTGGCTGCAGTGGGGCAGGGGCCCTGAGCGGCTGGCCCCGGGCGCTGCGGCTGCCCTGCCCCACAGGCTGGCATCTGTCGTTGCCTCAGCTGCCCACATCGGGGTTGGCATCAGCGGCCAGGAGGGGATGCAGGCCGTCATGTCCAGCGACTACTCCCTGGCGCAGTTCCGCTACCTGCAGAGGCTGCTGCTGGTGCACGGCCGCTGGTCCTACATCCGCATGTGCAAGTTCCTCAGGTACTTCTTCTACAAGAACTTCGCCTTCACGCTGGTCCACGTCTGGTACTCCTTCTTCAACGGCTTCTCTGCGCAGGTGAGAGCCCGGGCAGGGGCACGGCTCCCGCTGCGGAGCGGCCGGGGCTCGGCTTGGCTCCGGGGGAGCCCGGGGTCGCCGTCAGGAGGGGCTGCAGGGGCTGCCTGCTGAGCCACGCAGGACAAGTGTGCTGCTTGTGCCTGGCAGTGCTTGCAGCTCACGGTGCTCAGTGGCCTTCAAGAGCTGGGAGGCACAGCCGAAGCGCAGGCCGTAGCCCAGAGCAGCAGCCCTGCTGGAGGCCAATGCTGCTTGCTCTGTGGAAGCTGTGGACAAAGAGAAGAGACAGAGCTGGGCTCCCAGGCCTGTGCCAGCTGCTCTCCACAGTCTGCAGTGCAGCTGTGCAGCAGACTGACACTGTGAGGGGTTCAGCTCAGGTGGTGTCCCAGGACAGGGGACACTGGTGGCTTGTAAGGAGTGGGGCAGCCAAGTGCAGGCCAAGGTAGCTTGGGCAGAGCTTGGAGCTGGGGTGCTGCCTGCCCCGGGGGAGTGCTGTGGGGAAGCAGGGGTGCTCAGGGCTGAGGCCAGGCTGCAGTCAGAGCAGCCCTTCACTCCCCACCCCTGCTGTGCTGCAGACAGCCTACGAGGACTGGTTCATCACGCTGTACAACGTGCTGTACTCCAGCCTGCCGGTGCTGCTCGTGGGGCTGCTGGACCAGGTAACCTCTGCTAAGGGTGCAGGGGCCCAGGGCTGCTCACGCAGCAGCAGCGCTCCAGCCACGCTGCCATGGCTGCTCTGCTCTGGGGGGACAGCCTTCTGGGGGGGCTTCTGGCCATTCCTCAGTGTGAGAGACAGGAAACAGAGACCTCCTGAAACAGGCACCGCGCTGGTTCTGCTCAGAAATGAATCCAGCACCAAGCTGGGACCTCACCTGAGTGAGAGCTGAAGTCAGGATGTGTGGTGATAGGGCAGGGAGGGGACAGCAGCACAGCACTGAGCTGTGCAGCGCTGCGCAACGCTGGCTGTCGCTTGGCAGATCGTGGGCTGAACATCTGGAGGCCTGCAGGCAGGGTGTGTGGGAGCCTTGCCAAGGATGCCCGTGGGGGTGCCCTGGGGAGAGCGTCCTCCAGCTCTGCTGTACACAGCCCTGTGCTGGGTCCTGCTGCCCACACAGCTGCTGGCAGAGGCCATCTGCTGAGCTGCCTGCTCTGCAAAGCTGGCACTGAGCCGGAGATCTCCAGCGCTTGTCTGTGCCTTTCCCCCTCGTTCAGGACGTGAGCGACAAGCTGAGCCTGCGCTTCCCCAGGCTCTACGTTCTGGGGCAGAAGGATTTGCTCTTTAACTACCAGAAATTCTTTCTGAGCTTGCTTCACGGGGCCATGACTTCCTTGATCATCTTCTTCATCCCCTATGGAGCTTACCTGAAAACCATGGGCCAGGACGGAGAGGCCCCTTCCGACTACCAGTCGTTCGCAGTCACCGCGGCCTCCTCGCTCATATTCGTGGTCAATCTCCAGGCAAGTGAGCTCAGCTCCCGCCCTGCCTCCTGCCTGGGTCGTGCTCGAGCAGCTGTGGGCTGCAGAAACGTCCCTGCCCTGCCTGCTGAGCGCTGTGTGACCGGGGCAGGTGAGCAGCGCCCGGGGCCAGCAGCCTCTGCTCGCTTTCAGATCGGCCTGGACACCTCCTACTGGACCTTCGTGAACGCCTTCTCGGTCTTCGGCAGCATCGCGCTCTACTTCAGCATCACCTTCGACTTCCACAGCGCCGGCATCCACGTGCTCTTCCCCTCTGGCTTCCAGTTCACGGGTGGGTCCCGGGCTGCTGGCTCCACAGCTCCGTGCCACAGCGTGAGCCTGGCGGCTGGGAGGAAGCGATGCCGAGGGCAGGGCTTGGCTCAGCGCCTGGCAGCGTTCTCAGAGGGGCTCTGACGTGGAAGGGATCTGAGCAGGGTCTGTGACTGCAGCCTGCCCTTGTGATGCGTGGCTGCCTGCTGGGGCCCCAGCGCTTTCCTCCCTCGCTTGTGCTGCCTGGGTGACAGCAGAGCTGACTCCGGCCCTCTGCGTTCCCAGGAGCGGCTCCCAACGCCCTGAGGCAGCCCTACCTCTGGCTGACCATGGTGCTGTCAGTCGCTGTGTGCCTGCTCCCCGTGGTGGCTCTGCGCTTCCTCTGCACCACCCTGTGGCCGCTGGACAGCGACAGAGTGAGTCTGGGGGGGTTCCCTGGGCAGAGGCGCTCGCAGCAGGCAGCACTGCTGCTCCTCTCGGAGTGGGGAGGCTGACAGCAGGCTGCAGCTCAGCAGGGGTGGCCGCAAGCCCCGAGGGCCCTGCTGCTCTTTATCTGGGCTGTACCAGGTCCTGTCTGCTGCTCTTCTGCCTTTAGCTGGCCAATAGCTGAGGGGTATGAAAACAGGCAGGAGTGTGGTGGTGGTGGTGAAGAAAGTGTGGAGATGTTAGGTGAGCTGGCAGGAACAGCTTGCAGTTACCTGTGCAGTGCTGCACTACCTCCAGCCAGCTGAGGCCAGGCTTTGGAGCAGGGCCCGTCGTGATACCTGGGAGGGGGAGATTCAGACTGGAGAGAAGGGAGACATGTTTGGCACTGAGGCAAGTTACCCAGGGAGGTGCTAGCTGCCCCCTGGCTGGCACCATTGCAGGTCCGGGTGCCTGGGGCTGTGAGCAACCCGCTCTGGGGGGGGATGTCCCTGCTGGCTGCGGGGGGTTGCAGCAGATGGCCTTTAAAAGCTCCCTTCCCCGCCCAACCGCGCTGAGCTCCTATCGGCTGCACTCCCCCGGGACAGGAGGACAGACAAGGCAGGCAGGACAGAACGACACAGGAAGCCTTCCCCGGGGCCCTGTCGCCGCTTGTCTTCTGCTGTGAGCGCAGCAGCCGCAGGCAGCCGCGCAGCGCCGCCTGGCGGGGGCAGGGGCCCGAGCAGCCTTCGCCCACCGCCCCTGCCCCGTCTGTGCCCCGCAGGTGCGGCAGCAGCGCCCCGCCGCGCAGCGCCGCCTGGCGGGGGCAGGGGCCCGAGCAGCCTTCGCCCACCGCCCCTGCCCCGTCTGTGCCCCGCAGGTGCGGCAGCAGCGCCCCGCCGCGCAGCGCCGCCTGGCGGGGGCAGGGGCCCGAGCGGCCTTCGCCCACCGCCCCTGCCCCGTCTGTGCCCCGCAGGTGCGGCAGCAGCGCAGGAAGCTGCTGGCCGAGGAGCAGCAGTGGCGGCGGCGGCCGAGCGCGCTGCGCCGGGGGGTGTCCGCCCGCCGCTCCGCCTATGCCTTCTCGCACCAGCGCGGCTACGCCGACCTCATCGCCTCGGGCCGCAGCCTGCGCAAGCGCCGCGCCCCGCTCCGTGCCCTGCTGGGCGCCGCCGCCGCCGCCGAGCCGGCTCCCGCCAGCGGCTGAGCCCGGGGGCCGCCCCGCAGCAGCCGCTCCGGAGCAGCTCAGGACGTTGCTGTACCCCAGCAGAAGGGGGTGAAGGTGGTGGTGGCCCTCAGAACCGCCCCGTGCAGAAGCAGAAGGCCAAGAGCTCTCTGGTACGGCTGGGAGAGCTCAGCCTTGGCGGTGCTGGCTGAGCTGCAGCTCCTCCTCTGCTGAGGTGCTGCTGGAGGCCTGCAGCTCCCTTGCAGGGGCTGAATGCAAGCTGCCGAGCGGCAGGTACCCGGCCTGGGGCAGCTCCCTGAGCAGCATGGCCACGGGGACAAGGCTGTTGGGGCCCTGGGTGGCAGCCTGGGCAGTGCCAGAGCCTGGTGGCAGTCCTGGCACTTAGGGCTGTGAGTTCTCTGCCCTGCTCCAGCTTGCTGCACTAGAGGGAAGGGGCTGGCTGGTGCCCCAGCACTCCTGACCTAGCCAGCTCCTGGATTTCCCCTGCAGCAGGGACCCAAATCAAGTTAGTAGGTTCCTGCTCACTTGCTCCTGCCTCTCTTCCCCGCTCTCTCTCCAGTGTATTTGAGCTGATCTCTGGGGGAACTGCCTGCAGTTGCAGTTCAGGTGTGGATAACCAGAAGTGGAGGCCTTGGAAAGGGTCCCTGGGAGGTGGAACATGTTTCACTCCCCTCTCTGTCAGTCCTTAAGGGCTCTCTGCCCCTCCTCTGGGGCTGGGATGTGTGAATGTTCCCCTTGCTTTGTTCCCCCTGCTTCCTGTGTTGATTCTGTAGCCCCAGTCCTCCTCTGCAGCTCTTCTCTCCTGGATGAGGTACATTTCGAGACTCTCATGCAAATAAAGATTTTAACGTTTACAGCCTCTGCTGTGCTGAGCCCCTGGGTGAGAAGGGCAGGGCCAGAGGGTTGTGTAGGGGAGGGGGAGAGGAGCAGTTGGTGAAGGAGAAGTAGAAAGCAAGACAGAGCTCAGCAGCTGTTGGGCTGTGAAGCAGGGCAGGACAGTCAGGGGGGCAGCCCAGGGGCTGGCTTTGGGCTGCTTGCTGGAGATGACAGCGGTTTGGCTTTGACACATCCTGCAGAGCAAAGCTGCTGGGGCTGAGGCTGGCTCTTGGAAGGGGAACATGAAAAGAAGGAGAGGAGGCAGCAGGCTCAGCCTCTCCTCTCCCTTCCTCGAGATGCTGCTCCACTCTCTCCCTCCTCCAGCAGCTGGCTTGGCGTCGCCTTCCTGCCCCTGGGGGACCTGCTACCCCTAGGCTGAGAGCAGGGGCTGTTTGGCCTGCACCTCATCAACGCTCAGCGAGGGCTACAGGGCAAGGGGCGCTGGTGCCCGGGGGCGGAGCGGGGAGGGAAGGGTGCAGGGAGGGAAGGGGGCGGAGCGGAGGGAAGGGGGCGGAGCGGGAAGGGAAGGGGGCGGAGCGCGCTCCCCTCCCACCGCCCAGGGCGCGTGACGTGCCAGTGTGCTCCGTCACGGCGTCAAGCTTTCGTCACCACGCAGGCGAGGCGGGGCGGGGCGGCTGATGCAAGACCGCCGCGGGTTGGCTCAGAGCGGCGGCAGCGTCACGACGCAACTTCCGGCGCCCGGCTGCGGCACTGCGGGTCGCAGCATGGCGGGAGAGGTGCTGGGGCGGACGGCGGCGCTCGCCCTGGGTGAGGCTTGGCGGCGGGCGGGCGCCGTGTCACCGAGTTCCGGCCGTGCCCCGGCGGGCCCTTGCTGCTCGTGGCGGGGGGGGCTCGGCCCGCCCCGAGCAGCGCCCGTGGCTGCGAGGGGAAGATGGCGGCGCCAGCTGGTGCCGGTGCGGGGCGCTCGGGGCGGCGGCCGACGGCAGGGGGCTCGGCCTGGGGCTCCGGCTGTAGGGCGGGAAGGGAGGGCGCTGTGGGAGCGGCTCGGAGGTTGGAGGGATGCTGCAGCTCGGCTCGGTGCGGCGCAGGGAGGGGGGAGGGGCGTTGCAGACGCGCTGGTGTGGGGCGCTGGGCTTGTGACGGCCCCCAGGGCTTCCCCTGCCCGCGTCCCGGCAGCGGCGGCTCAGCAGCCCCGGGGCCGAGAAGGTTCCGGTTTAGCAGGCAGCGCTTGGGGCGCTCGGGCGTCGGCCTGTGCCGAGGCACCTGCAGGAGGGAGCAGAAGCAGCTTCCGTAGGCTCACCGTGGATTCTTGCGTGGCTCCTCGGAGGAAACGTAGCTTCCCTTGCGGGTCTGCCGTGCTGCTGGTGGCTTTCGAGCGTGCGGTGCCCGCAGCCCCCCAGCCTTTTCCTCTGCTTGCCTTCTAGAATGGCAAACGCCAAACACTTCTTGCCCTGTCTGCCCAGCTGCTGCCTGAAGGTTTATCGCTGCTGCTGGCTGGGGAGGTTTTCTGCCCTGCCCACAGCTGCTAAACGCTTCTGGGGCTGTCTCACGGACGTTTTGTCTTGCCTTGCAGAGGAGCTGTACGTCTCTGAACGAGAGGGCAACGATTCCACTGGGGATGGCACTCAGAAGAAGCCCTTCAAGACTGTTTTGAAGGTAACAGGAACAGAGCTGCTGTTGCTCTGAGGAGCCTGAGCTAGGTGAAGCGTTTGGCCCTCAGTAGTGGCCCTGGTTTTGCAGCCCTGCCCAGGGGACCAGCAGCAGGCTCTTTAAGGAGGATTTTAGGGCACTGGTCGTGTCACTGATTCTGCTTTGCCCCCTTTGTAGGCTCTGATGACAGCAGGAAAGGAGCCATTCCCTACCATTTATGTGGACTCCCAGAAAGAAAACGAGGTGCTGTAGCACTGGACCCCCCTTGCAGGTATTCTGGTGACCTTCTGTGTGAGGGGGCACAGCTGTAACCCTGTGCCCCCTTCTCTTTCCCTGCACCTACAGAGATGGGCCATCATCTCCAAGTCACAGATGAAGAATGTCAAGAAGCTGTGGCACAGGGAGCAGATGAAGAATGATGCCAAGGAGAAGAGGGAGGTCAGTGGCTGGTGCTGGGCAAGGTGGCAGTCACTGCAGATGCTGCCTTGTGGCCTGCTGGAAGTGCAAAGTGAGACCTGCCCCTGCATGCTTCCTCACCCTGCTCCTGGGTGAGGGCAGCTTTAGGGCCCAGGAGCATCCCAGCAAGGCTCTTTAGGACATCTCTGTGCCCAGGGGTGGCTGCAGGGTAGGAGTCCTACAAAGCCTCCTCACAGCTGTCTCATGCAGCTGTTGGTTTTGAAACCAGGCAGAAGATCTCCTGAGGAGAGAGAAGAACCTGGAGGAGGCCAAGAAGGTTGTGATCAAGAACGACCCCAGTCTCCCAGAGGCCACATGTGTGAGTAGGATCCAGAGCAGCTGGGAAGTGGCCTGTGTTACCTGTGTCCTCCTGGGTAGAGACTTTGGTCTTTCCTGTGCATATCTGGGGGTGCTTGGGGACTGCTGATTCACACATCAGCCTGCTCTGTGTCTGTCTGCTGGCAGAGGCCCTGTTTCTGCTTGAAGCAGCCGCTGGCTTGTGCTGTGTGTGCTGGTGGTGGAGAGTGAAGGAAGGGTGCAGGCAGCAGCTGCAGTTTCAGACTTGCAGTGTGGTTCTACCCTGGTGCTTGGCAGGGCCCTGCTGCTGTGGGGTGCTGCAGCCCCTAGCTGAGGGGGCAGCTGGCAGTTGTGCTGCTCTGCTTGCTCCAGAGCTTTCCCAGCCCTTAGTCCTTGCTGGCACAGCAGTCACAGCAGTCACAGGAAGGACTGCAGGCGAGGGCTGGAGCTGCTGTCCCAGCACCCTGCCTGCACCACTCCTTGCTCTGCTGTGGGGAGGAGCTGTGCCATCCGCTTGTGTGGGGAAAGCCATCCAAGTGGTGACTCACTTCTCTGACTGCCTCTGTTCCCTGCTCTCCAGGTGAGGATTGGTGCTCTGGAGGCTTACAGAGGCCGGAGAGTGAAGGTCTTTGGCTGGGTTCACAGGTTACGGAGGCAAGGTAAGGCAGGAGCAGCGAGCAGCCCCCGGAGCCTGCAGAGGGCTGGGGCAGGCGCAGCACTGCCCTGCAGGGGAGGCACTAAGCCATCAGCTGGCTGTCCCCTCTGGGCTAGCACCGTGTCACTACAGCCCTGCAAGCTCTGGCGTGCAGTTTGGAGGGCAGTGCTGCAGAGCCTCTGCAGAAGGCCAGCAGCTGCCCCCGGCGCAGCCAGCGGCTGGGAGGCTGTGGTCACATCTGCAGCGCCTTGGTGGTGCTCTGCTGAGGCTCTCTGCTGAGGCTCTCTGCTGAGGCTCTCTGCTGAGGCTCTCTGCTGAGGCTCTCTGCTGAGGCTCTCTGCTGAGGCTCTCTGCTGAGGCTCTCTGCTGAGGCTCTCTGCTGAGGCTCTCTGCTGAGGCTCTCTGCTGAGGCTCTCTGCTGAGGTTGGCTCTGCTTTCTAACCAGGCAAAAACCTGATGTTCATCGTTCTGAGGGATGGCACAGGCTTCCTGCAGTGTGTCCTGTCAGATGAGCTGGTGAGTTGGGGTGCTGCACGCTGGCTTTAAGGCAGGGAGTTGTCCACACTTCCTTCTGCTGGTGCAGGCTGGGAAGCTCCAGACCTGCTGCTGCCACCAGAGAGGCTGTGTCTGTGCCAGAGTGAAGAGGTGCCAGGGGCCAGCTGGCAGTCAGGCCTCTGCTCACCTGTGCTCTGCTCTGCTCTCTCTGCAGTGCCAGTGCTACAACGGGCTGGTCCTCTCCACCGAGAGCACCGTGGCTGTCTATGGCACCCTCAACCTCCTTCCCGAGGGCAAGCAGGTACAGCTCTGCTCCGCTTCCCCTTTCCCTGAGGGGAGGAAAAGCAGAGGTGGGAGTGGTGAAACAGGGCAGAGGCCTCACCAACCCAGAACAGGGCAAAGCTCCCAGAGCTGCTGCTGCTGCTGCTGTCCTGCACAGGTCAGGGGGTGCTGCTGGAACTGGGGCACCCTCCTGCTTTGCCCTGAGGCAGCTGCCCCCTGCCCTGGCCCAGGGACACTGCCCAGAAGAGAGCACTGGAGAGCTGGGCAGGGAGTGCCGCAGCTCTTCCCTGGCAGGAGGGTGTGGTGAGGCTCAGAGTTAGGGACCGGCTCTCTCCTGTCACCGAGACGCTGCGTGGGCTCTTGGGCGCCTGGTGCCCATCCTCCCGCCCTGGCGGCCTGCACCTCTGGGGGGCCCTCCGTGCCCCCGTGCCGGGAGCCGGGAGCCGGGGCGCAGGGCGGGCTCTGGCACCTCTGCAGGCGCCGGGAGGCCACGAGCTGAGCTGCGACTACTGGGAGCTGGTGGGGCTGGCCCCGGCGGGCGGCGCCGACAACCTGCTGAACGAGGCCTCGGAGGTGGACGTGCAGCTCAACAACCGGCACATGATGATCCGCGGCGAGACCATGGCCAGGATCCTCCGCGTGCGCTCCGCCGTCGTCCAGGCCTTCCGCGACCACTTCTTCGCCCGCGGCTACTGCGAGGTGAGCGACGCCGGCCCTGTGCCGCCGGCCCTGCCCTGCACCCCCAGCCCTGCCCTGCCCCGCCCTGCCCTGCCCCGCCGGCCCTGCCCCGCCGGCCCCGCCCCGCCGGCCCTGCCCTGCCCCGCCCCGCCAGCCCCGCCCCGCCAGCCCCGCCCCGCCCTGCCCCGCCAGCCCTGCCCCGCCAGCCCTGCCCCGCCAGCCCCACCCTGCCCTGCCCCGCCAGCCCTGCGCCCCCAGCCCTGCCCGGCCCTGCCCTGCCCTGCCCCGCCAGCCCCACCCTGCCCTGCCCCGCCAGCCCTGCGCCCCCAGCCCTGCCCGGCCCTGCCCCGCCGGCCCCGCCCTGCCAGCCCTGCCTCGCCTGCCCTGCCCGGCCCTGCCCTGCCCCGCCAGCCCTGCCCTGCCTGCCCTGCCCTGCCCTGCCGGCCCCGCCCCACCAGCCCTGCCCTGCCGGCCCTGCCCTGCCCCGCCCTGCCCTGCCCCGCCGGCCCTGCCCTGCCAGCCCTGCCCTGCCAGCCCTGCCCTGCCAGCCCTGCCCAGCCCTGCCCTGCCAGCCCTGCGCCGCCAGGCGCCACGGCCTCCTCTCCCTGCAGAGCTGGGCAGGCTGGTCTGGAAGGGGCCCGGGGAGGGCTGGCTCTCGGGAGCCCCTGCTTGGATGGCCTGCAGGGCTCTCAGAGGTGTGTAGGCCTGCAGGGCTCTTGGGGAGCCTGCTGGAGGACGCCAGGCTGGCAGCGGCGCTTGGCTGTGCCCCCTGGGCTCGGCAGAGCGCTCCTGGCTCTGAGCGGGGTTCTGCTCTCTGGCAGGTCACTCCCCCGACCCTGGTGCAGACTCAGGTGGAAGGAGGCTCCACCCTGTTCAAGTTGGATTACTTTGGGGAGGAGGCTTACCTGACCCAGTCCTCCCAGCTCTACCTGGAGACCTGCATCCCGGCGCTGGGCGACGTCTTCTGCGTGGCGCAGTCCTACAGGGCCGAGCAGTCCAGGACCCGCAGGCACCTGGCAGAGTATGACCGGGGCACTGCTCCTCTTCCCTCTCTGTGGCGTGGGGGCAGCTGGCAGCTGCCTGGCACGGGGGGCAGCGAGCTGACAGCGTCGTGCTGGTGTGGGAGGACTGACAGAAGGCTGCTTGGGGTGGCCCCTGAGAGGTTGAATGGCTTCTCCCCTTCCCAGTGGGAGGAATGAGCGGGGACAAAAGGGTTTGGCAGTAGGAGTGAGCCTGCCCCTGCCTGGTTGTGGTGTGCAGTGCTGTGGCTCTGTTTCAGGTACACTCACATCGAGGCTGAGTGCCCCTTCATCAGCTTTGAGGACCTGCTGGCCCGGCTGGAGGACCTGGTCTGTGACGTGGTGGACAGAGTGCTGCAGTCCCCTGCAGCCAGCCTGCTCTACGACCTCAACCCAGTAGGCAGCAGAGGGGCAGCCAGCAGCTGGCCAGGAGATGGGGCAGAGTGTGTGTGTGTGCCTGAAGCTGTGCATGGGCTGGGGGCAGAGTGTGTGTGTGTGCCTGAAGCTGTGCATGGGCTGGGGGGCAGTGTGTGTGTGTGTGCCTGAAGCTGTGCATGGGCTGGGGGCAGAGTGTGTGTGTGCCTGAAGCTGTGCATGGGCTGGGGGCAGTGTGTGTGTGTGTGTGTGCCTGAAGCTGTGCAGGGGCTGGGGGGCAGTGTGTGTGTGTGTGCCTGAAGCTGTGCATGGGCTGGGGGCAGTGTGTGTGTGTGTGCCTGAAGCTGTGCATGGGCTGGGGGGCAGTGTGTGTGTGCCTGAAGCTGTGCATGGGCTGGGGGCAGTGTGTGTGTGCCTGAAGCTGTGCATGGGCTGGGGGGCAGAGTGTGTGTGCCTGAAGCTGTGCATGGGCTGGGGGCAGTGTGTGTGTGCCTGAAGCTGTGTATGGGCTGGGGGCAGTGTGTGTGTGTGTGCCTGAAGCTGTGCAGGGGCTGGGGGCAGTGTGTGTGTGCCTGAAGCTGTGCAGGGGCTGGGGGCAGTGTGTGTGTGCCTGAAGCTGTGCAGGGGCTGGGGGCAGCTGGGGGCAGCGCTGAGCAGTGCCTGCTGCTGAGAGAGATTGGCCATTGGGATGTGCTGCCCAGGGAGGTGGTGGAGTCCCTGTCCCTGGAGGTGTTCAGCAAAGGCTTGGATGTGGCCCTTGGGGCCATGGTTTGGTCGCCAGGAGGTGCTGGGTGCTGGGTGCTGGGTTGGACTCGATGCTCTCTGAGGCCTCTTCCAGCCGTGCTGATGCTGTGGTTTCCACGCCGTCGCCGCAGGGCTTCCAGCCGCCGCGCCGTCCCTTCCGCCGCATGGACTACAGCCAGGCCATCGAGTGGCTGCGGCAGCACGACGTCAGGAAGGAGGATGGCAGCCACTACGAGTTCGGGGAGGTGAGGCGGGGGCTCTGCCCTCCGGGGCTCTGCCCTCAGGGGCTCTGCCCTCTGGGGCTTTGCCCTCAGGGGCTCAGCCCTCCGGGGCTCTGCCCTCCGGGGCTCTGCCCTCAGGGGCTCAGCCCTCCGGGGCTCTGCCCTCAGGGGCTCTGCCCTCCGGGGCTCTGCCCTCCGCGGCTCTGCCCTCAGGGGCTCAGCCCTCCGGGGCTCTGCCCTCAGGGGCTCTGCCCTCAGGGGCTCAGCCCTCCGCGGCTCTGCCCTCAGGGGCTCTGCCCTCAGGGGCTCTGCCCTCAGGGGCTGCCTGGGACCCCGTGCTGCTGGGCTTGCTGTCTGGGGTGGTTCAGAGGAGCAGGGAGGTTTCAGGCTCTGGGCTGCAAGAGCTCGGTGAGGGTTTGGGCTGTGCCGGGAGCTGCGGCGCTGTCACCCTGGGCACTGCCGGCGTGGGTTGGGCTCTCACGGCAATGGAAGTGCGTGTGGCCATCTGATCCCTCTCCTGTTCCTCCCTGACACGTAAGACAAAGCTCTTTGGTGGAGCTCCAGAGGACTTGGAGGTGTGGGCGCTTCCCAGGCCCTGATGCCATCAGCACAGGACTGTGGTGTGAGCCTTCCCCCTGTAAACACTGGAACTGCTGAACTGCCCAGAGCCAAAGCAGAGAGCGCCAGGGGGGCTGCGCAGCTGAGGGCTTGGAAGCGCAGCCCATAAACAGCAGAAGGGAAAGCCAGCTTCTCAGGGCCTGGGGAGCAGGGAGGCTGAGCCCTCCAGCGCTCACTGGGTGGTTGTGCAGGCCCTGCCTCAGGCTCCTGCGTGGGACCCCGGCAGCCCCGCTGCCTGGCCCCGGCGTGCGCCCCGCCGCTGCTGGCCGCCCCTGCCCGCGGGGCTGGGGGCGCTGCGCAGGCCTTGGGCGCCGCTGAAGGCCTCCTGCACCGCAGGACATCCCCGAGGCCCCCGAGAGGCTGATGACAGACACCATCAACGAGCCCATCCTGCTCTGCCGCTTCCCCGCCGAGATCAAGTCCTTCTACATGCAGCGCTGCCCCGAGGAGCCCCGCCTCACCGAGTCGGTGAGTGCTGCGGGGCTGCAGCCTGGCCCTGCCTGCTCCCCGGGGCTGCAGTGCTGCAGGGCTGCAGCCTGGCCCTGCCTGCTCCCCGGGGCTGCAGTGCTGTGGGGCTGCAGCCTGGCCTTGCCTGCTGCCTGGAGCTGCAGTGCTGCAGGGGCTGCAGCCTGGCCTTGCCTGCTGCCTGGAGCTGCAGTGCTGCAGGGGCTGCAGCCTGGCCCTGCCTGCTCCCCGGGGCTGCAGTGCTGCAGGGGCTGCGGCCTGGCCCTGCCTGCTGCCCGGGGCTGCAGTGCTGTGGGGGCTACAGCCTGGCCCTGTCTGCTGCCTGGAGCTGCAGTGCTGCGGGGGCTGCAGCCTGGCCCTGCCTGCTGCCTGGAGCTGCAGTGCTGCGGGGCTGCAGCCTGGCCCTGCCTGCTGCCCGGGGCTGCAGTGCTGCGGGGGCTGCAGCCTGGCCCTGCCTGCTGCCTGGAGCTGCAGTGCTGCGGGGCTGCAGCCTGGCCCTGCCTGCTGCCCGGGGCTGCAGTGCTGCGGGGGCTGGCACTGCAGCTGCAGGGCAGCAGGGCTCCTGGCAGCGCTCTGGGGACCTCCTGCCACCTGCTGATCCTGTGGCAGCCAGCTCTGAAAGCAGGGAGCCTGCTCCCCATTGAGGCCTGGAGCTGCTGCCCTGCTGCCAGCACTTGTGCCGCTGGCAGGCTGGCACCGGTGCCCTGGGGGGCTGATGTCAGCCTGTGCCGCTGGCAGGCTGGCACCGGTGCCCTGGGGGGCTGATGTCAGCCTGTGCCGCTGGCAGGCTGGCACCGGTGCCCTGGGGGGCTGATGTCAGCCTGTGCCGCTGGCAGTGGTGCCCTGGGGGGCTGATGTCAGCCTGTGCCCCTGGCAGTGGTGCCCTGGGGGGCTGATGTCAGCCTGTGCCCCTGGCAGGTGGATGTGCTGATGCCCAATGTCGGGGAGATCGTGGGAGGCTCCATGCGCATCTGGGACAGTGAAGAGCTCCTGGAGGGCTACAAGAGGGAGGGCATCGACCCCGCACCCTACTATTGGTACACAGACCAGGTGGGCACCTAGGCCAGCCCCGCTGGGGCTCTGGTGGCTGTGAAGGTGACAGAGTCTGGGCTGGAAATGGCCTCGTGGAGGCCTCAAGGTCGTTTAACTGCTGGCCAAGCAGTTGCCAGGCTGCCCAAACTGCTGCTGCTTGGCACAGGTGCGCAGTTGGCAGGGCTGGCAGCCGGGCAGTGCCTGGCAGCCGGGCAGGGCTGGCAGCCGGGCAGCGAGTGAGGTGCCTGTTTCCCCGTGCAGAGGAAGTACGGCACCTGCCCCCACGGCGGCTACGGGCTGGGGCTGGAGCGCTTCCTGACCTGGGTGCTGAACAGGCACCACATCAGGGACGTCTGCCTCTACCCACGCTTCGTGCAGCGCTGCAGGCCCTAGGCGGCAGCGCCCCGGGCGCCGCCAGGACAGGGCCCCTCTGGAGGAGAAGTGCTGGCGATGGACCGGCAGCCGCCCTGCAGGAGAGCCGCGGCGGGCGGCCGGGGCACCCCGAGGGGTCTCTCCCTCTGGCCGGGGCTGCAGCTGCCAGGGGCCTCGGAGCGCTCTCCTCTGCTTCCCTTCGAATCTGGTTTGTGGTTGCCTGGTGCAGAAGCCAGGAGTTGGAGCTCTCTGGATCCACAGAAACGCTGACCCCGGAGAACAGCCTGCAGGGACCCCTGGGGAGCTCAGCAGAGCATGAAGAGGGGAATCACCCTGCTGTGCTGCACAGCCCCAGCTCCTCCCGTTGCAGGGGAAGCTCTGTCTGAGCCCCTGCTGCTGCTGCAGGAGCTGGGGCAGCTCTTTCCCAGGTTATTTATTGGTTAGGATGAGGCTGCCGATGAGGGAGGCTCGGCTGCTGTCTCCTGCTGGCTGTGGGGGAAGCCTGGGGTGGGTCCATGCACGCCTGGCCTGTGAGCTGCGGCACACTGGCGGTGCCTCCCCAGCCCAGCTGGCACATCCAGCTCTGCCAAGCGCAGAACCACCCCCCAGCAGGGCCAGGCTGCGGACCCACAGAGGGTGGTGGTGCTGCAGCTGAGTTCCAGGGCTCTCCCAGGCCTTGCTGCTGCCTCTCCTCGCAGCAGGGCAGTTCTCTGTGTGCCAGCTGGCTCGGTGTTCTCCTGCTGCTGCCTCTCAGCAGATTCTCTGGCTGTGGTGAACTTGGCTGACAGGATTCGTTCCCTCTTCTGTGCGTGGGGTCAGCTGTGTGCTTTTTAGTCCTAAATAAAGCAGTTCCTTTCACTAGAGAGAAGCAAACCTCCGTGGGTGCATCCTTTGCTCCCTGCTGCTGCTGAACCTTGGTCTGGGTCTGGGTCTCCCCCTGGGGCTGAGCTGTGCACTGTCCCTGTTCTGCTCTTCTTCATCTTGCATGTCACAGAAACTGGTCCCAATCAGCAACCAATAAAGGATGGCAACCTCAGCTGGACTCAGGCAGCACTTCTTCACCTCAGAGTTGTTCCTCATCTTTCTAGCTGCCAGCACCCCCTGGCAGAGGCAGTGTCTGCATGGGCAAAGGCAGAGGGCAAAGTGAGTTTTTCAGAGCAGCAGAGACCTGCTCCAGGAAAGGGAAAGAGTTCTCTTTGGGAGCTGAGAGTCAGCCGGGGCAGGGGCTGCAGCTGCCACCACAGAGCAGTCACAGCCCTTGGGGGGGCGTTTTGGTGGTGTTCAGAGGGGCAGTGGGGACTATGGTGGGGAGGGAGCTTGAGAGGCTGCTGTAGTTCAGGATGTTTAGGGATGTGTGAGCATGTAAAGCCCTCTGGAAGTGGACTTTGAGTGCCTGGAGTGATGGGAAAGAAGAGCTGAGCAAAGATGCTGCTGAAACCACCCCTGGGCTGGCAGCAGCCTGTCCTTGCAGGGGCAGGATGGAGCTGCTTGGGAAGGCTCAAATGCTCTGTCAGGGGAGCTGCTAGAGGAAGGGCTGAGGACTTAAGTGGTGCTCCTGGAAGCAGCAGATCAGATAAGCAGCTTAAAAGGTGAGTGGGATGAGAGATGCTGTCCAGCAGGCTGCTCCATCATCTGCTGGGGGAGTGGTGCTGGGTGAGCCACCAGCACAGGAGACATCCTTCAAGGAAGCAAAACCCCTGGGCAGGGGTGGACTGGTGGAGTAAGGAGGAGAAGCTCTCAGGCAGCCAGGAGCTGGCTGCCAGGCATATGGTGAGCTGAGATGCTGCCTCAGAACAAGCCTTGGCTGAGGCTGCTGAGCTGCCAGCGGGGCTCAGCTCAGGCTTTCAGTCAGCAAGAGAAGAAACTGCTGTGAGAGCTGAGACCCGGTTAATTACCTGGGGGTTCCTCCTGCCCCAGCAGCTCTGCAAGGACTTAGCTCATGGGATTTTTGCTGTGGTTTTACAGTATTTGCCGAGTGTGATTTTTGCCTCCAGTGCTCTCAAAGTCCCTGTCCCTGGGGGCTCCTGCCAGCTAGCCAGAAAGCTTTCCAGGCTCTCACGGGGGTTGCCACCAGGGTCTGGTGGTGCCCTGGCAGCGCTGGCTTCATGGAGGTGATGCTCTGCAAGCTGTTGTCCACCCTCCCTGTTTCCCTGCTTGGAAGAAGGCCAAAGCTTGCTGGCAGGCACGCAGCCAGCAAGGGAAAGGCCCTCTAGATTTAAAGTTAGAGATCATTCATGAATGTCAGAGTCACAGAACCCAGCAAGTGTGACCGGGGGGTCTCAGCGCTGCCCCCTCTTCATGCGCCTGGAACTGTCTTGCCCCTGGCGGAGCCGCCACGCTTCCCTTGCGCTTCCCCATACGGAGGAGCTGGGGGCGCTTTCGGGGGGCGCGCTTCTGCCTCCCCACCCCCGAGCACCGCACCGGAGCCGAGTCCCCCAGGGGCCACGGGGCGCAGCGCTGCCCCCCCCGGGCACGCCCCGGCCCCGCCCTCCCGTGCCGTAACGGCCGCGGGGGCGGCGCCGCGGGAACGGCGACGGAGGCGGCGGGCGGTGGAAGCTGCAGAGAGGAGAAGGAGGAGGCGGCCGCGGACCGTCTGAGGGAATGCAGGCGGCCGGCGCCAAGATGGCCGCTGCCGCCCGGCGCCGTGAGTCTGCCGGGGCCCGGGGAGGGGGGAGGCGGCGGCGGCGGCGGCGGCGGCGGCGGCGGCGGCGCGTTACACAACGGCTGCCGCTGGGCTGCCGCTGCCCTGCCCCTGCCCTGCCGCTGCCGCTGCCCTGCCGCTGCCGCTGCCCTGCCGCTGCCGCTGCGCTGCCGCTGCCGTTGTGTAACCTGGCGCCGCCGGGACAGCCTGCGCGTGCGGCGGGGCAGCGGCAGCCGGGGCTTGGGTCACTGACGCGGGGCTGGGTTTGCTGCGGGGCGGGCTGGGAGCGGGGCCAGGGCTGCGAGTGCGCTCTGGGTGTGCTCTCTGCGTGTCAGCGTGTGCTCTGTGCCTGTTAACGTGTGAGCTTTTCACGTTATGCGTGCTCTGTGCATGTTAGCGTGTGCTCTGCGTGTTAACGTGTGAGCTTTGCGTGTTAATGTGTGAGCTTTGCATGTTATGCGTGCTCTGTGCATGTTAGCGTGTGCTCTGCGTGTTAACGTGTGAGCTTTGCGTGTTAATGTGTGAGCTTTGCATGTTATGCGTGCTCTGTGCATGTTAGCGTGTGCTCTGCCTGTTAACGTGTGATCTTTGCGTGTTAACATGTGCTCTGTGCATGTGAACGTGTGCTCTGTGCCTGTTAGCGTGTGATCTTTGCGTGTTAACGTGTGCTCTGTGCCTGTTAACCTGTGTGCTCTGTGCATGTTAACCTGTGTGCTCTGTGCCTGTTAGCGTGTGCTCTGTGCCTGTGAACGTGTGCTCTGTGCCTGTTAACGTGTGCTCTGTGCCTGTTAACGTGTGCTCTGTGCCTGTTAACGTGTGCTCTGTGCCTGTTAGCGTGTGCTCTGTGCATGTTAAACGTGCTCGCAGCTGCACCCTGGGATAGGACGAGTGGTAGTAGATACAAACTGCAGCGCAGGAGGTTCCACTTCGACGTGAGGAGGAACTTCTGCACCGCGAGGCTCTCAGAGCCCTGGCGCAGGCTGCCCAGGGAGGTTGTGGAGCTTCCTCTGGGGACTTCCCAGCCCTGTCTGGATGTGTTCCTGTGTGACCTGTGCTGGATTCTATGGCCCTGCTCTGGCAGGGAGTTGGACTCGATGACCTCCTGAGGTCCCTTCCAGCCCCTAACATCCTGCGAGCCTTCTGGCGCGTTGCGTGTGCTGTCGGCACACTCTCTGCGCTGCCCGCCCCTCCTGTGGCTGCTCGTGTGTTACACACGCTGTTTACATGGGACAGATGCTGCCTGCACCTCGGGCAGGCTCTGCGCTGCGGGCACGTTACCTCTGCTGCCCGCGCGTTATCGCTGCTGTTCGCACGTTACGTTCCCCACCTGGATACCAAGCCGTGCCACCTCCACACCACGTATGCCACCCGGCGCGCAGGTGTTGCAGCTCTGCCCGTGCTGAGCCAGTCTGGTGCGCAGCAGCAGCTCTCTCCTCTGCAGCCTTTCTCCTTCCTCTTCCCCTGGCTGTGCAGCCGTCGAGGCTTCTCTTTGGGTCGGTCCGTGCGCTTTACATCTAGGCTCGCTGCTTCCGCAAGTGATCAGCACCGAGCTGGCAGAAGGCAGACGTCTGAAAGGAGCCCCTGGGGCATCAGCTGCTCTCCGCTGGCAGCCCTTTAGCTGTTGCAGCCTTTGGTGTCGCGGCAGCCGCGGCCACAGCGCAGTCCCGAGTCAGAAGCCGGCTCTGCGAGCTGCTTCTCAGTGTCACTGATGGCTGCGAGGGCGGCCGGCGGCTGTCGGGGATGTCATCAGGGGACTGTGAAGCCTGCAGGGCTGCGCCGCCGGGGCTCCGGCGCTGCCGGGGCAAGCGTGTCTCCGAACAATGGCTCCGCGCCGGGGGTGCGGGCCGGAGCCCTTTGTTCTTCACCTGGGCAATTCCCCCCGTTGCTGCTTGGAAAATGCTCTTAATGGCCCTCAGCTCCCCACGGAAGCTAAGCGGCTTTGGAGGAGCGGCGAGTAAAGTCCCCTGCCGGGTGCCCAGAGCCAGGGACACAGCAGCCTCCTGGCTGGGCAGTGAGAAGGGAGGCTGCTCCGGCCCTCTGGCTGGCTGCAGCTGCTGCCGGCTGTACCTGCTGCAGGGTCAGCACCAGGGACTGTGTGCCTGTGGCTTGCAGGTGCTGCCCTGCACTGCCGAGGCTTGCTGGGCACCCTGAAGGAAGCAGTCTGAGAGCTGCCTTGAAGGGGTGTTCAGGGTTAGCCTGGCTGTGCTTGTACAGAAGGTGTCACACAGCCTGGCATCCCTCCTTGGTGTGCCAGCCCTGTGTCTGTCACAAGGTGTTTCGGGCTTCTGACCAGAGCTTAAAGATGGGTGAGGCTGTGGTTTGGCTTTGGGTTACTGCCTGGTGTCTGAAAAGGGACTGTGGCAAGGGCTTGTGGTGACAGGGCCGGAGGGAATGGCTCAGAGACTGAGCGGGGCAGGCTTCGGCTGCAGGCGAGGAAGAAACTCTTTAGGGTGAGGGTGGTGAGACCCTGGCACAGGTTGCCCAGGGAGGCTGTGGCTGCCCCCTCCTCAGAGGTGTTCAAGACCAGGTTGGATGGTCCCCAAGCAGCCTGGGCTGGTGGGAGCTGTCCCTGCCCTTGGCCCAAACGGTTCTGTGGACAGCTGCTGGTCCAGAGGGCGTTTAAGCAGGGCAGGAGCTTGCCGTTCAGGGCAGCCGTTGGCTGCAGGGGAGGGTACGGCAGGCAGCACAGTGCTGCCCAGCCTGCTGGTGAGGCTGTGGGGCTGGGTGCCTGTGGGGAGCCCTCATGCCAGCTGTCAGCAGGCTGCTCTCTTCCCTGCAGTGCTGGGGGGCAGCAGCCGGCTGTGGGTGCCGCTGCGCTGGAGGGGACAGGCGGCGGCGGCCACGCAGAGCAGGACGCCGGAGCCGCAGCCGCAGGCACGGTGAGTGTGGGCCCCGGGGTGGGCTGGGGGTGCCCACGGGGCATGGCAGAGCTGCTCCTGCAGCAGGCACTCGGGGCTGGGGGTGCCAGGGGAGGCTTTGTCTGCCTGGGTGCGCTCCCCCGGTGCCGTCGGCTCCGCGGGGCCAGAGCTGCCTGCCCGGTTCCCCGCAGCACGGCCGTGGCCCCCGGGAGGCCTGGGGCAGGGCAGCAGCAGCTCAAGACCAAGCAGTGGGGCACTGTTAGTGTGGCTCGAGGTGCTGGTTCCTGCTGCACCCTCCTGACAGCTGCTCCAGGAGGAAGGGGGTGGCACACCGGGGCAGGCCCAGGCTCCTTTCAGTGCCCCTTTGGGAGTCTGTGGCTTGCTCAAGAGGAGAGCAGAGCTCCCCTGCAGCCTAAGCTGTGTGCCTGGGAGCAGAAGTGCTGATCCTGGGGCTGCCTGGGGCAAGGGGGAGCAATGTGATGGGGAAACCCATCTTGGGTGGGAGCTGTGGTCACAGCTGCCTCTGCAGACACCGATAACCAACGTCTGCTCTGCTCTGCTCTGCTCTGCTCTGCTCTGCTCTGCTCTGCTGGGAGGGACGTTGCCCTGAGAGCAGGGTGCCAGGCCTGCACCTCGAGACAGAACCCAGACAGCAGCCACCCACACCAAGCACCCTGCCCCTGCTCTGGGTGCCTGCTGCAGGGGATCAGCTGTGTCTGCAGAGCAGGGAAGGCAGAGTCCTCTGTGGGTGGAAGCTGCTGCTTGGCTGGCTTGGGATTGCAGCAGAGAGGCTTCTTCAGCCCCTGTTTCACAGCCTCCCTTCCAGCTTTCAGCTGCCAGGTCATTGTCTCAGCCTGCTGGCAGTGCCATGCTGAGCTGGGCAGCGAGCAGGGGCTGCCAGTGAAGGTGGTGAGGATCCTCCTGCTCTGGTGATGCTGTGTGAGCAGGGTGAGGTGCTCAGCTGGGCCTGCCGGCTGCAGGAGGGTGCAGCAGCGCTGAGGAACCCAAAGCAGGGGGTCACAGGGTCTGGCATCTCCCCTGCCCCCACAGGAAGCCTAAAACAGGGATCCTGATGCTGAACATGGGGGGCCCCGAGCGGCTGGACGACGTGCACGACTTCCTGCTGCGCCTCTTCCTCGACAGGGACCTCATGACGCTGCCAGCACAGAGGTGAGGCCCTGTGCCAGCTGGGGCTGGCTGTGCCAGCTGCAGCCTGGGGCATTCAGCTCCTCTCTGCTTCTCGGGCTGCTTCACCCCGGGCCCAGCAGGGATGGTGTTCCCATGGGCTGGGAGCAGGCTGGGAGCAGGCTGGGAGCAGGCCGGGAGCAGGGATGCAGTGGGTGCAGGCTGGGAGCAGGCTGGGAGCAGGGCTGCAGTGGGTGCAGGCTGGGAGCAGGCTGGGTGCAGGGATGCAGTGGGTGCAGGCTGGGAGCAGGCTGGGAGCAGGCTGGCAGCAGGGATGCAGTGGGTGCAGGCTGGGAGCAGGCTGGGAGCAGGCTGGGAGCAGGCTGGCAGCAGGGATGCAGTGGGTGCAGGCTGGGAGCAGGCTGGGAGCAGGCTGGCAGCAGGGATGCAGTGGGTGCAGGCTGGCAGCAGGGGTGCAGTGGGTGCAGGCTGGCAGCAGGCTGGGTGCAGGCTGGGAGCAGGCTGGCAGCAGGGATGCAGTGGGTGCAGGCTGGGTGCAGGCTGGCAGCAGGGATGCAGTGGGTGCAGGCTGGGTGCAGGCTGGCAGCAGGGATGCAGTGGGTGCAGGCTGGGTGCAGGCTGGGAGCAGGGATGCAGTGGGTGCAGGCTGGGAGCAGGCTGGGTGCAGGCTGGCAGCAGGCCGGGAGCAGGGCTGCAGTGGGTGCAGGCTGGGAGCAGGCTGGGAGCAGGGATGCAGTGGGTGCAGGCTGGGAGCAGGCTGGGAGCAGGGATGCTGTGGGTGCAGGCTGGGTGCAGGCTGGGTGCAGGGATGCAGTGGGTGCAGGCTGGGTGCAGGCTGGGTGCAGGCTGGGAGCAGGGATGCAGTGGGTGCAGGCTGGGTGCAGGCTGGGAGCAGGGATGCTGTGGGTGCAGGCTGGGTGCAGGCTGGGAGCAGGCTGGGAGCAGGGATGCTGTGGGTGCAGGCTGGGTGCAGGCTGGGAGCAGGGATGCAGTGGGTGCAGGCTGGGTGCAGGGATGCAGTGGGTGCAGGCTGGGAGCAGGCTGGGTGCAGGGATGCAGTGGGTGCAGGCTAGGAGCAGGCTGGGTGCAGGGATGCAGTGGGTGCAGGCTGGGAGCAGGCTGGGTGCAGGGATGCAGTGGGTGCAGGCTGGGAGCAGGCTGGGTGCAGGGATGCAGTGGGTGCAGGCTGGGTGCAGGCTGGGTGCAGGCTGGGAGCAGGGATGCAGTGGGTGCAGGCTGGGTGCAGGCTGGGAGCAGGGATGCAGTGAGTGCAGGCTGGGTGCAGGCTGGGAGCAGGCTGGGAGCAGGGATGCTGTGGGTGCAGGCTGGGTGCAGGCTGGGAGCAGGGATGCAGTGGGTGCAGGCTGGGTGCAGGGATGCAGTGGGTGCAGGCTGGGAGCAGGGATGCAGTGGGTGCAGGCTGGGTGCAGGCTGGGAGCAGGGATGCAGTGGGTGCAGGCTGGGAGCAGGGCTGCAGTGGGTGCAGGCTGGGTGCAGGCTGGGAGCAGGCTGGGAGCAGGGATGCAGTGGGTGCAGGCTGGGAGCAGGGATGCAGTGGGTGCAGGCTGGGAGCAGGCTGGGAGCAGGGATGCAGTGGGTGCAGGCTGGGAGCAGGCTGGCAGCAGGGATGCAGTGGGTGCAGGCTGGCAGCAGGCTGGGTGCAGGCTGGGAGCAGGCTGGGAGCAGGCTGGGTGCAGGCTGGGTGCAGGGATGCAGTGGGTGCAGGCTGGGAGCAGGCTGGGTGCAGGCTGGGTGCAGGGATGCAGTGGGTGCAGGCTGGGTGCAGGCTGGGAGCAGGGATGCAGTGGGTGCAGGCTGGGTGCAGGCTGGCAGCAGGGATGCAGTGGGTGCAGGCTGGGAGCAGGCTGGCAGCAGGGATGCAGTGGGTGCAGGCTGGGTGCAGGCTGGGTGCAGGCTGGCAGCAGGCCGGGAGCAGGGATGCAGTGGGTGCAGGCTGGGTGCAGGCTGGGTGCAGGCTGGCAGCAGGGATGCAGTGGGTGCAGGCTGGGTGCAGGCTGGGAGCAGGGATGCAGTGGGTGCAGGCTGGGTGCAGGCTGGGAGCAGGGATGCAGTGGGTGCAGGCTGGGTGCAGGCTGGGTGCAGGCTGGGAGCAGGGATGCAGTGGGTGCAGGCTGGGTGCAGGCTGGGTGCAGGCTGGGTGCAGGGATGCAGTGGGTGCAGGCTGGGTGCAGGCTGTGTGCAGGGCTGCAGTGGGTGCAGGCTGGCAGCAGACTGGCAGCAGGCCGGGAGCAGGGATGCCAGCAGCTCCCTGCAGCTAATGGTGCAGCTGGTGGAGCAGGGCAGCGAAGGAGCCGTGCAGAGCTGGCTTGGCATCGCCCGGGGCGATGCATTAGGCCTGCAGGGGAGGTGCTGGGCGGGGGTGGGGGCTGTGTGCCCCGCTGCTGACCGTCTGCCCCTGCCCACCGCAGCAAGCTGGCGCCGCTGATCGCCAGGCGCCGCACCCCCAAGATCCAGGAGCAGTACAGCAGGATCGGCGGCGGCTCGCCCATCAGGAAGTGGACAGCGCTGCAGGGGGAGGGCATGGTCAAGCTGCTGGACAGCATGTCTCCTCACACAGGTACCCCTGCTGCATGTCTCCTCACACAGGCACCCCTGCTCTGAGCCCTGCTGCCCTCACAGGGGTGCTGGGAAGCAGCTTTTGGTGCTTGCCCTTGCGGCAGCCTGGGCACGAAGGACAGGGCAGTGCACGGTGCCAGGGCTCCGACTGCTCTCCAGAGCTGCAGCTGCCTTTCTTCCTCTGCAGCTCCTGCTTGGGTGTGCCTAGAGCTTCTGGAACTCTCTGCTCTGTAGATGGATGAAAGAACAGAGGCCAGGCAGGGGCTGGGGCAGGGCTGGAGGGGAGGCCGGTGGGGACACGAGACAAGGGGTCCCAGCTGAGCAGGGCAGGGCCTGGCTGGGTGATAGCAGCAGACCCCACCCGGGGGCAGCAGCAGGAGATAAAGGCTGAGGGCCTACTGGCCCTGCCAGCTCTTCCTTGCTGATAAGAAAGCTGCTCCCAAGCCAGGGGACAGCACAAAGCTACTTCAGTGCTCAGCTGCTGCAGTGCTGCCTCCTCGCAGGGTGCAGCTGGGGCCTTGGTATCAGAGCCCAGGTTCCTTCCTTGGCAGAAGAGCTGCCAGGCTGAGGGGGCCACGTTGACAGCTCTTAATGGGAGAGAGATCCCTCTGCTGCCAACAGCTGTGACTGTGACAGCCAAAGGAGCTTGTCCAGAGGCACAAACCCCTCTCCTCTGCTGCCTGAGAGCCAGGACCAAACCTACCACTGAGTGTGGCAGGGAGCTGCCGGCTTGGCCAGGGGCTCTGCCGGCTTGGCCAGGGGCTGTGCCGGCAGGGCTCTCCCAGGCTGGCCTGCCCTAGCTGTGGTTAGCCAGGCTTGGGCTGGATGCTGCCTGGCAATGCTAATGAGGCTGCTGGCTGCCAGGGCTGCTGGGCCTGGGTCATTCTTTGCTGCTGCTCCCAGCTGGGAGCTCTCTTGCCTCCCGCAGAGAGCTGGGGCTGACCAGACCTGTTTCTGAGTCCTGCCTCAAAGGGTGGAGTGCAGCCCAAGCTCAGGACATCTGCTTCCTGCAGAAACCTGTCCCGTGGTGCTTCAGAGCCACTGACCTGGAAACCCTGAGAGGAACTTGGCTTTTGTTCTGCTGAGAGCCTCTGTGCCCTGCCTGCCAGAGCAGCCCAGGCAGCCTCCCTGCCCCTCGGCAGCCTCCCTGCCCCTCGGCAGCCACCTCCCCCAACGGCAGCTGGGGGGGAGGTGGAAAACTCTCAGCTGGCACCCCTGGGGGGAGGCTGCCTCCAGAAGGGCTTAAAGACATCCCCAGAGTGCTCAGCACCAAAGGCCCCCAGGTGCCGCTTCTGCCTTGGCCGTGGCTCTGCTGTGCTTGTGTAGAAGCAAGGCAAGAGGGGAGCTGGGACTGCAGCTGGGACCCCACAGCAGGTGGGGAAGGGGAAGGTGGAGCAGGGGAGGGCAATGCAGGGCAGCCAGGGCTTGGCTGAGCCCGAGTGGCAGCACAGCTGGAGCCAGGGGTTGGCACCTGGGAGTTCTGCTTCCCACAGAAGCAGACAAGGACAAATCACCTGGAAGTGCTACTGCTGGTTCCAGCAGAGGGAGGTGGCAGGAAAGCAGCTGGCCAGAGGCAGAGCTGCTTGGAGTCAGGGGGGCAGAGGGCTGCAGGGTCACCAGGAGGTCACCTGCAGCGGCTGCACTCTGCTGCTGTGCTGTGTGTGGTGCTGGGATGCCCCTGGGAGCTGTGGCCCAGCTCTGCTGTGCCACTCTGACCCCCACCCTCTGCCCTGCCCCCGCTGTAGCCCCCCACAAGTACTACATCGGCTTCCGCTACGTGCACCCGCTGACGGAGGAGGCGGTGCAGGAGATGGAGCAGGACGGCATCGAGAGGGCCGTGGCCTTCACCCAGTACCCCCAGTACAGCTGCTCCACCACAGGTGAGCTCCCTGCAGCACCACGGCCTGCCGGCCCAGCGCGGCTCAGCCCAGCGCGGCTCAGCCAGGCACGGCTCAGCCCAGCGCGGCTCAGCCCAGCGCGGCTCAGCCCAGCCCGGCTCAGCCCAGCGCGGCTCAGCCCAGCGCGGCTCAGCTCAGCCTGGCTCAGTCCAGTGCAGCTCAGCCCAGGCAGGCTCAGCCCAGCGCGGCTCAGCCCAGCGCGGCTCAGTCCAGTGCAGCTCAGCCCAGGCAGGCTCAGCCCAGCCCGGCTCTGCCAGGCACAGCTCAGCCCAGCGCGGCTCAGCCCAGCCCAGCTCAGCCCAGGCAGGCTCAGCCAGGCAGGCTCAGCCCAGCGCGGCTCAGCCAGGCACGGCTCAGCCTGGCTCGGCTCGGCCCAGCGCGGCTCGGCCCAGCCCGGCTCAGCCCAGCCCAGCCCAGCCCAGCCCAGCCCGGCTCAGCCCAGCCCAGCCCAGCCCAGCCCAGCCCGGCTCAGCCCAGCCCAGCCCAGCCCAGCCCAGCCCGGCTCAGCCCAGCCCTGCCCGGCTCAGCCCTGCCCAGCCCAGCCCGGCTCAGCCCAGCCCAGCCCGGCTCAGCCCAGCCCTGCCCGGCTCAGCCCTGCCCGGCTCAGCCCAGCCCAGCCCGGCTCAGCCCAGCCCAGCCCGGCTCAGCCCAGTCCTGCCCGGCTCAGCCCTGCCCGGCTCAGCCCAGCCCAGCCCGGCTCAGCCCAGCCCTGCCCGGCTCAGCCCTGCCCGGCTCAGCCCAGCCCAGCCCGGCTCAGCCCAGCCCAGCCCGGCTCAGCCCAGTCCTGCCCAGCTCAGCCCTGCCCGGCTCAGCCCAGCCCAGCCCGGCTCAGCCCTGCCCAGCTCAGCCCTGCCCGGCTCAGCCCAGCCCAGCCCAGCTCAGCCCAGCCCGGCTCAGCCCAGCCCTGCCCGGCTCAGCCCTGCCCGGCTCAGCCCAGCCCTGCCCGGCTCAGCCCTGCCCTGCCCAGCCCAGCCCAGCCCGGCTCAGCCCAGCCCTGCCCGGCTCAGCCCTGCCCTGCCCAGCCCAGCCCAGCCCGGCTCAGCCCAGCCCTGCCCGGCTCAGCCCAGCCCTGCCCGGCTCAGCCCAGCCCAGCCCTGCCTGGCTCAGCCCAGCCCTGCCCGGCTCAGCCCAGCCCAGCCCGGTTCAGCCCAGCCCAGCCCAGCTCAGCCCAGCCCAGCCCGGCTCAGCCCTGCCCGGCTCAGCTCAGCCCAGCTCAGCCCAGCCCTGCCCGGCTCAGCCCAGCCCAGCCCGGCTCAGCCCTGCCCGGCTCAGCTCAGCCCGGCTCAGCTCAGCCCTGCCCGGCTCAGCCCAGCCCAGCCCGGCTCAGCCCAGCCCGGCTCAGCCCTGCCCGGCTCAGCCCTGCCCGGCTCAGCCCAGCCCAGCTCAGCCCAGCCCTGCCCAGCTCAGCCCAGCCCTGCCCGGCTCAGCCCAGCCCAGCTCAGCCCAGCCCTGCCCAGCTCAGCCCAGCCCTGCCCGGCTCAGCCCAGCCCAGCTCAGCCCAGCCCAGCCCTGCCCGGCTCAGCCCTGCCCGGCTCAGCCCAGCCCTGCCCGGCTCAGCCCGGCCCTGCCCCTCCGCAGGGCGCTGAGCGCTGCGCTGCCTCCGCAGGCAGCAGCCTGAACGCCATTTACCGCTACTACAGCCAGAGGGGGCAGAAGCCCAGCATGAAGTGGAGCACCATCGACCGCTGGCCCACGCACCCCCTGCTCATCCAGGTAGGGCCCTGCCGGCCCCGGGCAGCCCCGCGGCTCTGCCCTCAGCCCGGGGGGAGCGGCCCGTGCCGTGTCCTGCCGGGCTGCCGCCCTGGGGCACGGTGCCCTCCCCAGGGCCTGGGGCGCTCCCTGTGCCTGCAGCCTGTGCCCAGCGTCTCTGACCGGGGGCTCTGCTCTGCCTCTGCTCAGTGCTTCAGCGACCACATCCAGAAGGAGCTGAACCTCTTCCCCCCTGACAAGAGGAAAGACGTCGTCATCCTCTTCTCTGCTCACTCCCTGCCCATGTCTGTGAGTGCCCTCAGCTGGCTCCTGCCCCTGCCAGCCCCCACTGCCAGCCTCCCCTCTTAGCCCCGCTGCCAGCCCCGGCTGGCACAGGCCGGGGGGAGCAGCCTGGCACTGCTGTGTTCCAGGTGGTGAACCGCGGCGATCCCTACCCCCAGGAGGTGGGAGCCACTGTGCAGAGGGTGATGGAGAAGCTCAACTACTCCAACCCCTACAGGCTTGTGTGGCAGTCCAAGGTACGTGCCCAGGGGGGCTCTGAAGCCCCCAGCCCCCTGCCAGGGGTCGTGCCTCTGCATCAGAAGTGAGAGGCAGGTGCCAAGAGCTGGCTCCACCCCAGCCCCGAGCTGGGCCGTGCAGTCCGGCCCAGGGGAGCCTGGCAGCGAGGTCACGGCGGTGCTGGGCTTGCTTCCCTCCTCCTGTGCCTGCAGGTTGGCCCCATGCCCTGGCTGGGCCCCCAGACAGATGAGACCATCAAGGGGCTGTGCCAGAGGGGGCAGAGGAACATGCTGCTGGTGCCCATAGCCTTCACAAGCGACCACATCGAGACGCTCTACGAGCTGGACATTGAGTACGCCCAGGTGCTGGCCAGCGAGGTGAGCGCTGCCTGCTCCCCCTGCAGCCGTGCTCGGCAGGGGCAGCTGGCAGCCTGCTGTGGGGCAGCTGGCAGCCTGCTGTGGGGCAGCTGCGCCTCTCCTGTCAGCTGAAAAGGAACCTGAGCTGCCCAGCCTCGGAGGAGCCCTTAGCAGCGCAGAGCAGGCAGGGGTTTGTCTTTCTGGAGCTCGCTCTTGAAGCCAGCTCTGTGCCTCCTGCAGAGGAGCCTCGAGCAGGGTCTGGCAGGGCTGCTGCTGCTTCTGCTGTGTGGGCGCTGCAGGAGCCCTGTCCTCTGGGGCTGAATGGAGCACAAGCAGGAGCTGAAGGGAGGGGGTTGCAGGCTGCCCTGGGGAAGGCCCTGGCAGACCTCATCTCCTCTCTGGCTGTCTTTGCTGCAGTGTGGAGTTGAGAACATCAGAAGAGCAGAGTCTCTGAATGGAAACCCTCTGTTCTCCAAGGTGGGTGCCCTGCAGCTTCGCAGCGCTCTTGGCTTCAGAGCAGGGATGGCTGCTCCTGCTTTGCTGGAGGAGGAAGTGCAGAGTGCAAGTGGAGCCCCTGGGCTTGCTCTGTGTGCCTCAGGGGCTGCCTTCCCCAGGGCAGTCTGCTTTACTGCTGTCAAAGACAGAAACCCAGCTCTGTGTTTGGGTGTGGGGCTCCTGCAGTGGGGGACAGTGCCAGTTTGAAAGCAGGGGCTGCCCTGCAGCAGAGGGGGTGCCTGGCACGGGGGCACCACCCCTGTGCCCTCTGCAGGAGGCTGCTGTGCTCCCCTCTGATGTGTGCCCCCTCTCTTGCAGGCCCTGGCAGACCTGGTGTGCTCCCACCTGCAGTCCAAGGAGGCCTGCTCCAGGCAGCTGACCCTCTGCTGCCCGCTCTGCGTCAACCCGGTCTGCAGGAAGACCAAAGCCTTCTTCACGGAGCAGCAGCAGTGAGGGCTGCTCAGGGGGGCCCCCCGGGGGGGCAGCCCAGCACAGACCACCTGGCCAAGCTCTCCTCTGTCCCACAGCTGCAGGCTGCTGCTGCTCTCATGCTGCTCACCTCGGGCAGCAGCCAGGGCAGCTGGGCTCTGGGGGCTGGCTTTGGCTGTGCTGTGTTTGAGGAGGGCTGCTGGCAGGCAGGGGCTGAGGAGGTTTGTCCTGGGAGCTGCTCTCCTCCTGGCTGGGCAGGGCAGGAGCCCAGCAGTGTGCACTGAGCCCCCACTGTGCTCGGGGGGCTGCCGTTCACTATGCAGGGGCTGGCTGTGACCAGCTCCGCCCTGAGTTGCTCTCCTTCACTTTTAGGTCAAGCATTGCAAGTTTTGGGTTGTTTACACTTAGAGCACACCCAGCAGAGTCCCCCACTGCCCCCCCCCCCTCGTTTCTCAGTGACCTCTAATGCTTTCCAGGCTGTTTGGGTTTGCTTTGCTCAGTTTGGGTTTTCTTTTGGCTTGGTTTTGCTTTGCTTAGTTTGGTTTTGCTTTAGTTTGGGTTTGCTTTAGTTTGGTTTTGCTTTGCTTAGTTTGGGTTTGCTTTAGTTTGGGTTTGCTTTGCTTAGTTTGGTTTTGCTTTGCTTAGTTTGGGTTTGCTTTAGTTTGGTTTTGCTTTAGTTTGGTTTTGCTTTGCTTAGTTTGGGTTTGCTTTAGTTTGGGTTTGCTTTGCTTAGTTTGGGTTTGCTTTAGTTTGGGTTTGCTTTGCTTAGTTTGGGTTTGCTTTGCTTAGTTTCCTGCTGCCAGCAGCTCCTGGGGCAGGCCTAGCTGGGGCAGTTGGGATGCACAGGGCTGGTTTGCATTGCCCAGCACAAACACTCTCCTGACCTGCAGGAGAGCCTCTGGGGCTGCAGAGCACAAAGAGCAGGGAGCTGGGAGCCTTGGGTGCTGCTGAGGAGCAGCCTGGCTCGGAGCAGCCTGGGGGGCCTCAAGCCTAGCAGTGGGGGCTGCTCCCAAGGGCTGGCTCTGGCTGAGGGTCTGAGACCTGCTCTGTGCTGTCTGCTGTGGGCTCTGGGGGTCAGGAGCAGGCACTCAGGCCCCAGCTGGGTTTCTGCCTTCCCTTGGCAGGTGCCAGGGTGCCAGCAGGACTGCTGACCCCACTCCAGAGCTGTGGTAGCTCTGTGCTGAAAGCCTTTCCAGGGCGCTGTTCCCTGGCTGCCAGCACCAGGACCATCTCCTGGCTGGTCACGGGGCAGGAGGAGCCTTTTGTGAGCAGCTGCTGCCCACACAGCAGCCTGAGTGCTCCAGGGCAGGAGTTGGCAGCCCCTCAGCCGCTGCCCTCTCCTGCTGGGTGGCCCAGAGGGCCCAGGTGCTGCCCTGCAGTGCTGCCAACCTGCTTCACAGCCTCGCTGTGCCCGCGGCCTGGCTCGCTCCCCACGTCCCTGCTGCCGCCTGCAGCTCCCCAGCAGGGCTGTGGCTGCCCCCAGTGCCAGCCCCTCTGTGCCCCTGCTGGGCCTCCTTGCTGCACCACAAAGAAGTCTTCCTTGAGCTGTGCCTGTCCTGCTGCCGGGCAGCCCAGAGCCAGGGCTCCTGCGCTCCCTTTCCGGCCCTGTTCTCCATGCCCACTGGTTGCCTTGGCACAGGAGGGGAGCACCAGGGTGCTGCTGCCCCCTCTGCCAGCCCCCTGCCCCTCAGCCAGCTCCCTGCCCTGTGGTGCTAGCTCAGGACCCAGGCTGGCATGTCCTGAGTGCCTTCTGCTGGGGCTGAGGGGGTCGGAGGCCCAGGCGGTGTCGGCAGCTGGGGGCTCAGGTGCCAGCTGGATGTGCCCCTGCCGGTGGCACTGCTTTGGCAGCACTCTGATGCCTTTGCACAGGTCTGTCACTTCCATGCTCCCTGCCTGGTGCCCGTGGCTGGCAGTGAGCTGGAGGCACCTCGGTGCCGGGAGCCAAGCCCCCAGCTGGGCTGCAGCAGGGGGGCACAGGGGATGTTGTGCTGTCCCTGTCCCCAGCACCCAGGGGGTGCTGCTGGTGCCATTGGCACTGCCAGCATGCTGGGGCTGTGCCCAAGAGCATTGGGGGAAAGCTTCCAGCAGCACTGCAGAGCACCCAGGGGTGCCCAGGAGCTGGGGAGCAGCCCTGGGGGGGGGGCTGGGGTGCTGGCAGAGGGGTGCTGGGAAGGGTTTCTCTGTCACTGGGGTTTTGTTCTGCTCAGCTGAAGCTTCTCTCTTCTGGAGCTGCTGCAGCCTGGCTGCACTCCACCCAGCGGTGCCCTGGGCCAGCTCTGGGGCTGGGAATGCCCAGGAGTGGCTACAAACTCCTTCCCTTTGCAGCACAGCCAGAGAGCAGGGAATTGGCACTGAGGGTAAGCTGCAAGGCAGGGAGAGGAGCTCAGTTTGGTCCCAGCCCCACCTGGAGCTCAGCCTGACCAAGGACTTCCATTTGCTGTGCCCCAGCGGCTCCTGTGACCTCCCTGTGACCTCCCTGTGACCTCCCTGTGACCTCC
The DNA here is from genome assembly GCF_026170545.1 of Melanerpes formicivorus. Taxonomy (NCBI): domain Eukaryota; kingdom Metazoa; phylum Chordata; class Aves; order Piciformes; family Picidae; genus Melanerpes; species Melanerpes formicivorus. The sequence goes on from NW_027142531.1 coordinate 520,252, forward strand.
CTGTGACCTCCCTGTGACCTCCCTGTGTGTCTTTTGCCATGAAAACCCAACTGCAATTAAACTTTTGGAAGCAATACCTGAGCTGAGTGTCCTTAGCAGCCCCTGGGTGTGGGCCTTGCTGTCCCCTCTGCTGCCTGCCCTTCCTCTCAGGCAGCCTGGTGCCTGGGGAGCCGTGCAGCCGTGGCTGCTCCTGACAGAGCTGATGCCCTCTGAGGTCCCAGCAGGGCTCCAGGTGTGCACCAGGCACTCCCACTGTGCCCAGCTCTTGGCCACATCCTGCCTGAGTGCTGGGTCCAAGCTGCTGCCTTGGCACCTCAGTCTGGTCCTGCCCTGCCAGATCAGCGCCTGAAGCAGCCACGGGGGCGGCCCTGCAGTTTTGGGGTGGCACAGCAGCAGGTCAGCCCTCTGGGCTCCCCATCCTTCAGGGAGGAGCTGGGCAGGCACAGGGCAGAAAGGGATGAGGGTCCTGCTGCTGTTGTCCCCCCTCTCGAGGGGCCTGTGCCTGCCTCCCGTGGCTCCTGGGGCAGGGACAAGGGCTGGGGCTGCATGGAGCTGGAGCCTGGCAGTGCCCAGGGCTGGCTGCAAGCAAGCAGAGCCCAGGGCTCAGCTGCCCTCCTGCTCCTCGCTGTGGCCGGCAGCCACCCTGCTGGCACTCGCTCCCCGCTCCTCACGCTGCCTCCTCCGGCTCTGCTGCCCGCGGCAGGGCTGGAGCCCTGCCCGGGGAGCCCTTGGTGCTCTCGGGAGCTCAGTCCTGCGCAGGGCTGCATCGCCAGGGTGCTCAGAGTCGCTCAGCCCCCGTGCCTGGGTTGCAGTAGGGTGCCTGGGGGGCTCGAAGCCCTCCCCAGCCGCCCCCCATCGGGAGGTGGAGGTGGGAAGGAGCCCTGAGGAGCGGCGTGTGGGGCTCTGCCACAGAGCGCCGAGGAGGCAGCTCCGGCTGGCAGCCGCTCGGCGGCTAAACGGAGCGGCGTAGATTTAATTGAGGGCAGGGTCTGGCTGGGGGTCGGGAGGGGGCTGCAGGGCACGAGCAGCGGGAGGAATTCGGCTGTGACTTCATTAACCTCGGGGTTAAAGCCGGGGCTAAGGTTAGCGGCGAGATAATGAAGCTCTCGGTGCGTTTCCGGCGGCGCCGCTGCCTTAGAGCCTGCTGCGCTGCCCGCTGCGGTGCCCGCTGCGCTGCCTGCTGCGCTGCCTGCTGCGCTGCCCGCTGCGGTGCCCGCTGCACTGCCCGCTGCGGTGCCTGCTGCGCTGCCTGCTGCGCTGCCTGCTGCGCTGCCTGCTGCGCTGCCCGCTGCGCTGCCCGCTGAGCTGCCCGCTGCGGTGCCCGCTGCGCTGCCCGCTGCGCTGCCCGCTGCGCTGCCTGCTGCGCTGCCTGCTGCGCTGCCCGCTGCGGTGCCTGCTGTGGTGCCTGTTGCGGTGCCCGCTGCGCTGCCCGCTGCGCTGCCTGCTGCGGTGCCCGCTGCGCTGCCCGCTGCGCTGCCCGCTGCGGTGCCCGCTGCGCTGCCCGCTGCACTGCCTGCTGCGCTGCCTGCTGCGGTGCCCGCTGCGCTGCCTGCTGCGCTGCCTGCTGAGGTGCCCGCTGCACTGCCCGCTGAGGTGCCCGCTGCGGTGCCCGCTGCGGTGCCTGCTGCGCTGCCCGCTGCGCTGCCTGCTGAGGTGCCCGCTGCAGTGCCTGCTGCGCTGCCCGCTGCGGTGCCCGCTGCGCTGCCTGCTGCGGTGCCTGCTGAGGTGCCCGCTGCGCTGCCCACTGCGCTGCCCGCTGCGGTGCCCGCTGCGCTGCCCAGCCCTGGGGCGCCAGGAGGCTCCGAGCTCCCCCAGCAGCTGCCCGCTCCCGCCCCAGGGCTCTGCCCGCGTGTGCCAAGGTGGCTAACGCTGGGCTCCGGGGGGGGAGAGGAGGGGAAGGGGCTGCCAAAAGGTTACAGGAGGACAGGACCTGTTCCAGGGACCTTCTGTTTCCAAAACACGGGGAAGGGCTTCCCCTGCTCGCGTCCTTTGGTGTTTGGTATGCTTGTGCTGGGCTCGGAGCCTTGCCCACAGCTGGAGTAAAATGAAAGAGTGGAGGAAAACCTGCCAGGAGCTGCCAGCCCCAGCAGCCTCCTGCCTTCCTTCAGGGGGTGGAGCTGTGCCAGGCCCCCTGCTCGGGTGGTGCCCCCCCTGTACCACCTGCTGCCTTCTCTCCCTGCCAAGCGACTTCCTCAGCAGCCAGTCAGCGCTGCAGAGCAGACAGGGAGCCACCACCACCGGCACCAACTGCTGGGCTGGGAACAGCAGAAGCCGAGGCAGAAAGGAGAGGGTGAAGAGGCTGAGGCTGCTCCTGCTGCTCCCTGCCTCAGCTGGCTTGCCCTGGGAGCAAGGACAGTGACTGCGGCTGGCGGGCAGGAGGCTCCTCAGAGGAGCCAGGCTGAGACAGGGCTTTGCCCTGCAGAACCCTAGGGTGGCCCTGAGGAGCAGGCCCGGGCTGTGGCCCCCGGGGCAGGCAGGGGAAGCTTTCACCGGCACACAAGAAGCAGAAGCTTTTGTTTTCCTCCTTTATTGAACTTTGGCAAATCAAAAGGCGGGAGGGGGTTGGGGGCTTGGGGGGGGGGGGGGGGAGTGGGCTTTACATCAAGAGCTCGAAAGAAAAGGTGGGAAGCAAGGTCACACTTGTCATGAAGAGAAAGGACATCTATTGGCACAACTCAGTGAGTAAAAACCCTTTAATGATAAAATAACATTCATCCGGAGCTACCCCGGCTGGCTGCAGGGCGGCTCGCACGCCGCTGGACGTCGTCACCTTCCACGGAGGTAAAAAAGGACAGAAAACCACAGGCTAATAAAATAGACCTTGAATTTCATCACACAAGTACCTTGGCAACTCGGAGCGAGCCGGGCCCCCCGCTGCTGCCCGCGGCAGGGTCCCTTTGCCGTTGTCACCCCCCGGGGCCTCGCCTGAGGGCGGAGGAGCGGCGGCTGGGCTCGGCGTGGGACAGGGCTCGGCGTGGGACAGGGCTCGGCTCTGCTTATTGCGGGAGAACCTCGAAAGCCTCGGGGGGGTTGAGCTCTGCTACAGTCATCGACTGTCCTACAAGCAGGATCGGCGACCAAGCTGCCTCCCGGCCTGGCCCCCGCACGGGCTTGGGCAGGTGAAGGAGGGCAGGACGTCACCAGAGCACAGCGCAGAGCCCGCAGGGAGTCTGGCTGGCAGCGTGGCTCCAGCAGAGCCTGCGGGACAGACAGGCTGCCCACACCCCACCCCAGGGGCCCAGGGAGGGGACCAGGACCCCTGCCCTCCCGCTGCCCCCTGCAGCAGAGCGTGGGCAGCAGTTCTTTGGCTTTATGTCCCAGCAGGAAGCTGGGGCTGGGTGCTGATAGCAAAGGCAATCAGTTGCCACACACCAGTGGCAGAGGGGCTGCCAGGCACAAGGGAGAGCCCAAGGGGGTGAAGATTAGACTGGGTATGAGGAAGAAATTCTGCACAGGGATGGTGGGGAGACACTGGCACAGGCTGCCCAGGGAGGCTGTGGATGTCCCCTCCCTGGAGGTGTTCAAGGCCAGGCTGGATGAGGCCTTGAGCAACCTGGGCTGGTGGGAGGTGTCCCTGCCCAACCCATTCCATGAATCTAGGAATAATCCAAACCTGGGTGGCTGGAGGGTGGTGAGCAAGGGGCTGCCAGCACTGCTGGGCAACTGTCTGGGTGCCCAGGCAGGAGCCACAGGGGTGCTGCCTGCACCACTTGCACCAGCACCCAGATGTGGCTCCAACCCCATCTGCACCCTGCCCACAGCCCACCTCGCCGTGGCACGTGGGGCCTGGGCAGGAGGCAGAGGGCCGCACCCCAGTGCCAGGGGCTGCCATAAAGCCAAAGGAACTCCTGTCCCTGGGAAAGCACCCAGCTGGCTGCCCGCCTGCCACTCGGGCTGGGCAGAGCAGCTCCAGCCTCGCCCCAGCTCACACCGTGGTCTGACTGGGGCCGGACGTGCTCCGCCACGGGCACCAGAGCTGGCTGGCACGGGGCAGAGCCGCGCCTGCTTGCCCAGCTCCTGCTGCCCGCCGCTGGCAGACCCCAGGCCCCGTGCAGCACCGACCCCCAGCCCGAGCCCAGCCCGAGGGAGGAGCCCCGCAGGCCCACGCCGCGGCCCCTGCCAAGGTCTCGCCTCATGCATTACACTGGTAGCTGACTGGTAACACCACACTGGCACACGATGAGCTGGGCAGAGCACGGGGCACGAATGGAGAGGATCAGCCAGGGAGGGGATTTCGCTCTTTCTTTTTTTTTTTGCTTTTTCTCTTTTTTCCTTTTTTTTTTTTTCTCCTTTTTTTCCCCTTTTTTTTCCCTTTTTCTTTTGGTTTTCCACGGGACAAATGAGCACAGATTGTTTCTTCAGCAAAATAGGGAACTGTAAACTTCGGGCTCGTTCTGCAGCTCTCCCCCAGCGCACAGCACAGAACGCAAAGCCCCGGGGGAGGAAGGAGCGACGCGAGCGCACCGTGTCCAGCTGGCACCAAAGCACCGCCGGAGCCCCGGAGAGCTGCTTCTGGTTGGAGTCACAGTCAGCAAAAGGAGCCAGGGAGCCGTTTCTTACATAGCCTAGGGTAACATTACTCTAAACAACTACTCTCTATGAGGTATATCTGAGAAACTCGGGGAGGGGTGCACGGTCTGCGCTGCCAGCGTGCCCGCAGCGGTGGTAAAGCTTTGGAACCAGGGGAGAGGGCAGGACGGCAGGGGGAGATAAATAGGAGAAGGTAAATCAAAGGAGAAAGGAGAAAGGAGGAGATAGAGAAGAGAGGGAGAAAGAGAAGATGGAACAAAGGAGCAGGAAGAGAAGAAGAAGCAAAGGAGATAGGAGGAGAGGGAGAAGGAGAAAGACACAGGAGGAGAAAGAGGGAGAAGGAGAAAAGCAGAAGAAGAAGATGGGAAGGGGAAGGAGACAGGAGGAGGAGGAGAAGAAAAAAATGAAACAGGAGGAAAAGAAGGAAAAAGGAGAGGGAGAAGGAAAAAATTGAGAAGGAGGGGGAGAAAGAGGAACAGGAGAAGGACGCATGAGACAGGAGAAGGAGAGGAAAAGGAAAAGGAGATGGAGGAGGAATACAAGGAGAAATCAAGGAGCAGGAGGAGAAATGAAGGAGCAGGAGAAAGAGGAGGAGAGGGAGAAGAAGAAAAGGAAAGAGGAGGAAGAGAGTAAGAAGGAGAAGGAGGAGGAGGAAGAGAAGGAGGAAGAGGAGGAGGAGAGGAGCCTTTGGTATTGTCAGGAGTTCAGTCCTTTGCAGGCTGCACGGCCGAGCAGCACAGTACAAGAAGCCCCCCAGGGCCGTCTCGGCGGCCCGGTCGAAGCTGAGGTATTCACAGGAAGAATAAAAAAGCACAGCGAGGTCTGGACTGGCAAAGTCGTTGCTTTGGTTCAAGCAAGGCACTCGTCCCGTGGTCGTGTCCCACGGCGCAAGTGAAGCAGGAGGCAGGTGAGGACGGCGACTGCTGCAGAGGACCCTGCCAGCTCCGGGGGGCGGTTCTGTGTCCGGCTGCCCCCCGGGGCACGGCGGGGAGGGGTCGCCCAGCGCGGGGGCGGGTGGGCTCCTCCGCGCCCAGAAGGCATCCTGAGAATCATTATAGCTTTTCGTGGAAGGGAGACAGAGAGACGAGCAGCACCTCCCCGCGCCCTGCCTCCTCCAGCACGGCTGGAAGCCGGCCGGGAGCAGGGGGCAGCGCTTCAGCCAGCGGAGCGTTGGTGCGGAGCGTTGGTGCGGAGCTGCTGCGGGCACTGCGGGCACGCCCAAAGGCGCTGCTCAGGCGGCTCTGCTGGGGACAGGGTCAAGCCTCTGCTGTAGCTTGTGGCCCCCTTCCCACCTTGGGAGGTGGCTCCTTGGGCCCTGCACCAACACAGGGTCTCACCAGCGCAGAAGAAGCTGAGCTGGGCTGAGCTGCCTCAGCTGGCACAAACCCAAGGTGTTTGTACCCAGAGGCTTAGAAAGCAGCTTCTAAGCGCAGCCTTTGGCCTAGCTGGGTCTGAAGGAGCTTTTTGTTCTGTTTTGAAGCCACCTCCCAGCCTGTGCTCACCTGCTTGGTGTGGGAACCACACAGCAGGCTCTGCTGCGGGCAGGCCCTGGGGGCTGGCTCTGGGCAGGGCTGTGGGAAGGTGCAGAGCGGAGGGAGCAGCAGGCAGCAGTGCCCAGCAGTGCGGCTGGCTCACAAGCCAGGGCAAAACAGGCTCGGAGAAACCAGTGCCAAAGGGCACCGCTAATTCCCCTGGAGCACCCAACCAGCTTGGGAGTAATCACTTAGGAACATGATCCTTAATGGGGCTTAATGTGGCCGCTCCTCATTGCTGACTTGAGAGGCAGAATTAATTGGTTTTCGTGGGCAAACTAATTGCAAACAACACCCGCACGGAGGGAGCAGCCTCGGCTCCTGCCGTGCCCCGCAGCGCAGGGCACGCTCCTGGTGCCCGGGTGGCCCAATCGAGGAGCAAGCCCCCTTGCCTTCAGCCTCCTGCCGGGACGGCTTGGGAGCCACGGTTCCTGCCGCTGAGTCCTGCCGCCCGGCCACAAGCGGCACCGCAGGGCTTCTGCCGATCCCCGTCCCCAGGGAGCCGCTGGCCGACGCCCGGGTTCAGCACCAGGCCGTCGCAACCGCTCCGTCCGCTGGCATCGGGGCTGGGGGCGTGAGATGCTTTCAGCCTTCCCGGCGCTGGCAGGAAGGCACCAGGGAAAGACGGCCAAGGGTGACCCCGGGCCGGGCGTCTTCCCCGGGAGGCGGTTGTGGGGCTGCGGGGGGAGCGTGGGGAGAGCGCAGCGGGGAGGGGAGGGGAGGGGAGGGGAGCACAGGCAGGCTGCGGACCGCGCGGGGGGAGGAATCTTTGGTATCTTTGGTATCATCAACACGAGAAACGTTACAAATGGAAACAGTCAGTGAGGTAGCCTCTTTGGTTCTCACTACCGAGACAAAGGGTTTCTCTTGCTTGCTTTTTGCCTTTTTTTGCCTTTTTTTTTTTGCCTTTTTTTTTTCTTTCATTTTTTTCCTCTTTTTTTTCTTTCATTTTTTTCCTCTTTTTTTTTTTCCCTTTTTTTTTTTGGTTCTTTTTCTTTCTTTCTTTCTTTCTTTTTTTCTTTCTTTCTTTCCCCCCTTCTCTTTTTAGTTTGGTTTGGTTTGGTTTTTACACACACAGAAGTTCATTCTTGGAAGCAGCTAGTTTAAGGGTTCCCCTCTCTTTGTTTTTTGGTGTTTTTTTTTCTTGGCATTTTGGGTTTGTTTGTTTTGGTTTGATTTGTTTTGTTTTGGTTTTGTTTGGTTTGTTTTGGTTTGGTTTGGTTTGGTTTGGTTTGGTTTGATTTGTTTTGTTTTGGTTTGATTTGTTTTGGTTTGGTTTGGTTTGGTTTGGTTTGGTTTTGGTTTTGCTTTTGTTTTGTTTTGTTTTCCCCAGCTTAGGTTTTCAAGAAGCCACCAAGCTCAGGCAGAGCCTCCCAGGTGCAGAGGTTGAGGGCTGAGCATCCACTGCTCGTCCTCCACAGTGGCCCTCTTGTCCGTGCAGAAGGTCAGCTGCAGTGCTCCAGAGGCCATCCCCAGGGCAAGGAATGACCCCTTGCCTTTACCATCATCACCACAATAAATAAGAACCATAAATAATTGACCCCCAGCTATCCCAGGGCGTCCTCAGGTGCTGCTGAATAAGTTAAATAAATAAGTCAGGTGATGCAGGCTTTCCCCTCCCGCGGCAGCGGGGAAGAGCTTAACTTAAATAACTTAGGCAATTAACATGAATTAAAAGAGGGCAGGGGAAGGAGACCCCTGGCTGCCTGGAGCAGGAGCTGGCTGCTCTCTGGAGCAATCCCAGCTTTCAAGTGTGGTTTCCCAGCACAGGCCTGGGATCTCGGGAAGGGAATAAATAAGCCAAATGAAGCCCAGGCCGTCAGGCCTGAAATAAATAGTTCCAAACAGCTAACACTGGAGCCTGGCCCTCAGGCTGCCTGCAGGCACAGCTCCCACTGCGGCTTCCAGCTCAGTGGGGCTCAGGCTGGGCAGAGATTTGGGGCCCTGCACTAAGGCTAGGTTAAATAAATCCCATTAGCCATAGGTAAGGTCTTGGGTCAGCCCCCACGTGTGGCTGGGCAAAAATCAAACCAGTTTCAGCTTTGCCTCTCTGAAGCAAAACCCCCTCAGACACTAAACATTCCCCTTAACAAGTAGAAAGGAGGCCAGGTAGAAAGTTTCCCCACGCCTTCAAACCCTCGGGCACTGGGACAAGCAAGAGGAGCCCTGGGGCCTGGGCAGAGCTGGCACACTCTGCCAGGCCTTGGGGAGAGGAGGAGATCCCTGCTCCCTCCGGGCAGGGCTTGCTGGTTTAGTCCTTCTCAGGTCTTTGGCTTCAGCTTCAGGTAAGAGAGATCCAGAGTAAAGCTATTGAACCGAAGTCAGCAAAGCACATTCTTTGTTCCTTCCTGGCTGAGGAAGCAGTTCCAAGGCTCTGGAGAGCTGGGTTCGCCTGGGCTGTGCCCGCCGGGCTGACCCCAGCGCCTGGCACAGGAGGTGCCCTCCGTGCACTCCGCCCATTGTGTCGGGGTAGGCAGAAGGGCCAAGTTCCATCACACGGCTCTGCAGGGTCACCAACACCTGGCACCCAGGGGAGGCATCTCCAGGCCTTCCAGCGTGGGCAGGATCCAGCTCACACCTGGCCCCACAGACACAGCCCCCCGTGGGACGCTCCTCCTCCCAGAGCTCCTGCCCAGGAGCTGGCAGGGACAGGCAGGTGGCACACAGGGCTGGGGATGATGCAGGGCTGGCCAGAGGAATGTGGATGCTGAGGGGATGACCGTGGGCACTGCCACCTGTGCAGGCCCCAGTGCAGAGAAGCCTCAGCTGTGTGCTCAGCACAGCCACCCACCCTCCCCAGGGGCTCACTGAAGTGACTCTGGTTTAGGGTCCTGGGGGCAGCTCTGCACAGAAGTGAGGACCCCAGCTGTGCCCTCACAGGCCTCAGGACAAGCCCAGGGCAAGCTCCCTTCTGCCTCTGAGGCTGGTGGTACAAGGAGGTCATGGGTGTGAGGTACCCCAGGTGGTGGCCACCAGCTGCCTGGCACACGCCCCAGAGAGTGCCTAGGACTTGTTCCTCCTCCTAAAGGAGAGACTTCTCTGCCCTGTGGCTGCAGTGAGGGGAGGAAGCACGGCTGGGGCTTCCTCTGGTGGCCTGGCATCCCCTGCAGCACCATGGGATGGAGCCTGGGGACACCAGCACCTCCTGAGGCACGTTCAGAGCGAGACATTTGCCCTGGGGGCAGTGCCACCCTCAGAATGCACCTGGAGAGGTGGCTTTGGGTGGCCCCTCCTGGATGGGAATGAAGGTGAAGCTTCAGCACGACCGCACCAGCTCAGCCAGGCCTTGCTCTGAGCTCACAGACACTGCTCATCAGCCCACACCTGAACCACTCTTTGGCAGCTTTGTGTTGTGTCTTGCTCTGAGGCTGCTTTGGATCCTGCCCAGGTCATGCCTGGGCTGTCTGGGAAGCCTTGCTGCAGGCTGCTTTGCTTTGCAGAGCTGTGCTGCCAGCCTAGGTGGGAGGCTCCTGGGCTTTGCTGCCCTGCAGCCCTTCCTGCCCAGGCCTCCTGCAGGTGCAGGCACTGGGAAATGCCTGGGCAGCAAAGCCAGAAGCCCCTGGCCTGAGGGTGGAGATGGAGCAGAGTGAAGCCAGCCTGCTCCAGCTCTGAGGGTCGCTCTGGAGGCAGGTCTGACTTGGAGCATGGTGACTTTGATCACCCTCTGTGACAGCCCTGGTTCAGGTGGGGGCCTGCTCCCAGCCAGCCAGGCTGTGGTGGTGCTCAGCGCTGACAGTGACACCAAGCCAGCCCTGCAGCCTGCAGGATGTATCCCTGGGGAGGAGGAGGAGGAGGAGGAAGGCTGCAGGCGGCTCAACACGTCCAGCCACGTCCAGCAGGTGGCTCCAGCCAGCCAGGAGCCCAACTCTGCCCAGAAACACAGGGTACCCCTGGGGGGCTCTGCGGGGAGGAGCCCAACCGGCACAGCCTCCCAGCACCTCGCACTCGAGTCGGGCAGGGAGCCCGAGGGGAACAGACACAGCACCCCACCTCCCACCCCCCCTCTTTGGTTGCACGAAGAAACTGAAGAGGTTACCTGTGGGGAGGTCAAGGTGGTGCCAGAGGAGACAACAAACCGAACACAAGTAGTGAGAATCTTCATCTTTGGTATTGTAGCTGCTGAGGTTTTGGTTGCTCTGTTCCTTGTTCTTGGAAAGAAAACTGCATAGGCACAAATTAAAGACAATCTTCGACTGGAGGAGGACTGAGGTGGCGAAATGAAGCAGCGACCTGCCTGGCTTCGCTTGGTTTTCCTTCTCCTCAACCCTTTCTTTGAGGTCTGCTTCCCAAGAGCCCTGCGGGGAGCTGCGCCCGAGCGCGGTGTGTTTGCTCCCCCCGGGGCGCCCCGCGGCCGAGCAGTTCGTTGCAGAAGTAGGTGCAGAAAACGTTTCTTTGGTTTCGATCAAGAGGTACATAAAAAAAAAAGTCTCAAGGGTCTCCAGAGGACCACCCCGGGAGGGAGCCCTCGGCGGGGGCCGGACACGGCGAGTGGTGTCCAGGCGGAGAGAGGAGGGCCCGGAGGTCGTGGGGGTCCCCCGCGGCCACGCAGCCGCCCCTCCGGCGGTGACGGGGAGGGGAGGGCAGGTTCGAGACATCTTTGGCTTGCAGGAATCCTGGCTCTTTGGTGTGCTGTGTTCCCACCAGCCTGGGCAGCTGGCGGGCTTCAAGGGACTGGGGGGGTGCGCTGGGGCTGGGGGCACGCTGAGGTCGTGTGGGCACACCTGCACCCGGCGGTGGCATCCGGCGGGCTTGGCCTTGGGCTTTCTCCGGCTTGACTACACCCCAAAAATGAACAAAAACGCTCAAAAGGTTTGGGGAAGGAGGATGTGGAGGAGAGACCTGACTCCCGGTAACCAAACGAGAGGTATCAGGAGGAAATCAAGAGCCTTCCGCGGGTTGCCTTGGCTCCTCCCGGGGGTGCCCCTGCGGTCGGTGCCAAGGCGGAGCCGGTGCCAAGCTGCAGGCTGTGCCTGTGCGCTCGGAGCCGCTGGGGCCGCTGCGTTGTGCTTCATGCTTTGAACTCCAGGCACTGAGTGCCTCTGACCCGGCGCCCAGCCGCTCGCTGCCGAAACTCAGCTGCAGAGAAGGAAACGAAAAACCTGAACTTTCCCCTCGGGGTGGGGTCGGGGTTGGGGTTTTGCCGAACAAAACCGCGCCTGAGTTTGCGAAAACAGCTTCTGGGCTTCTTCGGGGGCAGACCTTGTGCTGCGCCGCGGCCGTGCCAGCCTCGGTGCAGGGCGGCGTGGCCGGCACCGGCGCCCTGCCGGAGGGGGACGCTGGGCACAGGCAGGCTGCCCGGGCTCGGCGTGGCACCTCAGGGGCTCTTTGGGGCTCAGGAAGGGCCCCTCCGTGTCAGACCTGTCCTGAGCGTGGGATCGTGGAGGAGAAGCCGTGGGAAGGTGTCCGGCGGAGCCGGGCTGGGGGGGGGTTGGATTCCAGGAGGGTTTGTGCTTTAGGTCACCGGCGAAGGGCTCCGCCGCCGCTGTGCCGCTCTGGCCGCCGCCGTGCCCTGCCCCTCACGCCTTGGTGCAGGTGCTGGGGGCCGAGGAGGAGCCCCCCGAGCTGAGGTCGTCCTGCCACTTCTCCAGGCTGCGGCGCCGGGCGTTCATGAAGAAGTTGCTGACGGTGGTGAGCTCCAGCCCCAGCTGCTGGGAGATGGTGATCTGCATCTCCTTGGAGGGCCTCTTGTTCTCCTTGAAGATGGCGAAGAGCGTGCGGCGCTGCAGGTCGGTGAACACCAGGCGGGACTTCTTCTGCGAGCCGCTGCGCTCCTTGCTGGGCTCCTGCTCCTTGCGCTTGCAGGCTGCGGAGGGGCGGCCACAGGGAGACCACGGTTAGCGGGGGGGGGGGGGGGGCTGTGCCCACCGCCTGCTCCTTAGCCCCCACCCTCCGGCAGGACCCGCAGCGACACGGCCGCCCCGAGCCAGCAGCGCCCCAGCGCGCTCCCGGAGGGTCCCGGGGGGTGCCGCCGGTGCTCGCTCCCACGCCCCAAAGATGCAGAGAAGCACTAAATGGTTCGGGCTGGAAGGGACCTTCGAGAGCCTCCATCTCCAACCCCCTGCTCTTCTGCACCCAGAGTCTCACCCCCAGCCCTTCTGCACCCATTTCCCCCACCCCCAGGCAGGAGGAATGCTCCTAGCACCCACACCAGCAGATCCTCTCCCCGGAGATGTTCAGAGGATGGAGAGGTGCTGGTGGTGTGGGCACAGAGGGATGGGCAAAAGCCCTCCCAGCTTTGCCCTGCCTGACCCAGGCCAGGCTGCTCTGCTGCCCTCATTCCTCTTCTCCAGCACCAGCTTCTCAAGTTCTTCTCCACCACAACTCTATCAACCTCCCCAGCAGCCAGGCCTGAGCTGAGCATGGCACCACCAGGAGCCTGAGCGGCTCAGGCTGGGGCAGGGGCTAACATTTCACCAGAGTTCTGGAGGCCTTGGCTGGAGTGGCTCTTTCTGAGCCCTCTCCTGCGCCCATTCTCAGCTGCTAAATGCCAGCAGCTGCAGCAGAGCTGCCTCTGGGAGCAAGGTCTGGATGTGCTCCTGTGTCACCTGCCCTGGGTGATCCTGCTTTGGATGATCTCCAGAGGCCCCTTCCAACCCCTGGGAAGGTCAGGGTGGGACCACCCTGGATACCCCAGGGCTGCAGCTGGGACTCCAAGGAGCAGGCAGGCAGCAGGGATCCTCCTGCATGAGCTCCTCACAGTGTGCCAGCAGCTGGGCTCAGGGCTCCAAAGGCATCATCCCTCGGGAAGAGCCTGGGTTCTCTGCACCTCGAGCACACTGCACAGCTGACAGCTCCCTGCCTGCCCGAGGTGCAGAGGCAGCCTTGGGGCCCTTGTGTGGAAGCTCTGCGGCGGCGCCCGGGGCCGCGGCCAGCGCCCGTGCCGCAGTTCTGCTGGGTTCCGGGCCAGCAGCAGAGCCTCCTGCTCCTAACATCACTAATTTATGTCCAGAGATGGCCTCTTCCAGTTATTGGGAGCCTGTCATCAATAATGCAGGGGCCTCTGCTCTGCAATGCATTCAGTAAATACCTTCCTGCAGCCCTGCAGTTTGCTCTGGCGAAGGCAGCGCACAGGCAGAGGCTGCTCCTTGGCGCGGCAGAGCAGGAGGGTGGGTGGGGGGCAGCCAGAGCTCTCTTCCAGGAAAGCTGCAGTGGAGGGCAGGGAAGTGGCCATCATGAGCCCCAGAGCAACCTGACTGAGGGCTGCAGCTGGGACTGCACTGGAGAAGGAAATGGACAGCTGGCAAGAAGAGAGACACACAAGTGGGCAAGGAGAGGGAGGCACAATTGGGCAGGGAGAGAGGCACAGCTGGGCAAGGAGAGAGGCACACAAGTGGGCAAGGAGAGAGGCACAACTGGGCAAGGAGAGAGGCACACAAGTGGGCAGGGAGAGAGGCACACAAGTGGGCAAGGAGAGAGGCACAACTGGGCAAGGAGAGAGACACACAACTGGACAGGGAGAGAGGAACAACTGGGCAAGGAGAGAGGCACACAACTGGACAGGGAGAGAGGCACAGCTGGGCAAGGAGAGAGGCACACAAGTGGGCAAGGAGAGAGGCACAACTGGGCAAGGAGAGAGGCACACAACTGGACAGGGAGAGAGGCACAGCTGGGCAAGGAGAGAGGCACACAAGTGGGCAAGGAGAGAGGCACAACTGGACAGGGAGAGAGGCACAGCTGGGCAAGGAGAGAGGCACACAAGTGGGCAAGGAGAGAGGCACACAACTGGACAGGGGGAGAGGCACACAAGTGGGCAAGGAGAGAGACACACAACTGGACAGGGAGAGAGGCACAGGTGGGCAAGGAGAGAGGCACACAAGTGGGCAAGGAGAGAGGCACACAACTGGGCAAGGAGAGAGGCACAGCTGGGCAAGGAGAGAGGCACACAAGTGGGCAAGGAGAGAGACACACAAGTGGGCAAGGAGAGAGGCACACAACTGGGCAAGGAGAGAGGCACAAGTGGGCAAGGAGAGAGGCACACAAGTGGGCAGGGAGAGAGGCACAGCTGGGCAAGGAGAGAGGCACACAAGTGGGCAAGGAGACAGGCACACAACTGGACAGGGAGAGAGGCACACAAGTGGGCAAGGAGAGGGAGGCACAATTGGGCAGGGAGAGAGGCACAGCTGGGCAAGGAGAGAGGCACACAAGTGGGCAAGGAGAGGGAGGCACAATTGGGCAGGGAGAGAGGCACAGCTGGGCAAGGAGACAGGCACAACTGGGCAAGGAGAGAGGCACACAAGTGGGCGAGGAGAGAGGCACAACTGGGCAAGGAGAGAGGCACACAGCTGGGCAAGGAGAGAGGCACAACTGGGCAAGGAGAGAGGCACACAACTGGGCAAGGAGACAGGCACAACTGGGCAAGGAGAGAGGCACACAAGTGGGCAAGGAGAGGGAGGCACAATTGGGCAGGGAGAGAGGCACAACTGGGCAAGGAGAGAGGCACACAACTGGGCAAGGAGACAGGCACAACTGGGCAAGGAGAGAGGCACACAACTGGACAGGGAGAGAGGCACAGCTGGGCAAGGAGAGAGGCACACAAGTGGGCAAGGAGAGAGACACACAAGTGGGCAAGGAGAGAGGCACACAACTGGACAGGGAGAGAGGCACAGCTGGGCAAGGAGACAGGCACAACTGGGCAAGGAGAGAGGCACAGCTGGGCAAGGAGAGAGGCACAGCTGGGCAAGGAGACTGATCTGATCCTCTCAGCCTGACAGGGTGCTGGGCTGGCTCATTGCAGGCTGCCACCACCCAGAAGTGATGATCCTTGGGGTCCCTTCCGAGCTGGCATTCTGTGATTGCCTTTGCACAGCAGCAAGTCAGAAAGAGCTCAGGGACAGGCCCAGCACTGCCCCCCTCCAAGTGGAACCCACTGCTGTGAAGGGTGCTGGGAGCAGTGGGATGGGCCCAGGGAAGGACAGGTTGGCTTCAGCTCCTGCACCCAGAGCCAAGGGGATGTTTAAAACTGTTGCTTCCACGGAGGGTGAAAGATTGCTCAGAAGGAAAAGCAAAGCCCCAGGGTGAGTGCAGGAGGGGGGGGACAGGAGCCAAGGGGCAGCAGCCCAGTCCCTCAGCACTTCCCCTGCTAACGAGGCTCCTCTCCGGGCACGTCACAGCTGCTCAGCTGCTCGGCTGCTCAGCTCTGCATATGCAAAGCACTCCATCGATTTTTGATCAGCAGCTTTGCAAGCCTCAGGTTAAGCCAGTGCTGAAATATTTGGCTCCTGGAGGCAGGGGGAGCAGAGGCAGGGGGAGCAGAGGCAGGGGGAGCAGAGGCAGGGGGTGCAGAGGCAGGCAGCGGGGCCCTGCTGGATGACAGAAGAGAAAAGGGCAATGTGCCCTCCTCTGCCCACACCTAACAGCTTCCACCACAGCTCCCGTGGGCAGGGAGCCACATGGCGCTGCGCTGGAGAGCCCTCAGCCCAGCCTGCCCGGGAGAGCTGGGGCCCGGCGTGCGCCCTCCAGTGGTGGAGTTTGCTTCTAGCGCTGCGCCTGGGCTCTGGGTTCTGTGAGGGCTTCACTCGCCTTCAGCTGCAGCCCAGCCCCTGCACATTTCTGCTGGCGGCTCATCTGCCTCCTGATCTGCACCAGCAGCACCTCTGCCATCTCCTTCCCCATCAGAACCCAGCCAGGCCCCGAGCTGCAGAGCCCGGAGTCACCTAGCAGCATCCTGGGGCTTTGCCAACCAAGCCTGGAGACCACCAAGAGTAGAGACAGGCCCCGAGGGACCTGCAGACCCCTCCCATCCCCTTCCCAGTCTTGACACCAGGTTCCTTTGGAGGCTGGGAGCATTCATGAACGTCTCCTGTGGTTTTCTGTGCTGGGAAGGACACACAGAGCCAGCAGCTCCTCATGCACACAGAACCCCGGCATGGACCTGATGCCAATGCAGCTCCCTGCTCAGGCATCTGCTGCTTTCCAGCCCACTGGGTGAGCAGAGGCCCTGCAGCACTCCCTAGCAGCCTGCTGCTTCTCAGGGCCACACTCCCTGGCCCATTCCTGCTGCACAAAGCCTCCCTTTGTCTTGCCCCCCCTCCAGATTTGGTTCCCTGCAGCGACTCAAGCTCTCAGCTAATCACCAGCTCTCCTGGCAAAGGGGAGTTTGGGCCAAAGCAGCAGAGGGCAGGAGGAGCCAGGCAGGGCACAGGCTCCTCTCCATCACCCGTGGGTACTGAGCACAGACTCACAGACTCATAGACATCATTTTGGTTGGCAGAGACCTTTAAGATCTCCAAGTCCAACCCTTAACTGCCAGGGCACCACCAAACCTCAGCTCCCCAGCTTTGAGACCCCTCCAGGGCACCACCAAACCTCAGCTCCCCAGCTTTGAGACCCCTCCAGGGCACCACCAAACCTCAGCTCCCCAGCTTTGAGACCCCTCCAGGGCACCACCAAACCTCAGCTCCCCAGCTTTGAGACCCCTCCAGGGCACCACCAAACCTCAGCTCCCCAGCTTTGAGACCCCTCCAGGGCACCACCAAACCTCAGCTCCCCAGCTTTGAGACCCCTCCAGGGCTGGGGACACCACCACTGCCCCGGGCAGCCTGGGCCAGCCCTTGACAGCCCTTCTGGGGAAGAGGCTGTTCCTCGTTTCCAGCTCCCCTGGTGCAACCTGAGGCTGCTTCTTTTTGTCCTGCTGCTTGTCCTTAGGAGTAGAGACCAATCCCACCTGGCTCCAGCCTCCTTTCAGGGAGTTGTAGAGATCCAAAAGCTCTCCCCTCAGCCTCCTCTTCTCCAAGCTGAACGCCTGCCTCATCTGCTCCTCCCCAGCCCTGCTCCCCAGCCCCTTCCCCTGCTTCCTTGCCCTTCTCCGGACCCCGCGGTGCCAGCAGGGCGTGGAACAGAGCCCACCAAAGCCACTTAGGTGTCCGATGGACCTCCAGACCAACCCTCAATTCGATTTGGGAGGCAATCCGACCGTGCCGGGGAGGCCCGGGGTAAGGAAGCGGCCGTGGGAAGGGTTGCCCAAGGCCGAGGCAGCCGCGGGGCTCGGCGGCGCCGCTGCCAGCTCCTCCGGAGGAGGCTTGGCCAATCCATTTGATTACCTCTCGGAATTAAGTATGCGCGAATGGCAGCCCCCCGGATCGATACAAATTAGGTTAAGTACTCCGCTGTGTACAGGATCGTTATGTAACGAGGGGAGATGCAAATCATCGCCTCCTCGCCTGCCCGGCCCTGCCCTGCCCTGCCAGCTGCGGGCCCCTGCGTGCCAGGCACTGGGCAAGCACGGGGCAGGAGCCGGCCGCCAGCTGTGCCAGGGCAGGGGCAGCTTGGGCATCAGGAACGATCCCCACCCTGCAAGGCTCCTCGGGCACCGGGGCAGGCTGCCCGGGGACCCTGCCTGGAGGGGTTTAGAAGCTCCATGGGTGTGGTGCCCAGGGATGTGGTGCCCAGGGATGTGGTGCCCAGGGACGTGGTGCCCAGGGATGTGGTGCCCAGGGATGTGGTGCCCAGGGATGTGGTGCCCAGGGACGTGGTGTCCAGGGACGTGGTTTAGGTGGTTTAGTGGCCGCCTAGCAGTGTGTGTGTGTGCGTGTGTGTGTGTGTGTGTGCGTGTGTGTGTGTGTGAGCTCCAGGCTGGGCTTACTGATCTCACAGGTCCCTTGCAGCCTCAGCAGTTGGAGGGTTCTGTGGCTGCCAAGGACCGTGTCCCCCCAGAGCAGACCTCCTGTTACTAGAGGAGACCCCAGCCCAACCCCTCCGGACCAGCAAGACCTTCCCTGCACCGCGATCCCACGCAGGGATTCCCACAGTGCTCCCAGGGGCAGGCACAGGGCCTGGCTGGGTGCTGCCAGGAGCAGGCTTCCCTGCCGGGGCTCAGCCTGGCTCTGCCCCTTTGAATCCTGGCACGGAGGGCCCAGCTTTGCCGGGCCCAGCTCCTCGAGGAGAGAAGCTGAAGGGGCCTGGGGCCTCGGCTCTGCCTCATTTCTCCCTGGCAGGCAGCAGGTCTCAGGCCGTTCGTGTCCCACCTCCTGTAAAGCTGCTGGGTGGCTGGGCTGGGGCTGTAAATTGCGGGGGGCAGGGGCTGTGTGTCCCCCCGCGCCGTGCTGCTCCCCCCTCTGCGTGCAGGCTCGCTGACAGGGGCCTCTAAGTACCTCTGTGATATACTCCCATCATTAATACCCAGCAATAAATAATGGATGGGCGAGGGCCAATTTATTGCACTCCGGGGCGAGAGGCAGCGGCAGCCTGCGCAGCTGCAGCCTCCCCCTGCTCGCCGAGCTCCAGCCGCCCGCCCAAGCCAGCCCTGCCCCGCAGCCCCCCAGGGCCTCTCCTGTGGCCGAGGCACCCAGCCCCCAGCCTCCCCTTCCCCTCCCCCGGCAGCTGCCGAAGGAGCAGAGCCCGTTTCTGGCAGGCTGCTCTCCCGGGGGTGTTGGGGAACGCTCGGGTCCGGGGGAGGCTGCTGGGGTCACCACCCAGCTCCTGTTGCAGCCTTGTTGCAGGGCAGGCCCTTGGGAGACCTTCCTGCCCACCAAGGGCTGTCACCAGCCCCCACGCAGTGGTGGGGCTGCAGAGACAGACAGACAGACAGACACCCCCCCCTGCACAGCTGCACCAGCCTCCTCCAGGTGCCAAAGCAGGCTCCTGCTGGTCCGGCTGCCAGCAGCTGCATTCCCAGCTTCGATGGGCAGTGCCTGCAGCCCCCACCCTGGCACCCCCAGCAGCAGCAGTGAGGTTCCCAGGCACAGCCAGCGCCTGCAGGCTGCATGTGGCAGCCCTTCACCACGGGATTCATTTGCCTCTCCTTCTGGAGCCTCTCCCTTTCGAATCCCCAAACAGTTTCCACTTCTCTGCTCCCAGGACTTAAATTCCCCTGGGCAGAGCTGGCACCAAACCCTGCCCTCAGCCAGTGCTGTGGCAGCGGCTGCAGTGATGCCCCAGCAGAAGCCCCCAGTGCCAGCCCTGCAGGCAGCTGTAAGGCTGAGGGGGCAGAGCAGGCCCTGCCCAGGAGCCTGGCAGCTCTGAGTGGGCTGCAATCCGAACTGCCTGCCCTTGCTTTCTGCCCCTGGCACCCAGCAGCTTCCCCACAGCCATGGCACTACCGCCCCTGCCGCCAGGCTGCAGCTCCCTCCCAGCACCTCACACTTCAGAGCGCCGAGCGCGGTCCCCAGGGCCCTCCTGCGAGGAGCTGCTGAGTCCTTGCTGTGTGCCTCCGGAGCCAGCTGCTGCCAGGAATTCTGCCTCCCGGGAGAAGGCAGGAAATGGCCATTTCCTGGGGAGGGCTGCTGCTGACAGGGAGCCCTGAGGAGGGCAGGAGCCAAACTCTGCTGACTTTCATCTGGGTAAGTCAGGCCTGGGCTGCCCTCCTGGCTCCTCCAGCTCTGCTGGCACCGCAGCTGGACACCAGGGCAGGGCTGGGGGCGAGGCAGCTGCTTGCCATGCCATCAGCTTTCCATGCCCCTCCTGCCAGGGGCTCAGGGATGCCCAATGCCAGCACCAGGGCCAGTGGGGGAAGCTGAGGCAGAGGAAGTGCCATGGAAACAGGAGGAAGAATGTTTTCCCTGTGAGGGTGGCAGAGGCCTGGAGCAGGCTGCCCAGGGGGGCTGTGGAGTCTCCCTCTCTGGAGATACTCAAGAGCTGCCTGGCTGTGTTCCTGTGTGATCTGCTCTAGGTGCTCCTGCTCTGGCAGGGCGCTTGGACTGGAGGAGCTTCGGAGGTCACTTCCAGCCCCTAACGTTCTGTGGCTCTGTGTAACTTCAGCCGGGTCCTGTCCTGTCCTTGCCCCCAGCACCAGCACGGCGGCTCGCAGGCGAGGGTCCCAGCACCATGGAGGGACAACTCGGCAGCAGAGGCGCCAGGAGGACAGAGGAGCAGCAGCTCCAGGAGGGGACACCTGAGCCGGGGGAGCCTCTTCCCCGCGCCGGGGGCTGCCGGGGGGCGCAGCCGGAGGAAGAGCAGCGGCGTCCTCGCCTGGCACAGCACCGAGCACGAGAGGCAGGCAGGGGAAGGAAAAGGGAGGAGGTGCACGGGCAGCAATCCGAGGAAGACTTAAGACTTCCCCCTGCTCTTCCTCCCCCCTGCCAAAGCCGGGCCGGCCCCCCTTCCCCCCCTGCTGCCCATTAGGGCGAGCTGAGAGCTGCTGGAAAATCAGCACTCCTCATAAATATGTTCCCTGCTTACTGAGAGATATTTTGGTCTGGCAGACAATTTGTGTCCTGGGCAGCTGCCAGCCTCTCTCGCTTGCCTGCTCATTCCTTTGTGCAGAGGTTGCCAGTGCCTTCAGTCCCCCCCCCCCCCCCGCCTCCTTGTTTGAGGGGAGTGCCTTGGGTTTATAGCTGAGCCCCCCCAGACAAGCCCCAAACGCTGCCTTCTCCTTTCTGCTTGCGCTGCTGCTGCCATCAGCCAGCTGGCTGCTGTCACTGAGCCTCTCCGAGACCAGGCTGCTCTGCCTGACTTCTGCCTGCACAGAGACACAGAGAGAGGACACCAAAGCGCCCAGGGCTCCATAAATCAGAGAGCCTCTCCCGCGGGATTGATGGGGCTGGATCCAGAACCTCGTGCCTCGGCAGAAGAGAGGCATCATCCATAAAATGCTCCCTCTGCATATTCCTCTCCAGAAAGTATGAGGAGGCTCTCTCTGGAGACAAGACAGGAGCCTTAAACACAAACAGATTGCTGCCAGGAGCAAGGGAGGCAATTTTTCCTTGCCGTGTCTAGCGGGGACGAGATGAGAAGCAAAGGATTTAAGAGACAAAAAGGGAGATTAAGGCCAACCAGGAGGGGTTTGGTTGGGTGGTACCTGCAAAGCCTGCCAGAGAAATGCCCAGCACTGGAGGGGCCTGAAGGATGGGGCAGGCTGGCGGCACAGGAGATGTCTCTCAGCCCTCTGCTTCCCCTCTTGGCTTTACTCTCCAGGCCCTGCTCCGCTCGGAAGGTAGCCGAGGGGGAGCTCCTCTGAGGCGAGGAGTCTGCCGCTCCCCCCCGGGCTGCCGGCAGGGAGTCTGTCACCTCGCAGAGGTGGCTAACCGGCAGGGATGACAAAGCCACCTGCAGCTGCTGGCTGGCAGGGAGGTCCAGGCCAAGGTTCTGTGAATAATCCAAGGGGGGAGGCAGAAGGGTGGGCAAGAGGGGGAGGGGGGCACCTGCTGCGTTCAAACAGCCCCAAAACGAGCGAGGGAAGACACAGCATCGGCTCCTGGGAGAGAAGCCTTGTGGCAGGGGTGTGCTCCTCACCACGAACGGACCCCGGCGGCTGGGGAGTTCGAGTTTGGGACATTTCAGGGTGACAGCCGAGAGCTGCTAGGGAGAAAGGAGATGCTGAGAACAATCTGATTAGAAAGCAGAGGAGAGGCTGGGAAAGCTGCGGCTGAGCAGCTCCCGTTGATTGACTAATTGCTCCTTAACAGGAGGAGAGGGGAGGAAAAGCTGGCGACCTACAGAAGCGCTCAGAGTGCTCTTTATCAACCCATCAAGGAACGGAGACAAACCTTTGCTTCCCCAACAGGGCATTCAGATGGCTGCGGGGCTGAGAGGGAAGGAGAAGACAGGGCAGGAGCTTCTCTCCGCGGGCGGCTGCCCGAGCAGCAGCATCTCTCCGGCGGCAGCACGGTGTGCCACGTGGAATGTGCAGCCGCGGATCTATAGCTGAGGAGAGCGCTAATATCTCAAGCTGCTAAGCACCTCTCAGAGGATCTCTCTCTGCCTGTATATTTAGTTTCGCGCTAAGGAGTCGGTTTTATATATAGACACCACACTGGATGCCGCTGTTATTATCCCTTCATTTTTAGCCGCAGCTGCAGACACCGAGCGGCCTCAAAAAGGCCGCAGAAAAGCAGCATTAGGAAGGGCACGGCCAGGCAGAGGACAGACGGACGGACAGCTACAATGGAAGGCTGAGGAGCGAGGTGGAGTCCGTTGCCTCTTGGTGGGCTGCGGTGCCACCAACCTCTGCCCCTCCCTGTGCCCCCACTGCGGTCCATCAGCCCCCGCCGGCATCAGGCTCTCGCCCCTCTGCTGCTCACCTCTGCCCCCCTTTGCCGTGTCCTCTCTGCCCTCCTGGTGCCCTCCTTCCCTCTTCTGCTCGCCTTCCTCCCCCCCTATCCCCTCCACCGCCATCATCTCCCCTCCATCGCCTTCATCTCCCCTCCATCGCCTTCATCTCCTCTCCACCACCCTCATCTCCCCTCCACCGCCCTCATCTCCCCTCCACCGCCTTCATCTCCCCTCCATCGCCTTCATCTCCTCTCCACCACCCTCATCTCCTCTCCACCACCCTCATCTCCCCTCCACCACCCTCATCTCCCCTCCACCGCCCTCATCTCCCCTCCATCGCCTTCATCTCCCCTCCACCGCACTCATCTCCCCTCCACCGCCCTCATCTCCCCTCCATCGCCCTCATCTCCCCTCGGCGCTGCCGGCGCCTCTGTCCCTGGTGCTGACGGGGTCGCCGCCGCCGCCGCTCCCGGGGCCCTTCCCGCCCTTCCCCCGGGAAGGGAAGCCCGAAGCCGGTCTGCTCCCGAGAGCGCAGAAGCTCCGCGACCCTCGCTGCATGGCGAGACCCTCAACCCAGGGCAGGCAGCGGTCACGGCGGGGAAAGAGGGGGAAACGGGGAGGGACTCCCCGGAGGTGGGGAGACGGAGACCCTCGTGGGAATAGAGACCCTCAGAGGGAGAGAGAGAGACCCTCTGGGGGAGAGAGAAGCTCCCAGGAGCTGGGGCGAGCGCAGGCCAGAGGCAGTGGGGTTGGCCCAGCCGCCCCCCCGCTCCCCCCCGAGCTGCAGGCAGGGCGAGGTCAGCGTTTTGCAGAAATGAATCATTGATGGGGTTCGGGGAGAAAAATGTTTAATCATCGATAAGGTGATCCAGCGAGCGGGAAGTGCAAACAAGCAGCGATTTGCTGACCGGCCCGGAAAAGCACCGAGAACAGCGGCGGGACCGGGATGGCCCCGCCGAGCCCCGCCGTGCTCACCGGCACCTCGGGGGGGGACACACCTGGGAGCCACTGCACACTCGGAACACACCCGGGGGACTGCAGCCGGCAGCTCTGGACCAGCCTGAGCCCAGTGGCTTAGCAGAGGGCCCGGCACGGAGCCGCCTGAAGCGCTTTGCTCCCGCCATTACCGGGCAGCAACGGGCTGGTAACGGCCCCGGGGCTCGGCGCTCTGCCGGGACCCTCTGAGCTCCTTGCCCGGATCAATCTCTTCCCATTCCTATAGAGCCTGAAGATTTTTCGCCCCGGCAGAAATTCAGGGCCTGCCCGACGGGGCCACAGATTCACCAGGGCCCCTTCCGTGGGTGGGGGGTCCGGGGAAGCTCCTGCTCAGAGCCGCCGCTGCTTTGGGGCCACCCCGAGGGGCTCCCCAGCTGCTTCTGGGGAGCAGGTGCCCGGGAGGATGCAGAGCCAGGAGCTGCCTTTCGCTCGGTGCGAGAAGCCTCCGTCCAGAAGCCTCCTCCCGGCTCCGGCCAGCTCGGGGCAGCTTCACGTCCCCTGGAAGCACAACCACCACTCTGCCCTGTCTCTGGGTCTCCACGGGGAACCCCCAGGCCCGAGTGGTGCTGGGAAGGAAAAGCACCACCAGCATTACTGGAAAGGAGGCGTCTCAGGTTCCAGATCAATGCGAGCCGGGCCCGGGCGTTTATGCTGCTGCTGCCAGCATTAATGCTCTTTTAATCTTCTCAACATTATCTGCATTGATTTCCCTCTCCAGATACACGTTTGGGTTGAGGAGGCGACATCACCACGTGCGAAAAAAAATAACCCACCCAGACCATTCCTCCTCCCCTGGAGGGATTCCAGAGCTGCCTGGATGCAGCCCGCTCTGGGTCAGCCTCTGGGCTGGGCTGGAGGATCTCCAGAGGTCCTTCCCAGCCCTCACCGCGCTGGGATTCTGTCCCTCCTGCAGACAAACCCTTTCCTCCCTCACAGACCTTCACCTGGATGAAAATCCGGGCTGCCGGATAACCAAGGAGGGTTGGGAAGGACAGGACCGGTTTGGAGTCCCCCCCAGAGCCAAACGCACTAGCAGCCCTTGCCCTAAGCCCTCCTGCTCCCGTGCCAGGCTCTGGAAGGGGCTGCAGAGCCCTCGGCGCGATCACGGTGGCCCTGCAAAGTCTCCTTCATCTTGAACAAACCCCAGGAGGAGCCCCCTGGAGCCCCCAGGCCGGCGGCTGTCAGATCCACAGCATCTCCAGGCTGTCAAACAGGGACACCCCCAGATCACGGCTCCTCGCCCTCCCGCTCTGCCACATCCCACCGCGTCCCGCACACGCCTGCCGCGGCAGAGGGAATCCCGCAGGACAAGGCGGGAGCTGGAGGGCTTGGGGGGGGATGCAGACATCCCCCTCCCCTCCAAATCGCACCCGTGCCCCTGGCTCAGGTGAAGGAGAGTCGAGAGCCCGCCGGAACCCCCCGCAAAGCTCTGCCCCATCCCTGTGCGGGATTCCCAACGCGGCAGAACCAGGCGGTACAGCCGCGGGGCTCCGGGAGGAGCCGCCGGGACCCCCCCGCTCCCCGCAGGCAGGATGCGGGGCTCGGGGCAGCCCGTTTGTGCCCGCCAGGCTCCGCAGCAGCGCAGCAGGGTCGGGAGCAGTCGCGATACGGCCGCTCCCGGGTGCCAACCGGAGCTGGGGGGCATGCCGCTGTCACGCGTGTGCCTGCCGCCTCCCAGCCCTCCCGGTCACCGGATCCCCGCAGGGGATGCGCGACCGGCCCGGTCCCATGCGGGACCGTAGGACCGAGCGCTGCTGAACGCGGAGCTGCGCGCCGAGAGCGCGCACCGTGGGAAGGGATTTCGCAGGGTCTTCCAGAGCCTGCACCCCCCCGGGCTGCCCCAGCGCTGTCCGGACCCGCCCCGGGTTCCTCCCATGCGCTGCGACGCGGACGCTGCCGGGGTGGGAGTGTCGCTGCCCCTCTCCCCGAAGCCCCCAGCTGGGTAGGGGCGCTGCTGGGGGTCGCTGCCCGCCCCGCGCTGACCCCCGCAGAACAATGGGGGCTGCGACGCCCTCCGTCCCCACCAGAGGGCGCCCGAGCGCGCTCCGCGGGACAATGCGGCCAGGCCCGGGGGTGCGCGGAGCCGTGCGGGGTGCGCGGAGCAGTGCGGGGATGCCGACTCCCCCCCGGCCACTCTACCCGGCCCCGCCTGCCCCGCAGCCCCGGTCCGCGCCCGCCGCCGGCGCTCGGTCTGTGCCGGTGCGCCCGGGAGCGGTTTGAAGGATGCTCGCCGTGAGCGCACGGAGCCCTTTCAGCACCCGGTACCGGAGAGCAGCCCCGGCCCCGCGGCCCCGCCGGCGGCGGGATGCAGGCGGCCTCGCAGCGGCCCTCCGCCAGCTTCCAGCTCCGCCGAGCCCCGCCGAGCCCCGGGAGCCGGGGGAGGAGGGGGACAGGCCGGCTCCCGGTCCTTTTCCCCAAGCCCGGCAGAAAGGGGAGGCCGCCGAGCCGGGCCCGGTAGCGGTGGGCGGGAGCCCTGCGGAGCCACGCTCGGCTCCCCGGAGTGTGTCGGTGCCCTGCCCGCCGCCCGCTGGGCACCTGCCCGCCCCTACCTGCCAGGCGTAGGGCCGACATCCTCTGGAACTCAGGCTCCTGCAGCCACTTCCACATCCTGCGGAAGGTCTCCCGGCCGGACTTGAGCTTGCTCCAGGGCTTGGGGTTCCGCAGCAAGTCCGAGAGGGTGCCCTGGGAGCGGCACAGCACCCGCTGGGCGAAGATGGCCTGGGGGATGCTGTAGCGCTTCAGCTCGGCCGTGATGCGCTGCGCCACCTCCTTGGTGTTGATCTCCTCCAGCTGCCCCGAGCCGCTCCCCGCCGGCCCGCAGCCCGACGAAGAGGAGGAGGAAGGCGGCCGGTCGCGGCCGGCGGGCAGCGGGGGCCCGTGTGGCGGCGGCGGGTGGCCCGGGGGCATCCCGTTGAGCGCGGGCAGCATGGCCGGAGGGGTGCCCAGCCCGCGGGAGAGGTGCTGCTCCCCCCGTGCCAGCATGGCCGCGTGGGCCTCGAAGTTGGGGCTCAGCATCTTGTCGTGGCCCGGCGGCCCGTAGCCGTGCAGGCCCTGCTGGGCGCCGTGCAGCGGGCCCAGCCCGTTGCCCAGCGGCGAGAGGCTCTGCCCCACGGGCGGCATCTCCTTGTAGGGGCCGTACAGGTTGTTGACAGCCGGCAGCCCGCGCTCGTCCCGCATCAGGGCGAAGCCGCCGCCGACGTTGCCCGAGAGGCGCTGGTGGTGGTGGTGGTGCGGGTGGGCGTGCGGGTGGGCGTGCGGGTGGTGGTGCGGGTGGTGGAACTTGTCGGAGACGGTGGAGATGGGCGGCAGGGGCTGGAGCGGCGTCAGGGTGGTGTAGGTGCCGCTGATGCCCACGCCGGGCGGCGAGGACTCGCAGGGCACGCTGATGGCGTGGTGCAGCGGCACGGAGAGCTCGGGCCGGTACTCGGCGGCGCCGTCCAGCAGCGAGGCCATGCTGGGCACCATGGCCGGCCGGGCGGCGGCGGCGGGGGGCAGCTCCTGGTGCGGCGGCGGCGGCGGCGGCGGCGGCGGGGGCACCCGGAGCGGCCCGGCGCCGCCGTGCCCGGCGTGGTGCGGGCTGGGGCTGCCCATCAGCTCGGGCTCATGGCCGGCCGCTCCGTGCAGGCTGCCCAGCGGCTCCATCGCCAGCTCGGGGTTCATGGCAGCGGGGCATGGACGGGCGGAGCGCCCCGCAGCTCAGTCGCTCATCGGGCGGCCGGGCGGGCGGGCGGGGAGGGGGGGGGGATGGCGGCGGCGGCCGCGCCGGGACCCGGGGGTGATGCTGCCGCCCGATGCCGCCGCTCCGCCGGGCCCGCGGGCAGCACCCGCTCAGCCGGGCCCGCGCCGGCCCCGCGCCATGTCCGCGCCTCGCCGCCGCCGCCGCCGTCTGCGGCCCGCGGGAGGGAGCTGCCCGCCCGCTCCGCCCGCCCCGGGCCGGGCCTGCGCCAATGGCGGGCGGCAACGGGCGGGGCGGCGGCGGCGGCCGAGCCTTAAAGGTGCCGCAGCCTTTTGTAACGGCGCGGGGCTGGCCGTGGCTTCTCGGCTACGCCGCCGCCCCGGGCAGCCGCCACAACCGCCCCGGGGATCCGCCGGGGCCCCGGGCGCCCCGCCAGCCCTGGTGCTTTCCGGTGCCTCAGCCTCCGTCACCCCACCCGGGCTCTTCGGTCCCCTCCACTCCCCTCCGGTGCCGCAGCCCCCTGATGCTCCTCAGACTTCTCCGTCCCCTCCGGTGGCTCAGCTTTCCGTGACCTCTCGGTGGCGCTTCTCGCGTCCCCTCCGGTCTCAGCCTCCTCGGTCCCCTTAAGCCCGGCCTCGAACGGCGCCGCGCCGAGTCCCGGAGCGGTACCGGTGCTGGTGCCAGTGCCGGTGCCACTCTGCCCGCCGCCGGGATGCAGCCTTTGCGCGGAGCTGGCGAGCCCTGGGTCCCGGTGGAGCCCTGCCCCGCATCCCCGAGGGCACAACCTGGCACCCTCACAGCGAGCTTGGGCTTGGCAGTGCCAGGTTGGTGCTTGGACTCCACGACCTGAGAGGCCTCTTCCAACCTAAAGCATTCCAGGATTCCGTGTTCCAGGATTCCAGGATTCCATGGCTCTGCCCTTGCCAAAGCCATCGGCTGAGCGACTGCAGGGCATCGATCGGCAGCTGGCAGCTACCATCCCCAGTGCCAGCCCAGCACGTCTCCAGCTTTGCTCCAAGCTGTGCCCACCTGGCGGCTGCGAAGTGCCCCCCGAGTGCCCTGTCCCTTGGGATGCCACTGCTGCTGGGGGGTGCCGCCGCCGTCCTGCCCACTGGGGGGTGCCGAGGGGAGCAGGAGCCCCGGGGACAGGAGCCCCTGGCACGGAGCCGGCAAGCATGGATCTGACTACTCCAGCAGCCCCTGTGCTGGGCACCCGTGCCAGCCAGGCAGTGCTGGACTGGTGCACACCGTGCCAGCCTGAACCAGAATGTTCCATGCTGTGCCTGACAGTGTCAGGCTGCGCCATGCAGCTGGTGCCAGCTGTGCCATGTCATACCATGCTGTGCCTGGCTGTTGGGCCGTGCTGTGCCACGCTGTGCCACGCTGTGCCAGGCCGTGCAGCCACTCCCAGCAGGGCAGTTCCCTCTGCTCTCCCCCTCCCCTCGGCTCTGATCAGTAGGGCAGAGCCTGGTGGTTGATGCCAGCCCTACCTCAGCCCTGATAACCATCTCTGTGCTTCTCAAGGTGCCACCTCCCCGTGCCCTTCCACCAAGGCACTGGGGGAAAGGGGCGGAAAGGGCATTTTTGGGGTAGCCAGAGTGCATCCTGGGCCTGGCACAGGGAAGAAGGAGGGCTGTGGGTGCTGCGGGCAGCGTGGAGCTGGGTGCTGGCCAGGACTGAGTAGGGCACCAGGGTAGGACCCAGGGCAGGGCACCAGGGGAGGGCACCAGGGGAGGCCTCCTGGCAGCAGGGCAGGGCACCAGGGTAGGACCCAGAGGGAGGGCACCAGGACACCCAGAGTCTCCTCCCAAGCAGGCTGTGTGCGGCAGCCCCCCGCTGCCCTGCAGCTTTCCGCCAGGGCTCCCCAAGGCTCCCCGAGCTCCGGGCACCCTCCAGGCTGCTCTTCACCACTCCCCAAGCCGGTTTCAAACGACACAACTCCCCCCCCCCCGCACCCAGCTCCCCCTGCCCCTGTCAGCTGTGCTGGAGAAGAAGAAAGGAAGGGAGAAGCCCAAGCGGAGCCCGGCGTGAGGTGCCTTTGTTCCGGGCAAGTTGTGCGTGAAATCTTTTTGTCCCTGCCGCAGGAAGGCAAAAGTTGCAGTTGGTCTGGGGAGCAGGGGGCTGAGGGCAGCCCGGCCGCGGCGGGCAGCAGGGGAGGGCAGCGGCTGGGCAGAGCCCACCGGAGCCGGCGGCTGCAGATGCGCCGCTGGCGTCCTCCTGCTCCCCTCTAACCTCCTTGACCTCCTTTTCTTCCTCTTCCTCTTCTTGTCCCTTTTCCTTCCCTGCCATCCTCCTTTGCCTCTTTACCGCCTTTTCTTCCTTCTCACTTTTCCTTTTCTTCCTTTTCCTTCTTCTGGTGTCCTTCCCCCCACCCCTTTTACATCCTTCCCCCCTTTTCCTTTTCTTCTTCCTTTTCTTCCTTCTCCTCCCCCTGCTGTCCTCCTCCTCTTCCTCTCTACCTTCTTTCCTTCTTTTCATTTCATTTCCTTTTCTTCTCCCTTTTCTTTCCCCTGGTGTCTTCTTCCCTTCCTCCTTTTCTTCCCCTCTCTTTCTTCTTCCTTTCCCTTCTAACCTTTCTTGTCCTTTCCTTCTTTTCCTCCCCCTGCTGTCTTCCTTCTTTCCCTCTTTCCCTCCTCTTCTCCCTTTCCCTTCTAACCTTTCTTGTCCTTTCCTTCTTTTCCTCCCCCTGCTGTCTTCCTTCTTTCCCTCTTTCCCTCCTCTTCTCCCTTTCCCTCTTCCTTTCCCTTTCTCCCTTTTCCTTCCCCTCTCCCGGGAGAGCTGAGGTCGGGAGGTGCCCCTGGAGCCAGGCACCCCAGCCCCTGCCCAGAGAGCATCCCCCGAGCCTGCTGCTTCCCCCCCCCGCCGCTCCCGGGAGCCGTTCCGAGGGATGCAGATTGATCCCGCCGGGAGCCTGAGCTCCTCCAGCGCCTTTCCCACCTCCGATGAAATACAACTTTTGGCCGCGCAGCCAAATGATCGGCTCGGCCTCCCTTGATTGCCTATTGATCGCCCGCCTCCCCTGCCCCTTCCCCCCGGCCCTCCCCGCACGCCCCCAGCCTCCTTTGGGCCCCTCGGGCTGCCCCTGCGGGCTGAACCAAGCTCCCTGCCCGGGCGCCGCAGGCAGGGGGAGCTGAGCCGCTGCGCGGCTGGGGCTGGCACAGGGCGGGCAGGCTGGAGGGGCATCTGGCAGGGCTGGACCTGTCCCTTCCACCTTCCCTAACAAAGGGAAGAGGAGGGACTGATGACTTGTGGGAAGAGGAGGAACGGATGATTTGTTTCCCTGGCGGGAGGCTGTTGGCAGGACTCAGGAGATCGGTTTGACCTTTGCTGTTTCAAACTGGCACCTGAGGATGGCATTTGGCAGCGGGGTGCCACACGGGGTAGTGTCTGCCTCTGCTGTGGGTGCCAGAGGGACGGCAAAATCCTCCTGGTACTCAACCCAGTGTGTGGGTACCCAGTTTATGGGTACTCAAGCCATTGATGCCAGCAGCAACACAGCTGTGCCCATCAGGGCAGCTCCAGCCTGGCACCGAACTGCTCTGATGGGCACAGGGCTGGGCACAGCACAAGGTGAGCTCTGCCCTTCTGCCCCGTGGGCATTTTCTGCTTTGGCATCCACCAGGGGCTCCCTGAGGGGCGAGGAAGGGTGCCCTGGGCATCCTTTGGCAGCCCCACGATGCCCTCCCCGCGTGGCTGGCAGCCGGGGGGGCCGCTGGCTGCTTCCAGCCCGGTGAGCTTCGGCTGCCCAGCGGGAGGCAAACCTTCCCTGCCCGCATGGCTTGCCCCTGCCCCAGCCTTCCCCTGCTCTGGGGGAGGGAGGCAGGCAGGGAGGGAGAGAGAGAGGGAGGCCTCTTTGTTCTCCCTCCTTCTGCTGCTGCCCGCAGCCAGGCCCTGCAGGTGCCCTCGAAGCCCCTCAAGTGGGCGGCAGGGGGGTGCCAGGGGTGCTGGGCATCCGAGTTTGCTCTCCCCTTGCTGTTTCCCTCCAGCACCCCACAGCCGGGCAGCAGAAGGCCCCTGGCCCTGCAAATCGTCCCAGCAGAGATGAGCCCAAAGGGTTCAGCCCCTGCCCCCGCGGCCCTCACACCCTGTGCAGGAGGTGGCACGGCTGGCAGAGGCTTGCCCGGGGGTGGCCACACAGCCTTTGCACCCCGCTCTGAAGCAGGTACTGCTCTGAAATCGCTGTGCCAGCTCCTTCCTGCTTGGCACAGGGGGCCAGCCCCCCCCCCCCCCCCCCCGGCATCTTCCCAGCGGTGGCAGCACAGCTGGGCACTGCTCCAGGGGGGCT